>NC_134121.1:23259240-23562270 GCF_040939455.1 Microcebus murinus | reverse complement strand
GCACCACCATTCCTGGCTAATTTTTGTTTTTTTAAATATATTTTTAGTTGTCCAGCTAATTTCTATTTTTTTAGTAGAGACAGGGTCTCGCTCTTGCTTAGGCTGGTCTCAAACTCCTGAGCTCAAACAATCCGCCTGCCTTGGCCTCCCAGAGTACTAGGATTACAGGCGTGAGCCACCGTGCCCGGCTGATTTTATAACTTCTAAGCAGAAAGAATTCTATAAATAATGACAAATTACCTTAGTTATAATTTATTATAACTGAAACCATTTTTGGTACACTATAAACCAAATGGATTTTTAACAAAGAAAAGGTCAACAACTCTTCTCAAAGTCTCTATTATTAAGAATTATGTGGCCGGGCGTGGTGGCTCACGCCTGTAATCCTAGCACTCTGGGAGGCTGAGGCAGGCGGACTGCTCGAGGTCAGGAGTTCAAAACCAGCCTGAGCAAGAGCAAGACCCCGTCTCTACTATAAATAGAAAGAAATTAATTGGCCAACTAATATATATATATAAAATTAGCCGGGCATAGTGGCGCATGCCTGTAGTCCCAGCTACTCAGGAGGCTGAGGCAGAAGGATTGCTTGCGCCCAGGAGTTTGAGGTTGCTGTGAGATAGGCTGATGCCACGGCACTCACTCTAGCCTGGGCAACAAGCGAGACTCAGTCTTAAAAAAAAAAAAAAAAAAAATTATATGATTTTAGGAAAAAATTTCACTAAATTAAGGGAGAGGCCAAATAGTCATATTACGTCTTCAGTGTTTAAAGCAAGAAAATACAATTTCAAACGCAGTTACAGCGCTTAAATTAAAACAAAATTGTACAAGACATTATAGAAAAAGAATAGCAAATTGGAAGTAGTAAACAAGCACAAATCGTGGATCCCAATTTTGGTTTTTCTTAACAACTAAAATTAGGTTTAAGTTAATTACCTTACCTAATATATGAAGACACCAGCCCAGATCAGTAGTTTTTAATTTTCTTTAAATCAGTGTTTAAATGGAATTTTTCAGTGGGTATAATGAGATAGAACACTAGCAAAGGCTAAATGTGCCAACCACTCCATATAGCTAAAAACCACTTAACTAAATATCTAAAGTTTGTTCTAGCTCTAAAACTGTATCAATTCATTCAATAAACATTTATTGAACAAATATATTTTGAAGCATTTACTATGTGTCAGGCACTCTTCTTCCCCACTAACTCAATGCACTTACCCACTGAGAACAAGGGACCACATTGGCCAGAGCCATAGCTATAGGGAGCTCTCCCTGATCACCCATCATTGTGACCAATTCCACCAGTCTCTCAAACCGATCTGCCAGTACTGTTTCTGCAAGTGTGTCAAATTCTGTGCCTTGTTGAAGGATTTTTGTCAGAACTTCCATAAATGTAGCTCTTGTCTGGAGATCCTTGTGATAACCTAAACCTAGACAAACAGATGCAAATTTACCAATAGGATCTTGCTGAAGTAATTTTTATTTGTCTTATATGACAATTCTCTAGGTTTTATATTTCTATATGAAGCTTTCACTTGATCTTACCTATGGAGTGCATGAGGCCACTGTCCACATTAGCATTGAGTAAGTTTGACATTGCAAGTACTGTACAGTGCCTCAGTGAGGCCAGCCTCCGAGACATGCCACGTTTCCTGCCACCTGTTTGTGCATTTTCATCTTCAACTTCACTACAGTCATTCAAAAGGTTCATAAACAATGTGAAGTATCTGTGAAGTAAAAAGACTAACCCTTACACAGTGAAGGCCACATCAACTAGAAAGCTAAGCAGACATTCTAAAGTAATCATATGTGCTCTGTATGAGTGTCCTGTGGCATCTGTTTCTCTCTTCTCTTCTGATAATCAGACATGGTGGCTCATTACGAAGTGTGCTATGTTGGGTATAATTTTGTCTTGACAAAGTCCAGTACCCATTTCATAACATAAGCACCAAACAGATGCAATGTTTCTTGGTAAATGTGTCACTTTGGGCATATAAAACTAATAGTCCTAATAGTTTAGACAATGCCATTTTAAATGACAATGAAGCAATCTCGGTTGTATTATAAGTAAAAATTCACTGACCACATCATTTTCTTTAAATACCACAAAACACTGCTGTTTTCCTATCTCAATCCTGTCATAGGGAATATTTCTTCATAAGAGTGGTATATTTTATGAGACAGCAGCTAATGGCCATAATACCAAAGCAATTAGATCCACTATAATCATTTGCCACTTTGGTTATACTTGATTTGTTTTGTGTGGGGGGCATTATTTGCTTTTTGCTTTGTGTTTTGGGTGGCTGAAATTTACTTAAGAAATAACTGTGATTTGGCTTCCATCAATTCCACACCATCTCCTTCCTCAGGCTGCAGTGGGAGACCAGCTAGGAGTGAAACTACTGCTTCCATGCTTGCCTGATCCAAATCTCTGAAGAAAAAAATTTAGAGACTGTAAGTCCTTCAGGTTCTTCCATTCCACCTCCCCCTCAAATAAACCTCTTACTAACAGATGTAAACTTTAGGAACTACCTATTTCATTAAACAAATTATTAGTGCAACCTAAATAATTTGAGTTGATATGCAGACCCCAGAATATAAAACATTTCAAATTGGGGAGAAGGCAATAACAACTTTCTACAAAGTAATCTTGGCAAAATGACTGCCTTAAATCAAAAGTATGTTCAGTCAGCCCTCTATATCTATGAGTTTTATATCTGTGGATCCAATCAACCACAGATCAAAAATATTTAGGAAAAAAAAGGATGGTTATGCCTATACTGAACATGTACAGACTTTATTTCCTTACTATTATTCCCTAAACAATATGGTATAACAACCATCTATACAGCATTTACATGTTATTAGGTATTATAAATGATCTAAAGATAATTTAAGGTATATGAGAGAGTATACGTAGGTTATATGCAAATACTATACAATTTTATATAAGGGACTTGAGCAGCTGTGAATTTTGGTGTCTATGGGAGCAGGGGGTTGGGAGATCCTGGAACCAATCCCCCACAGACACTGAGGGACGAATGTATTATAAAACCAGGCCTAGCCAAAGAAACATATGTGAATTGTTATTACATGGTTCACATTGTTTAATCACTTTCTGATAAGTTTCAATAAGTATTTATCACTAAAGCAAACTTAAGCAATTACTTCTTAGAAAGATTCAACACAATTAAGTTCCTCAAATAATGCCTTCATCAAATTACCAAATCAATACATTCTGAGGCTTTATATATCTTATTTCCCAATAACCGTAGACTGTTCTTCCTAAATTGACAACATCAACTTTCCAAACATAACAGTCCCATTTGTTTCTACTTAAAATCTATCAGTTAAAAAAAAACCAACAATAAAGATTAGTATCTTTATTTCAAACACAAAAGCTTGACATCTAAAAAAATTCAAATACACATAAAATATATGTATAATAGCTATAATGAAGTAGTTGTAATGCTTATAGCAAAACCTGCTAATACTTAAAAGTCATTCTCTTTTTTACCTTGTAAGACATTTTACATCATCATCTGCTGCCTGGTTTGATGTTCCCATGACCCAGTCTGTCAAGTATTCTACCATCTTATTTCTACAGAATGGTGGAGAAAAGGGAAACAGCAAACAATTTTTTTAAAGTCACACAGACACACACACACACACACACACAGACACACACACACACTTTTAGTCATATAAGATTTTTTTTTTTTTTTTAAGACTGAGCCTTGCTTTGTTGCCCAGGCTAGAGTGAGTGCCGTGGCATCAGCCTACCTCACAGCAACCTCAAACTCCTGGGCTCAAGTGATCCTACTGCTTTAGCCTCCCGAGTAGCTGGGACTACAGGCATGCGCACCATGCCTGGCTAATTTTTTTTCTATATATATTAGTTAGCCAATTAATTTCTTTCTATTTATAGTAGAGACGGGGTCTTGCTCTTGCTCAGGCTGGTTTCGAACTCCTGACATCAAGCAATCCGCCCACCTCGGCCTACCAGAGTGCTAGGATTACAGGCGTGAACTATCACGCCCAGCCCATATAAGGTTTTTTTAACAGTGCAAATAACTTGCCAAATAATCCAATGACAACTTTATAAAAGAAATATTACTATCACAGATGTAAAAGTCAGATGAGCAAAAACACAAGCAACTTGGATATTGATCCTCTGCATGTGGCCCTTAGCTATGGTAAGTTTGGAAACAATTAAATTCTTAGCTCAAGTATAGCTCAATTTTAGAAAAAGGGGCACTGCAATGGGCACAAGCTTTTGTAAATTTGAAAAGACATGTAGAGAAAAACAAACATAAAATGTTCCTCTTCCGCTTCCCCTTTCCTTTGATAATCAGGTCATACTATTTTTCTGTACTTCATTTAACATACTAAGATTCACAAGACCCCATTTTGCTCTTTTGAGAACTCACCTAAATTTCATCTCTTGACAAAATGAGAGGTCATCTCTCCTTGCCATCATTACTTCGACCAACTGACATAGTTTGGTTTTTATTTGAATTGCATGGACCATATTCCCAAGCACACGAACATATCTATTAGACATAGAAATGTGAAAAAAAATCATCAGATATAGACAAAAAAGAAGGTATTCTAAATGCTTTAATCACTAAGTAAAAGGATAAATGTAACTTTAAAAACAGTAAAAATTTTTTTATCAGAAAATGTACTTCTTGTTATCTTATTGACATACACTATTTTGGGTGTAGTAAAGGAAAGGATGACTAATTATTTCATCAATTACTATGAATATCAATGTGTAAGCCGTTTTTCCTACCACCTAAAATGTTTCTGTTACATTTCAGTAGAATGCTTACCTGACCAGATTTAACATCATTGTTTCAATGCTAGCTTGCCCCAGATGTTCAGAGCTCCCTTCAGTATGATTATCTAGTAAGTTCTTCATTATAGCTATGGTTTGCTCTACAAATTGAGTGTTGGTGTCAGTCAATAAAACCTACACAAAGAACAAAATACATCAGCAATTTGCCATCAATGCACAGAAGGCAGATCACAGAGAGATGAAACTGACCAGTATAAATATACATACAGAAAAATGCACCCATAGGCATATATCCAAACAAGCACAGATATCCACAGACACTCATACCCATACCCAAGATATTCATAATCCCAGGCACACTCATAAGAGCAGAGTTCCTAAGAAGCAAACTGATCCCTACGTTAGACCTAGGGATCTACATTAGATAACTCATCTTTCTGCAATTTTTGACAATTTTTTAAAATAGTGAGTATTCATGACAGTACCTAATTTAAATAATTAAATAACTCATTATTTCAAACAAGTTACTCTATTCATGGGAAAGGGTGAAAAATAAAAGAGACTTTACCTGTCCTTGGGAGTCGAAAAACTTGCTGATGGTATTCTTCAATTTGTTAAATAGCATGGGATAAAGAGCAGGACTCAATTCTAGACCCACCAGATCCTTAACATTGGTCCGTATTTGAAGTCCCACTTTCTCATGGTTACACACCATTAAGGACAACAGCCGATCCATAAATTTGCTGACAGGTGTATCTGCATTTCCCTCTGAGGACATCACTGAAATCATGGAACCCTTACGTTCACTGACTGGGCCCATGGGTGGGCTATAGGTTGCCAGGCCAGAATTGCTTCTCTGCTGTAGGCACACTCCCCCAAGGGCACAAAGGAAGCCAGTCATGTTGATCCATTCCTGTAGGGAATCTGTGTCAGACAAATCTATGGATCCTCCTCCACTCACATGGGACATTCTCCTCTTAACAATGGTCTTGTGAAGGCTTTCAGCAGCCTAAACACAAAATTTTTGTGCAAAGCATGAATTCAACCTAAATTGAATTGAGACTTGACAAATACTCTTTATCCAGCATTTCTTCCATGACAAATGTATATGTTTTACATTTTAAAAAATCAAAACCTGAAATTATTGTATATATTTTTAAAGAGACACTGATATATTTTTGTTATAGTTAGACTAATATAATCAAACTAGAAAAACAAATTTATTTTAAAAAGCTTTGATTCACATGGATGAACCTTAAAAACATGTTAAGTGAAAGAAAACAGTTACAAAAGCCCACAGATTCATTGATAAAAAATAGATTTGCCTACCTTGGCAAAGCTACAGAGACAGAAAACAGATTAATGGTTGCCAAGGGCTGGAGGGGTAGGGGACAGAGCGGTAGGAAGGCAAAAAGTTAAGGGGCAGAGATTGTTAACAGGTTTTTTTTTGAGGTGATGAAAATGTTCTAAAATTGATTTTTGTGATGGCTGTACAACTCTGTGAATATACTAAAACCAGATGCTGAATTGGACATTTTAAATAGGCAAATTGTATGGTATTGAATTATGAATCAATTAAACAGTTAAAAGCTTTCATTCTAAAGCTACATGTCCTTTCCAAATAATGATATTAGGTACACAATTTTGCTTCACAAAAAAACACCTTTTTTTAAATTCTAATTAAGCATGACAGGAAAAAAAGCAATGGGGGAATAATCAAAGTATTTTAAAAACACCTAATGAGACTAATATGGACATTACAAATCAAATACACAAAAATACCAATTAAATGTTAATTTCTGAAGTACTAGGTGATAATACAGTTGACAACGATAGTAGATAGATAAAATGTCCAACTTTTAAAATTTCATTTAACCTATGGATTCAATCTTTTGACCATCAGATCCCTCAATTAGAATACTTGACAAAATAGCAAAATGATTGTTTCAATTTTTAATTTATTTTTCTCTACCTCTGTTGCCCCTTTTTTGAAAGTTCTGTGAAATACTCTGATCAAGGGAGAAAGAGCAAGGAAGGGGGTAAAGGAATCATCTCTACTATAAATGGTCTCTAGAAGTACAGCCCAATATTTTTATAACAATGGAAACATTTTATATCTCTGCTGTCTAATACGGTAACTAATTGGCACATGTGGCTATTGGATACTTGAAATGTGGCTCCTTTTGACCAAGGAATTAAATTTTAATCATTTAATTTTAATGTAAGTTAAAATTTAATTTAAATAGTCACATGTGGCTAGCGGCTACCATATTAGATAGTGCAAGTCTAGATGAACCATAATTAAGTATCAGTCTTAGTATAACTATATGCTTATGTAAGGAGTAATTCACAAAAGATTACTGAAGTATGTATGATTAGCAGATGAAATAATGGACAGAATCAACTTTACAAACTCACCTGGCCATCTTCCATTTTGGCTTTTGGATAGTTAAGGATTAGTTTAGTAGCTTGTTCCCATTTTGCATGTGTATCTTCCCAAGCCTAAAATGAAGGCAATTATCACTTTAATAGCAACTTTAAGCCTAGAGCTAAAAACAACTGGTCACAGCTAAGTTTCAAACTTGGTGCACAAATATAGCACAAATATAATATGTTACTTGTAGTGCACACATCTTAGATTTGCTTCAAAAGCTATTCCAGATCACACACATGTAACATGAGGTTTCTAAGGTTTCTGTTGCTAAGGGCATACCTCAGTGTTTCCTGCAGTGGGATGCTCAATGCGCCTTAGCAGTGCCATCACTCTTTTCTGAAGTGCTGCTCTCCCTAAGCAAAGACAACAGCAAATCAAGTTACTGGACTGAGAGCCCTGCTTGCCAAGGAGGAATTTGACAAGCTCCACCCAAAAGGCAGAGTAGGAAGTATAGAAGAAATGTTTCAAAAAACAAAGCCAAAAATTTCCTTTCAGCAACCTCACTGGAAAAGTATTTATCTTGGACCCCACTATGTCCGCAGCATAAAATAGCTATCCTCACCTATGATTTACTCAAAACATATGCCGATGTGCTTAAAATTTCTCTACATATGATTCAGGCAGAGTAAATTATACAATCTAAACTGATAGTAATCTGGCCAGGGGCGGTGGCTCACGCCTGTAATCCTAGCACTCAGGGAGGCCGAGGCGGGCGGACTGCTCAAGGTCAGGAGTTCCAAACCAGCCTGAGCAAGAGCGAGACCCTGTCTCTACTATAAATAGAAAGAAATTAATAGGCCAACTAATATATATAGAAAAAATTAGCCGGGCATGGTGGTGCATGCCTGTAGTCCCAGCTATTCGGGAGGCTGAGGCAGCAGGATTGCTTGAGCCCAGGAGTTTGAGGTTGCTGTGAGGTAGGCTGACGCCACAGCACTCACTCTAGCCTGGGCAACAAAGTGAGACTCTGTCTCAAAAAACAAATAAATACACTGATAGTAATCTATACTGCCAGTTATTTAAAAACGTATAGCATGTTAAAAAGTCAGTGAGAGAGAATTTATTTTAAATGCTATTTATTTTCACCCTTCCTTGTTTAGAAAAGGATTTCAAGTAAGCTATCTGAATTAGCCCAGTAAACTTATGAAGTAGTAACCTTAAATACATTCCTAACACAATCAGATTCATGTAATTTGAGGCATCCTGAATAAAAAAAACCATTATCCACATTTACCTTACCTGTTGACATCATATTGCTGACAGAGGCGAACTCCATGAATGTGTTATAGTTGGGCAAGAAGTTGTGTACTGACACTTCATCCACCCCACACCGGATATCCGCTTCCTCACAGAGGTGGCGGAAACAGGACATGGCAACCAACACAGCTTCAGTGTCAGGGCTCCACAGAAACATATACAGTGCCACTTCTAGTTTCGTCTGGGCTTGTCGGCATATTGGTGGGGTTCCGCTGCATCCTGCTGCACTATCCTGGTAGCCAGGGGTGGGAGGCATAAATTAGCAACTTAGGTAATTTTATTCATAAAACCCAATAATGCAATAAACTGTACCATATATATCAGCATGTATTAAAGAGCTTTCCCCTTAATCATGATACGAATTTTTCAATCCCCCCTCCCAATATCTTGTCTAAATGAGAAATGAGATTATTCGGACCAACATAATGCTACTATCTATCCAATTTTAATGCAAATAGTAATACTATTATCCTATTCCAGATTCCAGAAATGTAAATAAAGTCTAGCATGGATACTAGTAACACAACACAACATAAATCTACTACAGGAAAAATATAATGTACTTCCTAGTCAATCATAAATGACAAAGGAAGAAGTAATAGGAAATTCTATCTATGTACTATAGGGAAGAAATAAAACAAGTACACTGCGGCACTATCTGAAATAAGGGCATAAAGAAGAACTAAACAGTGGTTCAATATATTTGATATCAATATATTTGATTCTAAATTACATATTACTGAAACACGAAATGGAGAAAGTCCTTTACAAAACAAATACAAACTCTGCAGGTAAAGAGGACAGCAGTAAAAACCATACTGCTTTGTTGGAACTGTGGGCAAGCCTGCCGCCACTGTACAACTCTGAGGAGGGATGGACGTGCCCCGGTGCTCCCACGTACCCGTGAGAAGGTCCCTACCAGCCTGCTGTGGGCTACTGTTGAGACTTGAGACACCAACTGAATTTTCCACAGTTTTTTACCCATGTGGGCCCAACCTTTCTGAACTCAGGTCCAAGGTGTCATATAGATGAATGGAACAGAATAGAAAACCCAGCAATAGAGCCACATACTTACAGCCAATTGATCTTTGACAAAGTCAACAAGAACATACACTGGGGACACCCTTTTCAATAAATGATACTGGGAAAAATATCATAGCCATATGCAGAAGAATGAAACTGGATCCCCATCTCTCACCATATACAAAAATTAACTCAAGATGGAGTAAAGACTCAAATGTAAGATCTGACACTATAAAAATACTAGAAGAAAACCTAGGGAAAACACTTTTGGACATTGGCCTAGGCAAAGAATTTATGACTAAGACCCCAAAAGCAAATGCAAAGAAAATAAAAATAGATAAAAGGCACCTAATTAAACTAAAAAGCCTCTGCACAGCTGAAGAATCAAAAGAATAAATAATTTACAGAATGAGAGAAAATATTTGTAAATTGTATGTCCAACAAATGAGTAATATCCAGACTCTACAAGGAACTCAAACTCAGCAAGAAAAAAAAACAAATAATCCCCTTAAAAAGTGGACAAACAGGTATTTTTCAAGACAAGATACACAAATGGCAACAAACATAAAAAATGTTCAATATCACTAATCATCAGGGAAATGTAAATTAAAACCATAATGAGATACCATTTTACTCCAATCATAATGGCTATTAGAAAGTAAAAAGCTAATAGATGATGAGTGTAGACGCTGTGAAAAGGGAACCAACCCTTAGATACTGTTGGTGGGAAAGTAAATTAGTACAACTTCTATAGAGATCAAAATGAAGATTTCTCAAAGAACTAAAAACAGACCTACCATTTGACCTTGTAATCCCACTACTACATATCTATCCAGAGGAAAAGAAATCATTATATCCAAAAGATACTGGTATCTGTATGTTATCACAGCACAATTCACAACTGCAAAGATATGTAATCAATCTAAGTGACTATCGACTGATGAGTGGATTAAGAAAATGTGGTATATATACACCATGGAGTACTACTCAGCATTAAGAAAGTATGAAATATGAGTAAAAAAAAAAAAAAAAAAAAAAAAGAAAGTATGAAATAATATAATGGCTTTTGCAGCAACTTGGATGGAACTGGAGGCCATTATCCTAAGTGAAGTAACCCAGAAACATAAAAATAAATGTCACAGGTTCTCATTTGTAAGTGGGAGCTAAACTATGGCTACACAAAGGCACAGAGTGCTATAATGGACATTAGAGACTCAAAAAGGGTGAGGGGGGGACAGTGAGGGAGGGAAGGAGGGATGAAAAATGACCTATGGAGTACAATCGACACTACTCAGGTGACCAGTACACCAAAAGCCCAGACTCCACCACTGTACAATAATGAACATGTAACAGAATTTAACTCCCTAAATCTATTCAAATAAGAAAATAATAGGATAATAATCCCTGCTCCAGAGTTGTGAGGATTAAATGAGATGATGTGTAAATAGTACTTGACACTTATAAGCTATAATTGATAACTAATTATTATAAACCTCCACCCTGTACAAATACCATTCATACCCAAGAAGTTTAGAAGTTGTACCAACTAACAAAGGTACAGATTTACTGAGATAAAAACCAAGTATTTTTGCTTGATGTTGTAGATAAGTGCTTCTTATCTTTTATATAATTTGTGTATATAATTCCTTTTAAATATAAATAAATCATAATATAAGTGAAAATAAATCATTACAGAATAGTTTATTTTCCAGGTCAAAACTTGTTTTATCCCTAATTTTTATTTATTTATAATTTTTTTTTCCTTTTTCTTTTTGGTAGAGATGGGGTCTCACTCTTGCTCAGGCTGGTCTCTAACTCCTGAGCTCAAGTAATCCTCCTGCCTCGGCCTTCCAGAGTGCTAGGATTACAGGTGTGAGCCAACATGCCTGGCCAGGAATTACTATCCCCATTTTAAAGTTTAGACTCTTGGGCACAGGGATGTTAAGAACTTGCCCAAGGTTCCACAAATAGCAGTGATAGAACTAGAATTTAAGCAGTTTTTAACTATTACTATCTTACCTACTTGAAATTTACCAAAGTTCATTTGATAAAAAATAGAGCACAGATGATGATACAGAAAAATTACCAAAGCAGCTTCTTACCATGGAGGAATTTCCTTTTCCCTTCCGGATAGAGGCTCCAGGAGTACAGGTACGTAGTAACTCTTCATGATCCATGGACATCTGACTGGTATTTCCACCAGAAGGAACATCACATCCTACTCCATAAGGGAAGAGAAAGTGACAGGAACTTCTATCTGCCTGCTAGAAAAAGGAAAAAAATAAGCTCTACCAAAGCACTGACAACCAAGAGGAATAAACAATGTTAAGTTGTCTGTCTGTTGAAACTTGGAAAACCTCTCCTCTTAATCCTTACTTCCCACCTTGAGGAATGTTCATTAGAAACCCATTAGGATGAATAATGTTTGCTCAATGTCATTGAAACTCCTCTTAGTTTTCCACTCTCCAAATCAGAAATGGCAGATTCTAGAAATATATTTAAGGCTAACATGGACACAAGGAAAACAACAATACAAATCTAATGTATCAAAACTATAGTGCAATCTCAACAACAAAGATTTCCTCTCACAATATTTTATCCTGTGCCATGTCAGGATAATTTTAAGTTGACTCTTTTAAGTTCTTCTGGGCCAGTAATTAACATTAGTATTCACACCAAGTAGGTCACAAGAGTGACTTTGCCGATCAGAGCCCTACATTTTCGTTGCTGGATTACCAATGTTTATACTCTGGAGACTATATCCTAGACAAGGGCATGAAACTCTGAAGTCTAATCTCTTTCCCTATCTGTGGAATAATGCCAAATTTCACTATATTAGCACACTTAAGATAAGCCAGATGTGAACAAATCCATCTCACCATTAGTCCATTTCTAAACAGAGCTAATTTAACAAGCTGCACGGCACTGAAAAGCATATGAGTTTCACACATTTAAGATGTCTCACAGCTATGATTGTAAGACTGAATAAAAATTCATTAAGTGTTCCTAGAACTATGCAAGAGTAGAATTCTTAAACTGATTAATTATATTAACGTAAACTATTATGTTAAAACATATTTAAGGCTCTTCTCTATCCCTCACAACCTCATCATGTTTCAATAGCTCAGGATCAAAAAGTTTCACTCCACCCTAAGGAAGAAGTCTGTTGTATTTTCAAGAGGTGAAATTTTTTTTTTTTTTTTTTTTTTTTTTTTTTTGAGACAGAGTCTCACTTTGTTGCCCAGGCTAGAGTGAGTGCCGTGGCATCAGCCTAGCTCACAGCAACCTCAAACTCCTGGGCTCAAGCGATCCTTCTGTCTCAGCCTCCCAAGTAGCTGGGACTACAGGCATGTGCCACCATGCCCGGCTAATTTTTTCTATATATATTAGTTGGCCAATTAGTTTCTTTCTATTTATAGTAGAGACGGGGTCTCGCTCTTGCTCAGGCTGGTTTCGAACTCCTGACCTCGAGCAATCCGCCCGCCTCGGCCTCCCAGAGAGCTAGGATTACAGGCGTGAGCCACCGCGCCCGGCCAAGAGGTGAAATTTTTATGGGAGGAATATAAATAAACCTAGATTGAGGACTGCCAACCTATTCCCTTTAGCTTCTTAATAGATAACATTCTCTGAACTAGCCTAGCCATAAGAGACAAGTCTTATATATGAACTTGAGAGTAAAGAGAAAATATGCTCCACAAC
Source organism: Microcebus murinus (assembly GCF_040939455.1). Classification (NCBI taxonomy): domain Eukaryota; kingdom Metazoa; phylum Chordata; class Mammalia; order Primates; family Cheirogaleidae; genus Microcebus; species Microcebus murinus. The sequence continues at coordinate 23,549,056 of NC_134121.1, read as the reverse complement.
CTACTTTGGTTATATAGCAGCCCCTACTCCTTCTACGTTTGTCCCATAGAGACCTCCTTAATTTACCTACCATTTATCAATATTGTGGCTTTAAGGCCAAAGCCTCAGAATAATTTTTAAAATGTTGATTTGCCAGCCATTCTCCTCTGAACATATATGTCCCTTTGAGAACCTTGTAGGAGGAAGGAGCTGAAGTAGGACACTTCCTTAATCACTCCTCATTATCATTTCAAATGTTCTTCCATCTTTAAAGATGTAATTTTGCTTACCTTATTTTTAAGAAGAAATTTATTCCTGCAGATCAAAATTTCTCGCAACCACTTGAGAATTTCTGTGCTACTAAGCATTTGATGGCTAGTTAATTTCTTACAGATGTAAAAAAGCATTTGTGAGCTGCAGTAACAAAAAGTTCATTGTTACCAGCATCATCAATACATAATCTAATACAGATATATTCAGTACATAAGAAAGGCATTATCTCACAATGGATATAAGTTTGGTGAACCTTAATTTCCCATGCAGGGTTTGTTTTAATAGTTATCAAAACGTCAATAGCACCATAATCAAAGGAAGTAAGTCTATAGGTTATATTTAAAAAGCAAGTACTTATAAGCCCGTGTTTCATCAAACTCCCAATGTTTCATCCATGTATCCCATCTTTGCAGTCGACATAAAACCAAATGATAAACCACATACACAGTAGAGACTATATATAAACTTAGGGTTCTAGAGCATGAGTTCTGAAAACCACCACCCACAGGCCAAATCCAGCCCACTGTTTGCTATTATAAATAAAGTGTTAATGGACTGACCAAATCCAATCATTCACATATTGTCTATGGCTACTTTCACGCTCCCAAGGCAGAACTGAATAGTTATGACAGAAACTGTATGATCCGCAAAACCTAAAATATATATTATCTGGCCCTTACTCTACAGCTGCACTGTCCACCATGGTAGCCACTAGTCAGCCACATACAGCTACTGAGTACTTTAAATATGGCTTTTCCAAATTAACATATGCTATAAGCATAAAACACATACCAAATATTTAAGACTTTATAAAAAAATAAAAATATCTCAATAATTGTATATTAATTACATGCTATAATTATAATATTCTAAGATATGTATCTATATACTGGGTTAAATAAAATATATTAAAATTAATTTTACCTATTTATTTTTGCTTTGTAACGTGGTAACTAGAAAATCTTTAAATTATATATGTGGATCTCAGTGCTCTCCAATAAGCACTGCCCTAGAGTTTAAGATTTAACTCAGCTGCCAAGTGACTCAGCAAACCCATTTCTATAAGATAATGGTAAACTTGAGGTTTATACATCTATATTTTCCTCAATGTGGTGACTTTATGCTATTAAAAGGTAATAATTTATATAACCTAGGAAATAGACTAAAATTCTGTATGTATTTTTGCCTTCTAAGCAGATGTCCACTATTAATTCATTCATCAAAAGCAATAGTATTATGAAAAATTTATAAAAGATCTTAGTTTAAAAAAACTGAAAAAAAATGATTGTTATACAATTTTATCACTTTAGGCTTATAGCTATGAACATCTAGTTGTAACTACATACAAATCTGAAACAGAAGATAATACACCAAATGACAGTACTTATGGTTGCATGATAAAATATACCACTATATTTAAAATTTATTCTCTAAATTGCTCTAACATTGTTCTACAGTTAAAATAAGAAATATTCTAATAATTTCAAGTCAAATAAAATATAAAATCATAAAACTTCTGCAAGTATAAGTAAAATTTTACAATGAACTAAGTACTGTAGAGTTGATATTTAAATTTAAAAAATAAAATTTTAAAATTGAATTTAAAAATAAAAGTACATATACCTACCTAATCTCCCAAAATGTTTCTACAGGAGCATCAGGATTCCACAAATCAATGCTATCTAACTGATGAAGAACCAGCAGAGCCTGAATTTAAAAAGAAAAAGAAAGAGAGAAGACTCAGTCAAAATATTTTTGATAAATGCAACACTGGAGTACTTACGTTTAAAATGCTAAAAAAAAAAGTGAGCTATTTACTTTATAGCCTCAACTTACAGTAACAAGTCAAAAAGAAAAACTCTGGAGAACACAAATCTCTAGGGAGTAATATACGCAGAAGGAAATCACTTTATTTCCATCATTCTTACTCTAAAAATATGCACATATAAAGTAAAAGACTGAAGAATTCAGAACAATATATGACTGTAAAAACTGCTTTAAGAAACAAAATGGGCCAGGCATGGTGGCTCACGCCTGTAATCCTAGCACCTTGGGAGGCTGAGGCGGGAGAACAGTTTGAGTTCAGGAGTTCAAGACCAGCCTGAGCAAGAGCGAGACCCTGTCTCTACCAAAAATAGAAAGAAATTAATTGGCCAACTAAAAATATAGAGAAAAAATTAGCCAGGCATGGTGGCACATGTCTGTAGTCCCAGCTACTTCAGGAGCCTAAGGCAGTAGGATCGCTTGAGCCCAGGAGTTTGAGGTTGCTGTGAGCTAGGCTGACACCATGGCACTCTAGCCCAGGCAACAGAGTGAGACTGTCTCAAAAAAAAAAAAAAAAAAAAAGAAAGAAAAGAAAAGAAACAAAATGATTTCCATGCATATTAAAGAATTCTATGAAACAAAAAGTGAATCCCCAAGGAAAGCTAATCAAAAACACACACAGCAAAAGTTAAAGTGGAAATCATCTCGTTTGCCACAAACTCTTTTGTAACAGAAAAGATAAATTATTTTTCAAAGAGCAAGGAAGTGAAACAGACTTGGTATTTTATGGCAGACTATTCATCTGAAAGTAATTCAATTGACCATAGAACTAAAGTTAGAACTTGGCTCAGAGAACATTAACAGGAATTAAATAATTTATTTAAAACATACAACATATAAATTACTATTTATAAAACTATCAAAGGTATAAAAAGTAGACTGGGCACAGTGGCTCACACCTGTAACTCCAGTGCTCTGGGAAACCTTGGCAGAATTGCCTGAGGCCAAGAGTTAGAGGCCAGCCTGGGCAACATAGCAAGACGCCGTATCTCTACAAAAAATTTAAAAATTAGCCAGTGTGGTGGCACAAACCTGTAGTACTAGTTACTCAGGAGGACCATTTGAGCCTAAGAGTTCTAGATTACAGTGGGCTATGATTGCACCACTGCACTCCCGCTAGGCAACAGAGCAACATCCTATCACACACACAAAAAAGGTATAAAAAAGTAAAATATAGACTCTCCTTTCAAAATGATTCCACCTTAACTCTAATTCCACAATGCTTCCCCAAACCCTAACAAACACTGTTGAGCTCCGCACATTTCTTTCAGTCCTTGGTCAACATATTGATGATTTCTTTACTCTCTAACTTTAAAGCCTTTTATTAAAACTCCAAGAAAACACTATTTGGAACAAACAATGAAAACTATTTCTTCTTTTAAAACCAAATCAAATACATGAACTGCAAATCGCTGTACTGATAACCTGCTTCACACTGGGGAAAGATATGTAAATGTTTAACCTTGGATCACTTTATCAGTCCAAAATTTATAAACTATATAAAGACCAGACCTATATTATTTCAAACACTCTTATTGTAATTACTTTCAAATATTTAGTGAAAACTGCAATTTATTGTGAGAATCTTCAAAAGTTATATAATTTAAAACTCTTCATATCAAGAATAAACAATACAAATTAAACTTCAGTTTTGTCACTACTGTGCAAAAATTTGGTACAATTTCTGGCACTTCAGTTTTTTCAAGTGACAAATTCTCTCTGTTTTTGTCAAGCTTTTTTCTTAAATATTGAAAGAAAATGTGTTAGCATTTTCCCATCTTAATATGATTTTCTTTCCATGTTCCCTTTCTTTTTAAATTTTCCATACATATGTGTGTGTGTGTGTGTGTGTACACACACACACACACACACATACACATATATATACTTTTTTTTTTTCTTTGGAGACAGGGTCTTCCTTTGTTGCTTGGGCTAAAGTGCATTACAGTGGCCCCATCATAGTTCATGGTAGCCTCAAACTCCTGAGCTCAAGAGATCCTCCTGGCTCAGTCTCTCCAGTACATGAGAGTATAGGCACGTGCCACCACACTCAGTTAATTTTTGCATTTTTTGTAGAAAAGGGATCTCACTATGTTGCTCAGGCTGGTCTCAAACTCCTGGCCGTGATTCTCCCATCTTGGCCTTCCAAAGTGCTAGGATTACAGGAGTCAGTAAGCCACCACACCCCCAGCCTTTCCATAAGTATTTTAACGAAGCTGTAAACACAATACTCACTTGACATTTCATAAATATTTTTCCATATTGCTGTGTGAGCTACACAGGTTTTAATAAATGTTTAACAGCTCATGTAGAAATGCCATTCTCTTGTTATTGAATATTAACCCATTCTCTCACTAGTGAATAAAGTTCTCTTAATATTTTCCTATTGTAAATAAGAGTAATAAGCATCTATATGTGTAGCTTTTCCCTTTTGAATTGTATTCATAAGATTAGAAAATCACAGAAATTGAATTATTGGGACAAAAAATTGAAATATTTGTATAGTGCCAAATACTATCAAACAGCCTTCTAAAAAGAATACAAGAAATATACTAATTTATAGGGTCAACTGCAATATAAATAAAGATAAGCAATGATTTTACATAATGAGTCCTGAAACATTTTTATAAACATTTTTACTGAAGCATACAGTATGTACAGTAAGATAAAGCAAATCTTTAGATTATAGATCAGCGAATTTTCACTAAGTATGTACCCCCACTACTACCCATATCAACATTACCAACACCCAGAAGCTTTTTACACTAATCCACTCCTGGTCATTAGCCTTTCACAAAGGTAGCTATTCTTTTGCCTTCCACCACCATAGACAAGTTTTGCCTCTTTTTGAACTTTATATGTAAGAAATCATACAGGGTGTTCTCTTTGTTTTTAACTATTTTCACTCAATGTTATACTGTGAGATTCATCCATGTTTTGCATTTAGCAGTGGCTCATTCTTTTTCTTATTATATAGCATTCAACTGAATGAATATAACCAAAATTATCTATTCTACTTATGATACATTTGGATTGTTTCCAGTTTTAAAGGGCTATTACAAATTACATATTAATATTTTTATGTATGTCTTTTGGTAAATGTAGACATGCATTTCTGTTGGATATATACCTAGGACTGGAATTGCTACGTTTAGCTTAAGTTGATATTGCAAAACAATTTTTAATGGTGGTTATACTAATTTACATTCTAATAGCAGAGTATGAACGAAAACATAGTATAGTCATTTGACATTGCATAAATCTTGTTGTTTATTTCTAGCCTAACCCCACTGTGGTCACAAGAAAATATTCTGAATGATTTCAATCCTTTGGAAACTGTAGGCTCTTGCTTACTGCTCAGGATATAGTAAATGTTCCATGTGTACTTCAAAATGCTGAGTGTGATGCTCTATGTATGTCAAGTAAGTCAAATTTGATAATCATGTTGCTTAAATCTTCTATTCTTTACCTTTTTTTCTTGTTTGTTCTATCAGATTTTGAGGAAAGTGTGCTTAAGTATCCCACCATAACTGGATTACATAGCTTCTTTTACTTTATATATTTGTATATATTTTGAAGCTTTATATATTTTTGCTTTATACATTTTGAAGCTTTGTTATTAGCTTCATACACGGTTTTATTTTCTGGATGGGTTGGATTTCTTTGTAATGATAATATGTCCCTCTTCATTTCTAGTAATATATCTTGCTTTACAAGATATTCTACATATTACACCAGCCTTCCTGGGTTAGTGTTTGTGGGGTATATTTTTCTATCTTTGTACTGTCTATCTTCCAGGGTCCTTATATTTAAGCTATACCTCTTATAAAGACCACACAGTAAGATTTTTGCATTCCTAGTTATTTACCTAATAGAAATGAAAGCATATGTTCACATATAGATTTGTATTTAAATGATCCTAGAAGATTCATCAGTAATAGCCCCAAACTGGAAACAATACAAATGTCCATCAACAGGTAAATGGATAAACAAATTATGCTATATTCATACAATGGAACACTATACAGCATAAGAAGGCATGAACTTCAACAAAAGGAAATGAACTACTAACATGCAACAACATAGATGAATATCACAATAATTATGCTGAGTTAAAGACAGACAAAAAGAGTACATACTTTATGATTCCATTTATATAAAATGCAAACTAATCTATAGTAACAGAAAGCAGATCAGTGTTTGCAAAAGAGGAAAGCAGGCAGGCAAGGGGTAAGAACGGTAGGGAGGGAGGTAAGGAGGCAGGTACTACAAAGGAGTACAAGGTAACTTTTGGCAGTAATGGATATGTTCACCTAAGCGCCCATCAACAAGTGTATAAACTGTGGGAATACTTATCAACAATAAAAAAGGAGCTAACACATGCAACAACATGGACGAATCACAAAAACTTGCTGAGTGAAAGAAGACAGATAAAAAAGAATACATTCTATAAGATTCAACATATGAATTTCTAGACTGGCAAAACTAACCTAGAGAAATAGAAATCAGACCAGTGGTTCTCTGGGACAGGGGGTGGGGCTATTAACTGTAAAAGGACACAGGGGATCTTACTGCAGTGATTAAAAATACTATAAATTTTATATGATTTTATTTTATATAAATTATACCTCAATTAAACTCACTTAAATTAAAACCATATTCTCTATTATGTAATCAATATAAAAATAATTTTTTAAAAAGTCAACTGCATTCACATCCATCAGGATGGCTATAATCAAAACCATAGACAATAACAAGTGTGAGCAAGGATGCAAAGATACTAGAACCCTCATACATTGGTAATGGGAATATAAAGTGTTGCAGTTGCTTTGGAAAAGAGTTTGGCAGTTCCTCAAAAGGTCAAAAGAGTTACCATATGATCCAGCAATTCCACTCTTAGATATATACCTAAGAGATATGTCCACATAAAAACTTTTACACAAATGTGCACAGCAGTATTCATAATAGCCAAAAAGTGGAACGACTTCAAATGTCCATCTACTGATGAATAAACAAAATCAATATCCATACAATGGAATATTTGGTAGCAAAAAGGAATGAAATACTGATTCATGCCATATCACCAGGGAACCCTGAAAACATTAAGTCAAAGTAGCCAGACATAAAAGGTTACATATTGTATAATTCTATGTATATGAAATGTCTAAAATAAGAAGATCTATAGAAACAGAAAAAACAGTTTAGTGGTTGCTGGGGGATAGGGGAATGGGGAGTGATGAGGTTGTATTTTAGGGTGACAAAAATGTTCTGGAATTAGATAATGGTGATATTTGCACAACTGTGTGAATATACTAAAAACCACTGCCATGTACACTTTAAACTGGTGTACTTTATGGTATGTGAATTACGTCTCAATTTAAAAATCAACACATATTAAAAAATTCAAAAAAGTCAACTGCAATTAGAAAATTTTGAATTATTTCATTAAGCATAAGAATTTGTACAGTGTGATATAAAGCAAGTAAACTTCTTCTTTCTCAATGGAGTTTTATAAAACAATCTATAAACACATACCATGTCCAGAAAGGATATCTACCTGCTACTCATAGAAATCATATACCAAAGGAACATCAAGAATGTACAAAGTTACAACTTTTCTTCAAAAGCGTAGAATTCATTTTCCTCTTACCTCCATTGCTTCCTGAGCAATCTCTGGCATGTGTGACTGAGGGACTAGTTGGACCAGCCCTGTAATTAATTCCGCTGTACTGCCTTGGGTTTCAGGCCCCTGTTTTCTTGGATTCTGCAAAGAAAAAAAACCAAACTCCAATTAAAGAAAAAATCAACTTACAGGAATTAGAGGGAGAAGGAATAGAGAGTGACTGTTATATGGTACAAGGTTTCTTTAGGAGTGATAAAAATGTTCTAGAATTAGATAGTGGTGATGTTTGCAGAACCTTGTAAACATACCAAAAACCACTGAAGTGTACACTTTTATATGGTGAATTTTATGGTATGTGGACTATATCTCATTAAAAATAACAGAACTTTTAAAAAAATCAAAACTACCTTTGTTAGGGATTCTCTTAATCCACATCTATATTTGTTCATCAATGTGAATAATGTCCAGGAAAAATCCTAACTAAGAGAAAACAAAAACTACATATTAAACTTTTCCATTAAGATATCATATCAATAAGATAAGGGGTCAATAGTACACTGGCTAACTAATATACATCTGGTTTGGAACTTTGGTTTTCTGCTTATAAATGCTTGCAATCAAAGGCAAAGAACACACATGTTGGATTAGGACTATATGATTATTCTCTATAGCCCACTTGTACAGTACAAAGGTCCTGCCCAAATCTACATAGCTGGTGTCAAAAGAAGGGCTAGAATCCATACCTCCACATATCTACACTGCAGTCCTTTTCATTGTAGAAAAACATAGTGTACTAAGCAAAGAAAATTAACACTGCAAATAAATACGTGTTTAGAGACTAAAAAGCTTCCCATAATTTATTATAGAAGCATTTACACTTGATATATTTACATGAAGCCAATGCAATTTGCATCCATATTTTATTTTGTAACTACAGATTCTTCCCCATTATCATAACTAAGGTAAGCCATCATCCCAGTATATCTGTAATTGAAAACTGTTAGCTTACTTTCTGATATTTAAATTCATTAATAACTCAATATTTAATGAATACCAAAGACAAAAAAAATGAAAAAAAAGATGTGTTTCCCATCCTCCAGGAACATGTGGTCTCAGAGAGAAAAGATCAATCTCTAATCAATCAATAAAACAATCAGACCAGCAGGTACAGTGGTGTACACCTGTAGTCCCAGCTACCCAGGAGGTTGAGGTGGGAGGATCACTTGAACCCAGGAGACCAGCCTGAGCAACACAGCAAGAGCCCATCTCAAAAAAAAAAAAAGAAAAGAAAAGAAATCTGACTGATAAATATGAAATTGTAAATCAGATAGGAGTTATAAAGGTACATGTTGCTATGAAAGCCTATAACAGGGAAATGTGGCCTAGTCAGAAAGGCTTCCTTAGGGCAGTGATAATAGTTTAGAGAAGGCAAAGAAAAATACAATGCTAGATGTGGAAGAAGTGGTAAGTAGAAGAAAGACTGCATGACCTTGTAGATCTTCTTGAAGTTTGGTTTTTACAGCAAGAGCAATTTCAAACAAAGGTTTTAAGTTGGACAAAGGGTGAGGTAAGATTTACTTTTTTTAAAGAGATTGCCATAATTTCAGTGCACAGAAATGATTATGGGGATGTAAGAAATGACACAAGGTGAGAAATTAGAAGTCTTGAAAAACTGAGAGCAATATAAATTAAGACAAAGATGGTAGAGATGGAAGACAATAAAATTACATTATTTTAATAATACAATGATTGAGACAGCCTATTTACTAAGACTCAGAATGGTAACTTTAAAGTGAAAAAGTTATTAACCACTAGATGGCAGCAAAGAAAATAATTTCCATTTTAATAGATCCTTGGAAAATAGCAAGTTTAGCTTAAACTCTTTTTCAAACAATATATTTAACATAAAAGACATCAGTTACTTTGGTGCCTTCTATGGACCTGAATTAAAGCCATGTAAACAGGGTAATGCTATTATTGTGACTTGCATGATGAAATAATGCCACAAAAATTAACTTGTGGTATGTAACAAACGAAGAGAAAGAGCATTTCGTGACTTTTAGAGTCTCATTGACAGATTTGATGGAATTTTTCCATGCCAAAGATCTAACTATTTATTCCATTAGACTCCTGAATTTCAATGGGCTTTTCAAAGAGCTTCAAATACCACAGGCTTTCTTTTGAGGTCACTGATTTGAAAATTCTTTCTCTCTCTGTTTTTTCTTCTTCCACAAAAACTACTCAACATATATACATTTTTTAAAATTCAGGGGGTTCACAGAATTCTTGAAACCATGAACATCTATAGTTATGAACCCCTACATTATAGTAATTTGAAAAATATACCATCAAAATTGAAAGCACTTTTTAGCACTTTAAAAGCCTGTTACTGAACAGTAAGAAATCTTGCTTGGTGCTGCTCTCCCGGGACTAGAGAAACTCAACAAAGGTTAAACATGTTATCCTATAAACTTCACAATACAGAACTATTACATTTGGGGCATTAATAACATTAATGTTAACTGTATCTTACAAATAGTAACAATAGCTAAACATTTACTTAGTGTTTATTATGTACTAGACATTGTTCCTAAAGGCATTATACGTACTATTTCAGTGTTCTTAACAAATCTATCTCAGAGCCCTGCTTTTAATTATGTCATATAATTATCAATCATTTGCATCATTTATATTAGTTCCTAATTACTGTAATTTATGACAATAAATTTCATACCAGTAATTTATGACAATAAATGAGTACTAACCCTACTCACTTTTACCTCCTTCTCTTTCCAGTACAGTATTTCCAGGCTGAGTCAATGACAACAGAAAGCTGATAACAGGAAGGGTATAGACAAGCTAAACTATTTGGCAATAACAACTGGAGATTCAAAAAACCAACAGTGTAGATGTAGAAAGCACTGTGATTTATTGTTGCTTCATTCTCTCCACCCTCATCCCAGGATTATGCCTGAATAACATATAACCTGGTAACAGAGAGAGGACAGAAGATCTCACCAAAGTATGCTAATTTAATGAAAAAGGAAATTAAGAATAAAGGTTAAGAAATCTGATCTAAGGCCGGTGCGGTGGCTCACGCCTGTAATCCTAGCACTCTGAGAGGCCGAAGAGGGAGGATTGCTCGAGGTCAGGAGTTCAAAACCAGCCTGATCAAGAGCGAGACCCCATCTCTACTATAAATAGAAAGAAATTAATTGGCCAACTAATATATATATATATATATATATATATATATATATATATATATATATATATATAAATTAGCTGGGCATGGTGGCGCATGCCCGTAGTTCCAGCTACTCGGGAGGCTGAGGCAGAAGGATTACTTGGGCCCAGGAGATTGAGGTTGCTGTGAGCTAGGCTGACGCCACAGCACTCACTCTAGCCTGGGCAACAAAGCCAGACTCTGTCTCAAAAAAAAAAAAAAAAAATAGAAATCTGATCTAATTATATTAGTATTCTCTATAAGTTAGTTTCCTTAGGAATATCTTAGGTTTTAGGTACAATCAGAAAGGATCAGTAACAATTAACAATTATCCTCATGGTCTTGGCATTTCATTTAAACCAAACTTAACTTACTGCCATAATTTTGAGGTATTTCATAGAAAATACTTACACAAAGCAAGAGCTTTGGATCTGCATGAATTAGTTTCACCATGGACAAAAGAAGATACTTATAGCTTCTTGTCTCCAAATCTGTAGGTTTTTCTTTAAATTTAAGGCTTGTTACTTTTTCTTTAAATGTAAGACTCTAAAAACAAAAACAGAAACATCACCTCTTAAGAATTAGACATTCAAAATAATAGCTATTCAACTTTTTAAAATTATTTTTAAAAAGATCTGAAAAAATAAACATATATATTTTATACCACCAAACATGTATTAATAGAAACAATAGTAAGCAGAAGGTTTATATTATTAAGCTTAAGAAATAGGCCAGTTCTCCTTTACAGGGAGAACTTGCCTCTGCTCTGTGTAGACTTTCTAACTTTCTATGGTTTCTGAACAAATCTTGCTTTCACTTTAACAAAAGAAAGAAAGAAAAGAAAGAAAGAAAAAATGAAAATTGTTTTTGCACCATTTATATTATTCTTGATCAGTCTAATAAAATTTCATGAAAATGTGTTAAAATACTAAAGACTTAAGATCAGGTTGTAAAAAATCTATGTAAAAAATAATTTAATAAAATATGAAAATGTAAGGAAAAAATATTTGGTCTATCCAAATAAATACATTGGTCAACTCATTAAACACTTATTTCCCAGACATACATACAAATATTTCATAGACTCAACATTATCAATAAGATGTACCATTAAAGGAATGAAAAACCACTGTCCATTGTAAAATACCATATAAAGTAAGACACACCCCCAATTTCAGACAAAAGTAAAAATAAGTGCTTCTTAGAATAGATGAAATATATTACATAATCTCTGTATTTAATAATCTCTTACTTAATATTTGATTTTTCTTTTGGTGTCATTCCATCTTCAAGTTACAGAATGCATGCATTTTGCCTAAAGAATATTCATAAAACACAGAACTCTTTCAGAAAGACTAAATCATGAAAAATGTGTTTCAATTACAGAGCTACTATAATGAACTAAAATAATTATGGATGTAATTCAACCAAAAATCTAACAATTATATTCTTAATGTAGTATCACCTTTCTCTATATTCTTATAAAATTTCCTTTTTCCCTTTAAAATATGTTTTTGACATGGATGCATTTATATGGGTATATATGCAAATACAGATAGAAGACTATGTAGCATCTATGTACACATAATAAAAATGTCCAAGCAAACAGTTGTCTTTCACAGTTAAAAATTGGAGATGCATATCTACAATACACATCAACTATTATCAATGTTTAAGAGTGGGGAATGCATTTGATATCACTGTCAAAAATACTAAAGGTTCTTGGTCCTCAGAGGGGAAAAATAGCTATTTAATGTATACGTTTATGTTCAAGAATGTCATAACAAAAGAGAAATAGCAAAACTTACAAATATTGCTTTTATAATGCAAATATTTTACCAAATGTATTTAATAAATTCTGGTTAGTGTTGTTCTCATTAAACTCTATTTTTTTCTCATTTTGAGGTGTTTCACCTTAGATCAAGGTGAAACTTTCATTGAACAAATTTTCTACTATGATGTAACTAATTGTAACAAACTGTTCTTTCCTGATACAGTCATTGCACAGGAACATAGGATCAGAGAATGATTAGCCAGATATAAGAATTATCTTTTATTTAGTAATCATTTCCAAAAAAGTAAATAGAGTCATAAGCCACAAATAATGACATTTCAGTCAATGATAGACCACATATAATGATGGTGGTCCCATAAGATTATAACGGAGCTGCAAAATTCCTATTGCCTAGTGATGTCATAGCCACTGTAACGTCCTAGCACAATGAGCTACTCACGTATTTGTGGTGATGCTGGTGTAAATAAACCTACTATGCTGTCAGTCATATAAAAGTACAGCACATACAATTACACCCAGTATATAATACTTGATAATGATAAAAAACCAACTTACTGGCTTACATATTCACCATACCATACTCTTTACTATTATTCTAGAGTGTACTCCTACTTATAAAAAAAGTTAACTATAAAAAAGCCTCAGACAGGTTCTTCCAGAGGTATTCCAGAAGATGACATTGTTTCATGGGAAATGACAGCTCCATGGGTGTTATTGCCCCTGAAGACCTTCCGGTGGGACAAGATACGAAGCGGAAGACAGTGATACTGATGATCCTGACCCTGTGTTGGCCTAAGCTAATGTGTGTGTGTCTTAGTTTTGAATAAATGTTTAAAAAGTAAAAACACAAAAAACAAAACAAATCAAAAAACCCACAAATTTTAAAAATAGAGCTCAAGCAATACTCCCACCTTAGCCTCCCAAGTAGCTGGGACTACAGGTTTGCACCACCATGCTCAGTTAATTTTTAAATATTTTTGGAAAGATGAAGTCTCCCTATCTTGCCCAGGCTGGTCTTGAGCTCCTGGCCTCAAACGATCCTTCCACATCAGCCTCCCAAACTGTGGGATTACAGGCGTGAGCCACCACATCTAGCCAAGAAAGATATTTTTGTACAGCTGTGCAGTATGTAATAAACTAAGTGTTTTTACAAATCAAAAAGTTTAAAAAAGTTAATAAAGTAAAAAAGCTACAGTAAGCTACGGTTATTAAAGAAAATTTTTTATAAGTATAGTGCATTCTAAGTATACAACATTTCTAAAGTCTACAGTAGTGCGCAGTAATGTCCTAGGCCTTCATATTCACTCACCACTTACCCACTGACTCACCCAGAGCAACTTGCAGTCTTGCAAGCTCCATTTATGATAAGTGTCCTAGGCAGGTGCACCATTTTTTATCTTTTATACAGTGGGTTTTTTTAACTGTCCCTTTCTCTGGAGAATGTTATGCAGTATTTTTACTGCACCTTTTCTATGTTAGATACACAAATACCATTGTGTTACAATGCCTACAGTATTCAGTACAGTAACATGCTGTACATGTTTTGTAGCACAGGAGCAATAGGCTACACCATATAGCCTAGGTGTGTAGCAGGCTACACCATCTAGGTTTGTATAAGTACACTCTGTGATGTTCACATGATAATGAAATCACCTAGGGATGCATTTCTTAGAATGTATCCCTGTCTTTACGCAACGCATAATTGCATTAGTTTAATTACATCATCTCTTAATCTAAGGTATCAGCATATAAATTTTGTTCCAGCACTGGCTGCCAAATATGAAATGTAAGATCAGAGAAATTCCAATAAATTTACTTAACTCAAACACCTTTTAATTTCATGACCATTAGTGGGTTGGTTATATATAGTCAGGAACAACTTGCCAAAGAAGAAATGTATTTCTTAATTAGAATTGTAAGAAAAAAAATTATTCATTGATTTATTAATTGATCTTCCATATTACAGATATTAGTAGGAATCCAAACTGGTATGTGTGATCTAGCCTAAGTAGATAGGTAGTCATGCCTGGGAAGAAATTCATGAACCAGAGTCTTCAGGTATCTATGAAGGTCTCAAACCACATGTTAATTTAATTAGGAACATATGACCAAATTATAGGTGTGTAAGAAGCATTTGATGAACCAGGATCTCCTTTAAGATGAAAAATGTTTAGAAATTATATATATTTGTGAAAATTCCTAAACCTATTATTGACACACTTGAATTTTATGAAAGCAGATCTTAGTTTTAAAATAGTAAATGATTAGTACTAAGACAAACATTTCAAATTTTAGAAATACTACAAAAGTACAAAGCAGCAGCTATGGTTCAACATTCATATGAAAAAGGCCAAGGAGTTTAACTAACTAAAAGCTCAATATAAAACAATAACACAATCTCAGACTGTATTAATACAAACATGGTATCCATATACAGTCAGTTAATAGTTTTTATCAATTATTATACATCTGGAACACTAAAAGCAATATGTCATTTTAACTTCAAAAAATGTTAAGTGGGTCATTCCAGAAGAAAAGCAAACTGGACAGAGGAGGGTTTTGAAACCAGGCAAATAAAATATTCATTCCTTCATTCAACAAATATGTACTAAATGTCCAATACATGCCAGACGCTGTTCTAGGAATCAGGGATTCAGTGTTGAACAAGTCAGACAAAGCCCCTGCTTTCATCAAGCTAACATGCCAGCAAGGGAAGATAATTAAAGAATTTGACAGACACTGGACTGAATGTCAAGAAACCTCAAAACTAATTCTAATTGACCATTCACTAACCATGTGACTATTTCTAATTCACTTAACATTATTTGGGCCTCAGTTTCCTTGGCTGTAAGAACAAAACAAACAAACCAAACACACACACTTTTAAAGAAAGCTGAAATAATACAATCTCTTCCAATGCTAAAATTATATAAAAAGAACCCTAAGGAGTACAAGATAACTTTATTCAAATATCTGCAGGGCTACCGTGTGGAAGAAGCAGAAGTGACCTATAAAGCTCCAAAAGAAAGAGGATCGATGATGTCTGGAAGTCACAGGGACATGATTCTATCTTTGTTAAAGAGAAAATTTTAAAATAATCAGTTCTTTCTGTCTCCAAAATACAAAGTGGTTGTAAGCTTTGAAATACAGATGTTATTTTATATTTTTACAGACTAAACTCCTTGATTGCTACTTCTGTAGCAAGCTAAAGGCTCAAGTTTATCAGAGTCCCAAATCATTTGAGGCAATACAAATGAGGGACAACCAACTGAACATATCAGTAGTTCTCAACTGGGGCAATGTGGTACACACCAGGGAACATCTGGAAACATCTGGAGACTTTTTTGGTTTTCACAACTGGATATGGGTGGAGGGACTATTGGCATCCAGTGGGTAGAGGCCAGAGATGCTGCTAAACATCCCACAATGCATAGGACAGCCCCCTACAAAAAAAGTTATCCAGTCCAAAATGTCAACAGTGCCAAGGCTGAGAAACCCTAATGTAATATATTATCTCTAAATCATTTATTATATATATTCGCCTGTGTGTCCAGACTTTATGGCCACCTATAATGAGTTCATCATTAGGCATTTTCAAGCAAAAAGCTGTAAGACTTCTGCTTGGAATCTCTGTAAAGGAAAAAATGCTATGCCTGTTTAGTTCGTCAAGCTTCCCTGGCATTAGTACTGTGTTAGGCATATTTGCTATTGGACTGTTAACTTGCCAAGTTAATAAGGGGGGAGATTTATCCTAACATTTTCTTATTCTAAAAAATCATTTCATGTTAAATTTGCTGATTATTTTCTCTGATGAAAATATCAGCCAAAAAGCTGTCCTTTACCCATTATGTACAAATACATACATACAAGATTTCATATACATATATAAATATATAAACACCTTAAGAATGACTTTGAAAATTAAATGTATAGTGATACTTTCAGTGACTAATTAGAAATAAAAACTAAATTCTTATGACAGGAGTCCTTGGGGCAAAACAGGGGATCCTCTATTATTACGGCTTTTATGTAGTATAATACATAGCTCTTAGAATCAGCTAATAAGTAGGGCTAAGAAGTAAAGTAACTTCTAAATGTAGAAAATATCTTCAGACTACCAATTAAATTTTGTCTCTGTTCAAAAGAATAATTTTGATTCATTTTCTTTCAGTCCACATGCATAGACAATTATAAACAGCTGGTAAACTGGATACTGATGTTAAATGGGAAGTGAATACTAATCTTCCACCAATTCCTATTGCTGTAGGCCATTAATGTTCTATCAGAAAAGGTAGTGAACTTAAAACAAAAAGTCTAATGAAGTTCTAACTTCCCAGAAGATATATCATTCTAGAATGAATAAATAGGTTGAGATAATTTTTAAATAATTTATTACTAGTAATTTTCTAAAATTTGTTTAAATGATATCTAGTTAAATAATATTTAAATAACTATTATTTATGTTTACCTCTGACATTTTTTTTAACTTTTTAAGAAATTAAGTACTTGGCATTATAAAAAGTCAACTAAAAAATAACTTTGCATTTTAAAGTGTATTTAATAAAATATCATTGCCAGAACCTTTTAGACACAATTTTTTAGGCCAAATAATCCCAAATATATGATATAGAAAGTTTCTCTTGAACATCTGAAACAGTAGTCCCCAACCTTTTTGGTACTAGGGACTAGTTTCATGGAAGACAATTTTTCCACAGGGTGGGGCAAAGACATTATATGTAATCTAAACACTTATACCCCTATAATATGCTTAAATAAAAAATTTAAAAAAAATTTCCACAGGAGATGTAGGGGTAAGTGGAGCTCAGGCGGTGATGCAAGCAATGGAAAGCAGCTGCAGCAACTGTAAATACAGATGATGCTTCGACAGCTCACCCACCGCTCACCTCCTACTGTGTGGCACAGTTCCTAAGTTTCATGGGAGACAATTTTTCCATGGACTGGGGATGAGGGTTGTGGGAGGAAGTGGGGGTGGAGTAGAGCTCAGGCAGTGATGTGTGGTCAGGTTCCCAACAGGCCACAGACGGGCTACAGCCCAGGGGTTGGGGGTTGGGGACCACAGATCTAAAACAATCTTTGGAAACAATTACTGACAACTGGATAAGCATGAACCACAACTGTATAAAACCAAAATATTTTATTGACTAAGGGAACTTGGAAAAAGGGAAGCATGCCAGGGAGGAAGCTGTTTAAATTATCTCCTAAGTGTGAAATGACAATAATAATAGGTAAAACCAATAGGTGATATACTATATCTTCATTTGAAATGACAAGATGTGACTACAGTGGTAACTATACACAGAAAAGTCAAAGAAACCAAGGACTTTTCTGAGGTAGTTACAATGCGTCATACTTACAGCCACAGAAGCCCACTGCCATGCAAAACACTGACTGGTTGGCATCTGATCATGTGAGTGACAGCAGCCAATAAGAACAGAAAATAAGAAGCAGAAGACAAAGCACCACCAATCAATGTCAAGAGTTGCCATGTATAATACTCTTGCTATACATAAATACCAAAAATGACTTACACCATCTGATAATTATATGTTTAAGTTGATTCCATATGAGTTTTTAAATTCCACATAAAGAGTAATAACCTATTAGAATAACTACTTTGAAAACAATCTTCTTTTATTAAGTTTAAACACAGTCGAACTTTAGTATTTCAAAGTGCCTACCCCTATCATTTTTAAACACTCAAAGTATACTTGCTAAAATATGAAATTCTTTTGTTTTAAATAAAAATTCTAAATTTTATTCCTAATTTCCTGTGTGTAATATTCAGTATCCAATGAGCTAAAATGTGCATTACCAGAAACATTCATTCACTCTAACTCAGGAGCCAGCTTCCCTTAGTTAGAAGTTAACTAGTTAGAAGCTAATCAAAATATATTTAGTTATAAGTTGAAGGAAAAAGAAACTTTAAAAAGAGAAAAAAAGACATTCATAAAGACTTTATCAGCATTTTGTGAGAAAGTTTCTCTAAGAAAAATAAGTTCAACTCACTAAAACAGTAGAAAACAAACATTATTCAACAATATTGCAATATACAGCATACTATAACATTTATAGGAAAGGAAGGATCCATTCAAATTCTCTAATCAAAGCAGCAGGAATGGGATAAAGACTAAAAATGCAATAGAAAGAAGGTGAGATTCAAAGTTCATGAGTTATCTTACCGGTGCCATTCGTATTGCTGGATGCGCTCCACAGCCTTGCACTGCTTTATGCAGTGTTTCACCAAACATATTTCGAAGTTCAACTGAGTGACAATACACTGCATCAATCTTAGGCCACCAATCCAACGCAGACTGAAGAAAAACAAAGATCATAAAGAAGAAAAAGTACAAAGCTATATGAGTTGCATGCTCTGGTTATCATCACAGTTTTGTTTTATTGTTTTGTTACAAACTTTCTAAGACCATGCAAACACACATCATGATTCCTAAAGTCTTCAAATGGTGTCTAATTCAAACACTAACCCATACATATTAATGTATTTTAAAATATACTAATGAGCATGAGACAAACTGTCCACTTCAGAAGCATGTGCATATGAGACTGTCTTTTTTTTACTGATAAGCTAGTGAATTTGAAAAACGAAGTCTTCAGAGAGTTAATTTTGTAGCCAATCTTTTTCTTTTTTAAAGTTTAATGTTTTACACATTTCTGAAACACATGCATATATGGTATATATTTCCCCAGATAAGAATGCTATTATCAAAGCTTTAAAAGAGATTAGTGGTTCAATACAATATTGAAAGAATATGTGGGAAACATTACTTATATGCTTACAAACAACAATGAAATTACAACACAAAATTAGTAAATGAGATATTAGTAAGTAAATCAATAATCTTAAATTAATTTGCAATGATGGCACAATACATAGGAGACTAACAATCACCATAAACAAAGACGAACTAATCTTAGCTAAATATTTTTTAATTATTTTATATAAATATTTTTCTATTTCAGTTTAGCCTATTTAGCTTTGATGTCTAGTTTTTAGTGTCTATTTTATTTGAAAGTGTCTTTTACTTTAAAATGAATGAATCGACATATTACAAAAAGTGACAATTATGAAAATCACTGAATCTATAAAGTTTGTCTATTAATAAAATATAAATGGATGAATTTTCACTACATATGTAGAGTATGCACGATAGAACAACTTAAAATATAGGTTTCCAATTTATAATATTGTTATAGAAAACATCTGGAAGAACGATGATATATTCAAATAGTAGATGAGGGATTTAATAGCTACACATTCCATTCTCAGATTCCTTCTTATTCAAAACTAAGCTAATTAAAGTCTCAACATTTAATTTCTTCATTCATGGTTCTCAGGATATTTTGAGTAACATCAAGTTATATTTATCTTAACCAAAACTGTGGATTACAAACTTTATTTATTGGATAGTAAAATATAAAAACAATTGATGATACACAATTTGAATACTGAATTCCACTCCGGAAGGGATCCCAAAGCGGCAAGGAAAGAAATACTATTTTTTTTTGGACAATATAGGTATTCATGCTTTTCCCTCAACTCTTTATTTAAGATAGTTACTATAAATGATCAATTTTTAGTTTGATTATATAATGGATTCCACAAACTTTGAGCAATTAGATCATCTGACCTGCCCAAAGCAACAAATGCAAACTTGATTTCCTTATATTTACTAAATTATACAGCTTGTATTCATCAGGTTAAAGTAACAAAAAGCTAAATAATCACAAAGTGCACTGAGTGAAGGGTCCTCCTCACCCTATAGACCCTATAAAATCTTGTCAGAAACTGAGAAAGAAAAATGCATCCCATAAAATATTCTATCCAAATTACTGTGTCATTTCTGATAGCTCTTGAAACTACCGTGGTACCAGGTATAACCTATAAATTAACTATTAGGCTTCAGATTTAGTGATTTTTATAACTTCCATTTTTCATAACATATTAATTCATTCATTTTAAAGTCAAAGATACATTTTCAAAGAAGTACTAAAAATAGACATCTTGTAGTTAGTAAAAAAATTTAGTATTTTGAGCAGTTACCAAGTATGTCCTTTCTGAAAACCAGTCAATTAGAGTATATTTATTCTTTTTTTCCTTGAAAATACTAAGTTTATTGCCAAGCAGCAATACTTATATGAGCAAATTATGTGGCAATTCCTCAAGAGATTAAATAATTTTCAAATGCCTTGGAAATAATTTTTTCAACTACAACCTCTCAGGAGAAAGAGTTCATTTCATTCTTAGTATGTAAGCTATGTATAAGTAAATTATAATAAATTGCCATAGAGAAAAACCAGAAATAAAATACCATACCAGCCACAGCATGTGCCAGTGATGGCTAAGATAACTGGTTCATATGTGTCTATTACTTTTTTGATTTCCCAATTATATACCTAATTTGACCTAATTAAATCTACAAAGATTAAGTATATAACATAGCTCTTATTAAGTATAATTCAACTAATGGCACATTGTAATAAAAAAGGTAACAGTATAAGTATCATTTTAGAAACTGCTAAAAACTTTCATTATAATAAATTCAAATAGTGGATATAATTTAAGAATTCCTGAGAAAAAACAGTAGAATATTTTAAACGCAGTACTTATTAACTGAGTATGGTATGTTTCACAAAAGTAAAATAAAACTCCAAACATCATTACTACTTCTACATAAACCTTCAAAAACACATCAGTAAAACTCTTCTATTATTTGAGAATATGATAATTTTTTTAAATATGTGAACTCAGGCTAAAGAACCCTGGAAGAGGAGACCTCATGAGGTTCACTGAACCAAGAATCATTTAAAAAGGAATCTTACACTACAAATGAATTTAAGATCAGGAGTCCAAATATCTTAGAAAAATTTCATGTGATTTCAAGACATAAAATATTTCCATAACAAGTATCTTCAGTGAGATTCTGTAATAGTCAATCTCATAAATCTGCATATTTACTTTATAAATAGTCCTTTTCAGTCAGAAAATACTTCAGATTCATTATTTATTAACCTCAAACCAAAGAGATAAAAAAACCCAAACAAGAAACACTTCACCAAGCAATATATAATGATAAAGTATATTATCAAAGGCATAACTTTAAAAGATGCTTTGAACTAATATTTATATTCCTTTTCAAGCTATTTCACTGAAAGGTTACTGATACTTAATACTTAAAAATCAGTCAATATAGTTTTTTCTTTATAAAAACCGATTTTCATATTGACTTGACCTCTGCAACAGACAAACTCCATCCTTCAGACATGCAGTACTCATTAGAGAATAAGAGGATGCACAACCACTTTCACCAGGTACACTGAAGCATGCATGAAGTACCAACTCCAGGCATGCTTGAAACCCAGAAAGGAGCAGCTCAGCCACTTACAGCAGTGCCAAGTCCATGCTTGAAAGTGCTCTATATATTCAATTGTAGACAAAAATATTTCACAATTAAAGTAACTAGCCACAAAGTATCAAAAAATATATACTTTGGTTTATTAAATACAAATTTTAAGCATTTATGAAAAACTACCCAATCTAATAAATGGAATATTTTTACAATTATAAGCCAAAGGCGAAACAAGTAATAATATTTTATTTCTGAATTACACATAAACCTAAGGGAGAAAAAAAATCATTTTTTTTAAGATGGCCTTGAAAGTAAACCTTGAAAGTACAATGTCCTGGCTTATTATGTTGGCAAAAGCACAGTAATTTTTTTAAAAAATTTTAATACAAACATAATAAATATCCTGCAATGTATTAATACAAGGCAGTCCTGCACAATAAAGAACTGTCCTCCAAAAATCCTACTAACAACCTGTTGAGAAAAACAAAATGTTTCACTGAATAGCTTTACCAATAGTTATTTTTCACCTGCAGAAAAAGATAAAAGAAAATATGGGCAGCATTTTTTATTTCAATACATCCAAAGCAAATCAGGGTGGGGGGTTATTTTCAACTCACCAGAGATGGTCTTAAATAGAAATTGATTAAAAACAAGACAATATACTAAGTTATCAATGATTAACAGTCCTTTTATGGGAGGAAAACAGGAAAAAGTTATCCAATTTACATATAATTGTAAATATCTATCAATGGATAAACATGGAACTATAGAAAATAACACCCGAGATCCTTCAAAAAATGATAGTTGTTAATTAGAAGAACAGAATTTTAAAAATCCACAGTCCAAATCTGGTAAGGTTTTGCTATCTTTCCATTTAAGGTACCCACATCAGAGCTGAATGTTTTGCAAGTACCTTTTAATGAGTTAACTTATTCTGTCTGATAAGCTTTTGTATCTTGTGAATACCTCTTTTTAAGTGTGTTAATATTTCATTTTGTTTTAGGAGGACTAAAAAGTACAAACATGGTTTCATTACTCTGTCAGTGTGCCACGCTGGACTACAACTACTATTACTTTTAACTTATATGGCATGGTGACAAGTTAATGTATCAAATGCTATGAAACGGCTAAGAATATTCAAATAATATATAAAGGGCTTTAAGGTGAAAATATTAAATTTTCAGTGGCATTATTCTCAAAGGTGTCTGATCTAAATGAAAGTTCTAGGCTTAATCTGTCTAAAGGATCTTATTTAACTCCATCTTCCTCAGTAAGGTCCCTCAAGATTGAATATGAAAAATACAAATGTGTATCAATTACTAGATATAACCACCTAGGAGAAATCTTCCAATAACATATATCTAAGCTCAGAATCTTTTTGAAAATTGAGCATCTTTCTTAAAAAGAAAAAAAATACACAAAGAAACAAAAAAAAATTTAGTAATTTAGCAATACCTTTTGGACTTACATTGGTGATGATTCGATGGAGTGAATTTACCAGCACATAGTGAAATGTAGAAGGTGAATTCTGAGCCAGGCAGATCTACAGAGCAAGGAAAAAAAACAACAGACTATTTCTATGAGAAAAATATTCACTTAACACAAATGAAGACAAAAAGAACAGCAAAGCTTTTAAAATACAGGATTTTTAAGGTCTTGAAATTAACATCAATATATAATATTAAGAAATACTGATAAAAGTGAACCTATTCATCTATCTAGTCTTTTCACATTTATAAAGGATAACGGCATCAGTAAACATAGTTGGATAAAAATCAATGCTCTCACCTTAAAGTGTTGGTTGTTGTGAGGGCTTATACGAAAGCAAGAAACAAGGCAGTCAATCATTAGATCCACATCTGCAGGCTGACTACCTCTTGAGAATGGTTTACTTGGATTAAAAAGTAAGTTCTATAAAATCCCAATAGAAAACAAAAGCTTTAATTAGCCATGTAGCACTTCTTTACTAATATGTAATAACATCAACACATTACCTACCTAGATGGCAGTAACACTCAGTTGCCAGAAAGGCACAAAGCACTAATATTGTGGTTCATCAGTCTGACATAATTCTTCCTATACTACACATGATTCCTTTCAGGCCCTAATTTCCATATTATTTTAAACCCTCTGTATATTTATGCTAATTTAAGAAAAGTGGTTAATTCTGTGTTTTCTTCATATTCTCAGTCCATTTAGGCTGATGAACACAGTAATAAGAAAAGCAGATCCTATGAACTTACTATCTATCAAAAAAGACTCAAAACCTAGTATTAGTAATGATCTTTGACATAATATACTAGAACATTATTTTTCTTTTAATGTTTTTAAAGTTAATAGTAGAGAAATAATAAGCATATTACCTTAAGATCAACCACCATGGACTGAACTAGCAGGAAAATGACAGAGTTATCTTCCCAATTGATGTAAGTACTTGCTTTACACAGTTTGACACAAGCAATCGCAGCACTTTCTGTCAGCTGCCTGCTTCCTCCATGGCCAGCAAGTGCTTTTCGTAGACTGTCCAGAAACAACTTCTAGAGAATTGAAATATAGCAATTGGATAACATACGAAGCTTCTTCTATTTCAGATTTATCTAATATAATAGCAAATTAACAGCCTCTAAAACTCATACTATAAAGAATAAATAATATATACTTGTGGTTTTCAATTTCATAATTTAAGTAGTTGTCACCATTTAAATGTTTCTCAAATCTAAAAACCAGAATCTGTTCTCCATTTGCTTTAGTAAATTATTAAAGGAATATAAGAAGCAGTCCTTCCTAACAAGATAGCTGACTTCTCAACTTTGAATTCAGTTCATCATATCCTCTTTTTGATATTATCTTTAAAGTCTAAATATTATATTGTCTTGGCGATGGTCTATGTCAAACTATTCCATCCTTTTCTAACACTCCAGGCTTTATTCAACCTTCAGCCTTCTAAATAAAGATATACTCAAGCCTGTTCTGTTGCTCTAAATCCTATTTCTCAAAAAAAATTGCCTATTCTTGTAATCTCAACCCCCCTTTACAGCTCACTAACAAATTTCTTCCCTTGGTTTTTCTACTAAATGAAAATCTCACATCTCCACCTACATGTATTCTCAAATGTAACATGTCAAAAGCTAACTCAACTCACCCCAAACCAGCACAGTACACATTCTTCTCAAGTATACATGGAACATTCTCTAAAAACTATATGTGAGGCCACAAAACAAGTCTTAATGCATTTAAAGAAATCAAAATTATACAAAGTATCCTTTCTGGTTGTAACAGAATGAAATGTAAAACCAACTGCAGATGGAAACCCGGAAAATTCACAAATATGTGAAAATTAAACAACACAATATTAAATAACCAATAGATCAAAGAAAAAAATCACAAAGGAAATTAGAAAATATTTTAACATAAATGAAAATACCAAAACTTATGGAATGCAACAAAAGCAGCAGGAAGAGGAAAATTTGTAGCTATAAAAACATTAAAAAATACGAAAGTTCTCTATTTGAGCTTTCCCGAGTAAAAGAAAAAAGTAATAAAAATGAAAGTTCTCAAATCAATAACCTAACTGCACACACCAAAGAACTAAAAAGAAGGGCAAACTAAACCCAAAGCTAGCAGAAGGAAGGAAATAATAAAGATTAGAGCAAAGATAAAGAATAGAAAAACAACACAGAAAAATCAACAAAATTAGAAAGTGATTCTTTGAAAACATCAATAAAATTGACAAAACTTTTTTTTTTTGAGACAGAGTCTCACTCCGTTGCCCAGGCTAGAGTGCTGAGGTGTCAGCCCAGCTCACAGCAACCTCAGACCCCTGGGCTCAAGCAGTCCTTCTGCCTCAGCCTCCAGAGTAGCTGGGACTACAGGCATGCACCACCATGCCCAGCTAATTTTTTCTATATATTTTTAGTTGTCTAGCTAATTTCTTTCTATTTTTAGTAGAGATGAGGTCTCACTCTTGCTCACGCTGGTCTCAAACTCCTGAGCTCAAACGATCTGCCGGACTTGGCCTCCAAGAGTGCTAGGATTACAGGTGTGAGCCACCAGGCCTGGCCTGACAAAACTTTAACTAGACTGATGAACAACAAAAAAAAGTGCAAGAATTCAAATTACTAAAGTCAGAAATAAAAATGGTGCCATTACTACTGATTTTACAAAAATAAAAAAGATTATAAAATGATACTATCAAAAATTATATGCCAATAAATTGGATAACCTAGACAAAAAGGACAAATTCCTATAAAAATACAATGTACTAAAACTGACTCACGAAGAAATAGAAAATCCTAGAACTATAATTAGTACAGAGATTAGATCAGTAATGAAAAACCTCCAAAGAAAAGTCCAGGACCAGGATGGCTTCACTGGTGAATTCTACCAAACAGTTAAAGAAGAATTACCAACAATCCTCCTCAAAACTTTCAAAAATAGGCCGGGCGTGGTGGCTCACGCTTGTAATCCTAGCACTCTGGAAGGCCGAGGCGGGCGGATTGCTCAAGGTCAGGAGTTCAAAACCAGCCTGAGCGAGACCCCGTCTCTACTATAAAAATAGAAAGAAATCAATTGGCCAACTAATATATATATATAAAAAAAAAAATTAGCCGGGCATGGTGGCTCGTGCCTGTAGTCCCAGCTACTCGGGAGGCTGAGGCAGGAGGATCGCTTGAGCCCAGGAGTTTGAGGTTGCTGTGAGCTAGGCTGACGCCACGGCACTCACTCTAGCCTAGGCAAGAAAGCGAGACTCTGTCTCCAAAAAAAAAAAAAAACTTTCAAAAATAAAAGAGAAGGCAACTTACTTTACTTGTTCTATGAAACTAGCTAGCATTACCCTGATATTAAAGCCAGACAAAGACACTATATAAGAAAACTATAGACTAATATCCCTTAGGAATACTGATGAGAAAAAGTCCTTCACAAAAGACAGTAAACCAAATTCAGCAGCATATTAAAAGGATTATACATCATGACAGTGACTCTTATTCCAGGAGCACAAAATGATTCAACAACAACAAAAAAATCAACGTAATACATATTAACAGGAAGATGGCAAAACCCCACATGATTATCTCAGTTGATGCAGAAAAACATTTGACAAAATTCAACACCCATTTATGATACAAACATTCAAAGTTGGAATAGAAGGAAATTTCCTAAACATGATAAAGCCCATATAGTAAAAACCAACAGCTAACAACATAATGATGAAAGACTGAGACCTTTTCTCCTAAAGTCAGGAACAGAAGAAGGATACCCACTTTTGTCGCTTTTATTCAACATAGTACTAGATGTTTTAGACAGAGCAATCAGGCAAGAAAAGGAAGTAAGATCATCCAAATTAGAAAGAAAGAAGTAAATAATTATCTCTGTTCACAGATAACATGATCATATATGCAGAAATAGCTAAGAATTATACACACACCAAAAAAACTATTAGAATAAACAAATTCAGCAAAGTTGTAGAACACAAAAATCAACATATAAAAATCAGCTGGATATCCATATACTAGCAATGAACAATTCACAAAGAAAATTAAGAAAATAATTCTACTTATGATACCATCAAAAACAAATAAAATAGGAATTAAGAAGTTTTTATTATATAATAAAAACTATAAATCACTCCTGAAAGAAATTAAAAAAAACATAAATAAATTGAAATACATCCTATGTTCATAGATTGGACATTATTAAGGTAACAATACTTCCAAAAGCAATCAACAGATTTAATGCAATCCCTATCAAAATACCCAACAGTGTGTTTCACAGAAATAGAAAAACCCATCCTAAAATTCATATGGAATCTCAAGGGACCCTGAATAGCCAAAACTATTTTGAAAAAGAACAAAATTGGAGCACTCACACTTTCTTATTTCAAAACTTACTATAAAGCTACAATAATCAAAACAAGGTGGTATTGGGATAAGAACAGATATACAAACCAATGTAACAGAATAAACAGCCTAGAAAGAAATCCTTGTACATATGGCCAATTTTTGACAAGACCATTCAATGGAGAGAGGATAGTCTTTTCAACAAATGATGGTAAGAAAACTGAATGTCCACATGAGAGAATGAAGTTGGACCCTTCCTTTTCACCATATACAAAAATTAATTCAAAATAGATCAAAGACGTAACTTTACAGGTAAAACTATAAAACTCCTAGAAGAAAACAGGGGAAAATCTTTACAACACTGGATTTGACAATGATTTCTTGTATACGATAGCAAAAAAGCACAGACAACAAAAGAAAAATAGATAAATTGGACTTCATCAAAATTAAAAACTTTTGTGTAGAAAAGCACACTGCCAATAAGGTGAAACAATAATCCACAAAATGGGAGAAAATACCTGCAAATCATATAATCTGATAAGAGATTAATATCCACAATATGTAAAGAACTCCTACAACTAAAAAGGAAAGTTTGAAGCCTTATAGATATTTTACAACTTTTTAAAAAACTAAAAATAGATGAAGGCATTACCTCAAGAAATATAATAAAAATAGAAATAAAATGAAAGCTAAAATTAATGAAACAGAAAATTTTAAATGCTAGAAAACAAAGTTAAGGCTTCTAACATCAATAAAATATTAAACATGAATGAAGAAAGAGTTGTAAACATGGATATTGAAGATAATTATAAGAGAACTATAAGTAAATATAATCTTTATATATTTTATAAGTAAAATATAGATATTATATACAACTCTGGTGCTGATAAAATTGAAAAATATATTTCCTAGAAAAGAACAAACTATCAAAAGTCACTATTAAAAAGACAGAAATTCTTCAAAAAATTAAAAACAGAATTAGCATATGATCCAGCAATTCTACTTTTGGATATATATCTAAAAGAACTGAAAGCAGAGTCTCAAAGTTATTTGTACACCCATGTTCGTAACACCTTTATTCACCATAGCCAGAAGGTAGAAGCAACCCCAACGTTCACTGGCAAATAAATTTGGATAAATAAAATGTTGATATATACATACAACAGAATATTATTCAGCCTTAAAAGGGAAAAAAATTCTTGACATGCTACAACATGAATGAACTTTGAGGACATTATGTTAAGTGAAATAAACCAGTCATAAAAAGACAAATATTATATGATTCCAATTATAGGAGCTACCCAGAACAGACAAATCTATAGAGACAGAAATTAGAAAGGTGGTTGCCAGGAGTTAGGGGTAGGGGAGAATAGGGACTTGTTTAATGGATATAGAGTTTCAGTTTTGCAAGATAAAAAAATTTTGGAGATTGGTTGAACAACAATGTGAATTATGCTTAGCACTACTAAACTGTATACTTAAAAATAGTTAAGACGGTAAATTTTATATTTATGTTTTGCCACAACCAAAAATTTTAAAGGGAAACAGAAAAACTATGTAGATCCGTAAGCATAGAACAGCTTTAAAAGGGGATCAATGAGTTATTTTAAATAGGTTATAGATACAGAGGCTAGTTCTAGAAACATCCATAAGAAACCAGTACTTGTACCAGTAGTAGTACTTGACTCAGGAGGAAAAGGACACACTGAAGGTTGGGAGTAAGCAAGAGTCTTACTTTGCCACTACATGCCCTTCCTAATGTACAGTGAAAATTTCTATTATGTCAACTTACTACATTACCATTAATGATAATAAGCAAAAGTCAGAGGAAAACTTAAGAGCTTCAAATCCTGATGATTTCATAAGTGATTTCTATCTAATCAGATAATTTTTATTATTTAAATTATTCCAAGCCATAGAAAAGACTGACAGCTCCCAAACTCATATTATTAATTTAGCATACATAGAGTAACTAGTTACTTTTAACAGTGATAATGCAGATTATGTTAAACACATTTTCTAAGAACTAGAAAGCTAAAGTACTAGAAGAAAAAACTAGCTACCCTATCCATTTGCCAATAGCCAACCAAATTTACTTTATATATGTAAGAATGAATATTCAAAGTATAAATTTCTAAATATAGTTTAGCTCTAAATTTAAAGTAAATAAAAACAGAAATTATCTGATTGGATATAACTCAGTTTTAAAACTATCAGAGTTCAGACTGATAGTTGAACTTTTCAGGGTTTTTTGGTTTTTCATTTTTTTTAATTTTTAATGTATTTTTATTTTTTAATTAACATAATTGCACATATTTATGGGGTACATGGTGATGTTTTGATACATATAATGTATAGTAATTAGATCAGGAAAATTAGCATATCCACCATCTCAAACATTTATCATTTATGTTGGGAATAGTTCAATAACCTCCTATTTGAAATTATATATTGCTGCTGTTGTTGTTTTTAATTATTTTTGAGACAGAGTCTCACTCTGTTGCCCAGGCTAGAATGCCGTGGCATCAGCATAGCTCACAGCAACCTCAGACTCCTGGGCTCAAGCAATCCTCCTGCCTCAGCCTCCCGAGTAGCTGGGACTACAGGCATGTGCCACCATGCCCAGCTAATTTTATATATATAAAATTTTTTTAGTTGGCCAATTAATTTCTTTCTATTTTTAGTAGAGACGAGGTCCCGCTCTTGCTCAGGCTGGTTTTAAACTCCTGACCTTGAGCCATCCTCCCGCCTCAGCCTCCTAGAGAGCTAGGATTACAGGCGTGAGCCACTGTGCCCAGCCAGAAATTATATATTATTGTTAACGATGGTCATTCTACAGTGATATAAAACACTAGAACTTATTCCTACTATCTAGCTATAATTTTGTATCCTTTAACAAATCTCTCCCTATCTCCCCTTTCCCAATCTCTAGTATCCTCTGTTTTACTTTTTACTCCTGAGATCAACTTTTTTTTAGTTTCCATGTATGAATGAGAATACATACTGTTTAATTTTCTGTGCCTGGCTTATTTCACTTAACCTGATGTCCTCCAGTTGCATACATATTGCCACAAATGACAGGACTTCATTCTTTTTTAAGCCTGAAAAGATTTCATTGTATATATGTATATTTTCTTTATCCATTCATCTGTTATTGGATACTTAGTTTGACTCTCTCTCTTGGCTATTGTGAGTAGTGCTGCAATAAACATGGGGTGTGGATTTCTCGTCAATATACTGATTTCCATTCCTTTGGAATAAATGCCCAATAGTGGGATTGCTGGGTGATATGGTAGTTCTTTTTGCAGTTTTACGAGGAACCTCCATACTGTTCTCCCCCTGTACTAGTTTACATTCCCATCAACAGTGTATAAGAGTTCCCTTTTCTCTGGATCCTCGCCAGCATTTGTCTTTTTGATGATAGACTCCTAACTGGGATAAGATGATAACTCAATGTGGTTTTGACTTGCATGTCCCTGAAAATTGATGT
Organism: Microcebus murinus; assembly: GCF_040939455.1. Classification (NCBI taxonomy): domain Eukaryota; kingdom Metazoa; phylum Chordata; class Mammalia; order Primates; family Cheirogaleidae; genus Microcebus; species Microcebus murinus. The sequence goes on along the minus strand of NC_134121.1, from coordinate 23,517,623 downwards.
TCACTACTTTTTCATATATTTCTTGGCCATTTGTTTTGAGAAATAATCTGTTCAGATCATTTGCCCATTTTTAATTAGATTATCTTTTGCTATTGAGATGCTTGAATTCCTTGTATGTTCTAAATATTAATCCCCTGTTGGATGAATAGTTTGCAAATATTTTCTTCCCTTCTGGAGGCTGTCATTTCACTCTGTTGATTGTTTCCTTTGCATTACTGTTAATTTTTAAGAAAGTCACTTAAATGCTTGACAATAAGGGCTTTTAAAACATGGTATATTGGCCGGGCGCTGTGGCTCACGCCTGTAATCCTAGCTCTTGGGAGGCCGAGGCGAGTGGATTGCTCAAGGTCAGGAGTTCAAAACCAGCCTGAGCAAGAGTGAGACCCCGTCTCTACTATAAATAGAAAGAAATTAATTGGCCAACTGATATATATATAAAAAAAAAATTAGCCGGGCATGGTGGCGCATGCCTGTAGTCCCAGCTACCCGGGAGGCTGAGGCAGAAGGATCACTCGAGCCCGGGAGTTTGAGGTTGCTGTGAGCTAGGCTGACGCCACGGCACTCACTCTAGCCTGGGCAACAAAGTGAGACTCTGTCTCAAAAAAAAAAACAAAAAAAAAAAAAAAAAAAAAACATGGTATATTCAAGCCAGGAGTGGTGGCCTGTGCCTGTGCCTGTAGTCCCAGTTACTCCAGAGGATCACCTGAGCCCAGGAAGTCAAGACCATCCTGGGCAACATAGTGAGACCCCATTTCTTAAAAATATATATGATATATTGAATATGGGAAACATCATATAGCACTTAAAGACAATGACCTAGATGAACAATGGTTCTCAAACTTTAGTATGCTTCGCAATGATCTGGAGGACTTGCTGAAAATAGGTTGTTAGCTGTGGGTCCCTGCCTCCAGGGCTTCTGATTTAGCAGACCTAGATTAGGGACCTAAGGATTTGCCTCTCTAACAAATTTCCAGGTAATGCTCATGCTAACAAATTTCCAGGTAATGCTCATGCTGCTGATCTAAATATCACACTCTGAGAAACACTGAACTAAACATCTATAACTGTCTATCTATTCAGCCCCTCCACCGATAAAAATATAAAAGCTAGACTGGAAGAATACACATCTAACCCCTGACAGTGACTGTCCCTGGTGAAAAAGAAGAAAATTAGTGAAACCAAAGGAGATTTCTAATTAACTGAAAATTTATGCAAATATTACTTGTTCAATTTTTAAAACTATATGTAAAAAGAAAAAAAGAAGAGCAATATATCAAAATATTAATAGGAGTATGAGATTGATACATTCTTTGTACATTTCGAATATTTCTGCTAAAAAATAATACTATATCCAAAAGAAATGTAAATCTAGTAATAACTATTAAAAATTCTAAATACAAATGCCCTTGACACAGAAATCCCAGTTGGGATTCCCAGTTTATAAAATCAGGAGCATCAGATAAGAATATATGAACAAAGATATTTACTTAAGGACTAACTATGATGTCAAAAAAATGAAAACATCTGAATAAACCCAGTCACAGTGAAAGGGTTCAGTTAACAAAGTTCATGAGTGTAATATAGAATATTACCCAAAACTAAAAGGAACATGTTAGATCTCTATTAACTATTTTGAGGAACAATCAGAATATATTCTTAGGCAAATAAAGCAAGATGCAGAGTAATATGCATAAAATGATTTCAGTTTAAAATATAACCACCACCTTACGTACCAATGTGTATTTTCATTTGAATATTTGTATGAGCAAGTAGATATGAATAGAAGGATACACACCAGCCATTAACACTGGTTAGTTCAGAGGGAATGTGACTAGAAAAGAGAATACATAAAAAATGCACACATTTTTATAAATCCAGGAAGATTTAAAGATCTAAATTTTTAACCCAGAAATACACCAGAAAAAAACAGAAAAGCGTACTTCAAAAATCTTGGGGCATGCCAGACAAGAAAGTCATATATTGTATGATTCCACTTATATGAAATATCCAGTCTAGAATAAGCAAATCCACAGAGATAAAGTGTAGTTAGTGGTTGCCAAGGGATACGGGGTGAGGGAAACAGGGAGTGACTACTAATGGATATGGGGTTTCTTTCTGGGAAAATGAAAATGTTCTAGAATTAGATAATGGTTACAATTGCACAACTTTGTGAATATACTAAAAACCGCTGAAATGTACACTTGAAAAGGGTGAATTTTATGGTACATCAATCAAATAAATGAATAAAATCTTGGGGAAGGAGAGGTCTTGCCAAAAAAGCTAGGAGACAAAAAAGAACAAGACTGAGTTGATTACACCCAAATTTTAAACATCTATATAGCAAAAAGATCTCATAACTAAAGTTTAAAAAGAGAAATCAAGTAAAAATGCACACACATATCCCCTACAAATCAGTAAAAGGCAAATAATTCAATGGAAAAATTAGCAATTCACTGAAGATATACAAATGACCTTTAAACATTTAAAAAGACATAGTTGTGGTGGCTTTTTACCTATTTCTATTTTCCCAATAAACAAACAAAAAATAAGTACTATTTTAAAGGGCTCCAAAACAATCTAACATGAAAATTTGTTCCTCATAACAGAAAAGTTAGGATATAAACCTAAGTGGACTATCATAGAATCCCAGATTCTCAAAGATCACCTAGTTCATTTATTTACCCTTTAATGCATAAATTCCCTTTCCAGTATTTCTACAAAGTATTGAATCATTCAGTTGATTCTGAGCATCTCCATCTACAGGCAAATCACACAGAAGCCCATTTCACATTTAGTCAACCAAGAGTATTTCTTCCAAAACAGCAAAAAAAAAAAGAAAAAATGTATTTCTAAAACAAAGTGCATCCTGAAATTTAAACAAAATAGTAAGATTAATACTCAGCTCTTAGTTTTAAAAGATTATAAGAGCCTCTTAGAATTACCAGTTTTCACAATGCCAATTTAACTACAGATGGCACATCTGACAGCCTACCTTCCTAGTAAAATCCTTTGAAAATTATTCTAATACACCTAAAATGAGTTACTAGATAATTTCAGCAGCACCAAGTGGACATACACCTAAGTACACACAAATAACACACTATAAAAGTGATGAAATCTATAAGAACTCTTGCAGTGAATTTTAGAGAAACTGTGTTTAACATTAAGAGGGATCAATTAGTCTTCTCTGATAAAAGAATGAAATTAAGGGATCATTTTAAATCTTTGATCATTATGTGGTATTATTTATCTTTCCTCCAAATAAAATTACGTATGACTATGTCTCTGCTAAGGCCAGCAAACAGAGTCCTAAAATGATTATAATTTAAATGATCCCTTGAAATAGTTTGCTTAAAGAATGATGAACCTAAACTAATACACACTTTGAATAAAATAAACTGTTTCACTCAACAAAATGGAAATAATTTTGCCCTTCTCACCTTATTCATGTTGTTTTCATCAACCACATCCTTGGATATGTCCTGGATTATTTCTGGACACAAGATAAGGAGAATGATTTGTAGTGGCCAAACTGCTGCTTTACGTTTGGTACTTTCAGCAAAACCATCCACCAAGTCAAATAGCTTTTCTGCACACTCTACATAAAACATATATTAAATGACATTATTAGATGAGAAAAAAATCCATAGGATTAAATTAAAAGCTGGCACTATCCAAAAACAAAAAAGGGCCACATTTTTAAAAGATAAATTTAGAAGTTCACCTAAACAACTACACAAATCCATTCAGGTAAATAGACAAGGAATGCTATGTTGTTTACATGTTAGAAGAGCTATCTTGATCCACTCTGAAAAAGTACACACTTTAGAATGGCTGATCCAGTCTTTAGTCTCAATGTGCATGGCATTATACAAAGTATGATGTACCCAAGCAACAAAGACTGGACAGCTTCCCAAAGAGAATTACCAAAGTTCTCCAGGGGTCTGTGTTCCCTACCATGCAGTTGTGTCCTGAGAATTCTTACATCATAGCTAAGAATATTACTACTTTATACACATTTCCCCAAATGTAAAATAAAGCCTTAAAGAACAAAAACATGCTTCTCTACAATAAAATCAAATATCCAGTTACAGCTCTAAAGACAGCGCTTCTATTAAACTTTTTTCTATTTGCTCAAAGAAAAGGAAGAGGGTTAAGGGGTAATTGAGAAATATGAGAAAAAAATAGTATCTCCTATTTGACATCAGTTGACAATAGAAGGTGCACATGTACCTTTATAACAAAAATAACTTACAAAGTGATAGGTTTTTACCTCATAAGTAAGAGCTTAAAAGACAAAATTGATAATCTCATCCTTACCAGCCATATCGGTCTGTGGAATCTGGTATAGCTTTGTAAATTCATCTGGATAATTTTCTACCCAGTTCCAAAATGCCTACAAATAACAAAACACATGTCTTTATATGAAAGCAGTGGCCTTTTAATACCATAAATAAAATGTCACAAATTTCTAATTTCCCTCATAATTATATTACAATACATTCTTCCTAAAACTTAACGTGAAACTGCCACTCGTCATGATTTTTTGACTCAGAATACTAATACAACCAAAAACAAAATTTTAGTACCAAACAGGTTGTAACTTACCTTTTCTAGGCTATTTATAACTGCTAACTGTGCAACCTTCTTTAGGGCTTTAAATTTAAATGCTGTTTCTGTAAAAACAAAATTTAATTAACTCTAATTAGTTAACACAAATATAGCTCAGAGCTACTAGCAAAATAACTTTCCTTTTACATATTACTTTCATGCCAATATTATTTGTAAGCAAAGAAAAGTAAAGACAAAATTAATATAAACACAAAACTTAGTAGTTATGTCTGCTAGAGACAAAACTCAATAAAATACAAATATGCCCTGAACTTCCAAGTTTGTAAGTTGTTTCCTTTTTTTTTCTTCTTTGAGACAGGGCTCTGTTGCCCAGGCTGGAGTGTGGTGGCATGGTCATAGCTCACTGCAGCCTCCTGAGGCTCAAGCGATCCTCCTTCCTCAGCCTCCTGAGCAGCTGGGACCACAGGCTCACATCACCCCAACTGGCTAATATTTTTTAAAATTTTTTGTAGAGACAAGGTCTCACTATGTTGCCCAGGGTGAATCTCAAACTCCTAGCTTCAAGTGATCCTCCTGTCTCAGCCTCCCAAAGTGCTGGTATTATAGACAGAATCCACCAAGCCTGGTCCTTTGTTTTTAATGATAACTTACTTTTCCAAAAAAGTATAAAACACATAGTCATTGTAGAAAATTCAAAAAACATACAATAGTCTAAGGGAAATTTAAAACATCACCCATGATTTTACCATTCAGAGACAATCACAATCAACATTTGGTCAATTTTCTTCCTTCCCTTTTCCTATGCATATATAAGAAAAAGAGATTTAACATAACTGAGGTAATATATGTTATTCCAAACCTGTTCTTTTCACTACATATAGGATCCTCATTTTTTTCTACATCTTTAAAAATTCTTCATACATATTTCTTGATGGCTCTACATACAAAATAATAGTACCTATTACTTGAACGATTACCATATACCAAGTATTTTCAGTATATCTAATTATTTCAAAATCTTAATACTTTCAATTTGCTCATCTGTATGTCTAAAGTTATAGATCTAATACATGCTTGAATTGGGCTACAAAGCCATAGTCTTTTCAGTATGCTTTGATGCCTCTGAATAGTTAAGTCTCTGTATGAAGTCACTGGTTATTTAGATGTTTTCCAGTTGTAACATTTAAATAATTTCCAATATTTCACTATTATAAGTAACTTTAGTAAATACTTTTATACCCAAATTTTTTTCCACATTACTGATTATTTCTTTAAAGTAAGCAAATATCTAGAAGTGAAAATGTCTGGTCAAAAAGATGAATATCTTTTAAAGCCCTCAATAAAGATTATCAAGCTGCTTCTCAGAAGGGTTAGGCCAAATGTTGTTCCCACCAAGCAGCATGTGAATATCCTTGCCACCGTTAAGCAGGTTCATTTTCTTCATTTTGCTAACTTGATTATTCAAAATAGTAGACTGCATTTTTAATGCAAGTAATATTAAATAATTTCTATATACATATACATAGGTATTTTAATTTCTTCTTCTAAATGTATTGTCCACATCTAGAAAGAGATTTATATTTGGAAAAGATGACCCCCGTATAAACTGTTTTACTGACAGTCCCTTGGCAAAGAACTCTTCCTTATAGGCTTTTAACAAAAGGATACAGATTTTTATCACATTTATATAAATATCCTCCTAAGATAGAGATAAATCCTTGAATAATAAAAGTCATTATTTAAAGAATCCTTTAACTGTGAATTTTTTTCTAGACTTGTAAATGAGTAATTTACTCTCCAAATTAGTTTTTTTTACATATATTTTATTTCTTTTTTTTTCTTTATTTTTTCCCTTCTCCCCACCAAATTAGTTTTTTAAAGTATCCCTTGGATTTTCTTTGTTCTCACTGTCCTTTAATTTTTTTTTTTTTTTGAGACAGAGTCTCACTTTGTTGTCCAGGCTAGAGTGAGTGCCGTGGCGTCAGCCTAGCTCACAGCAACCTCAAACTCCTGGGCTCAAGCGATCCTCCTGCCTCAGCCTCCCGAGTAGCTGGGACTACAGGCATGCGCCACCATGCCCGGCTAATTTTATATATATATATCAGTTGGCCAATTAATTTCTTTCTATTTATAGTAGAGACGGGGTCTCGCTCTTGCTCAGGCTGGTTTTGAACTCCTGACCTTGAGCAATCCGCCCACCTCGGCCTCCCAAGAGCTAGGATTACAGGCGTGAGCCACAGCGCCCGGCCTGTCCTTTAATTTTTAAGTAATGGTATTACATTTCACAGTGCTCTTAGTCTTTTTGCCTTCCTGTGTTCATCAACTTTACCTTTATAACTTTTTTAATGTGTTATATACAGTAATCTATTCTCAATTCCAATGTATGTATCTTTCATTACTTCAGTTCTACAAGTTTCTGGTTGGGAACCCCATGGATAATTCAAACTCTCAGTAGATCTAAAACTGAATTTATCATTTTCTTGACCACCCCATTCACTGCCATAAATCCTTCCTTCCCTTTTCTGCTTTACCCAGCTTGTTCTGTAATATTTGGTGATACTTCTCTAACCTCATATATCTGCACTGATTACCAAATGCTATGCATTCTTCTTAAATATCTATCATACTGGTCTTTATCCTATTCCGCTCCATATGAATCTCCACTACTAGTTATTCCTCACTAACATTACTACACCATCAAGTTCCAGAAGTTCGTGTAACCTTCTATCAAGCCATCCTGCAAATTTCAAGCAAAGTAGTGTACCTAAAATAAATACTGATCAAGGTATTTATCACCTTAAAGCCTTTCCATTACTTTCTATGGCCACTAAAATAAAGCCTCATAACTCATAAGCACAACAGAACTACAGTTAAATACTTTGCTTCTAGAGATGGCAGATATCAAGTAAATCTTTACCTTGACAATTCCTAGCTCTGTGATCATAGAAATGTTACTTAAGCCTCAGTTTCCTCATCAATATATGGGATGATAATACTAATACTGCTTCAGAGTGTTATCACAAAGATTGATGAGAAAAGGCATGTAAACCTCATAGCACTATGTCTGGCACAAGCTGAAAATTCAACAAATGTTACCATATTTTTATTAATATGATCTGACCTACTCTTGTGCCTTCATAGTTTGCTCATGTCCCCCCACACATAAGTACATACTTCTCTCATCTTATACTCATCCTATTTGAGTTTGTCATATTGTTTTGCAAATAATCTGATGCTACATTTGTCTCATAAGCCATGCCATGAATGCCTTAGGACAGATTCAATATTTTGTTAATTTTTGTAATTCTAGCCCTTTGTACAGTTTCTTGCATATAGTTTCTCAACAAATGCTTGTTGAATTGAATTTAAAGCACATCACTACTTTTACTACTCTTATACAAAGTTTCCATTCCTTTTACCATTGTCACCTAAAGCCATCTTTTGCTGGTCTACTTAATATTAGCTTTATACCTTACATATTTATCAGTGTATACTCTAAATTTATGTTCATGAGGGGGCTGAATTCAGTAGGGAAAAGTTACCTCAATATAAAAGATTTAACATAACATAAAGCCATTTCCACATATTTAATTAGTTTCTCTTATTTGGTCATGGAAACCCATCTCAATTAATTATTATAGATTCAACAGGCAATTTAGACTAGATTTGTTTCCAAAATGTTACTGAATAGTTATTAAAAATCATAAAACTCCACTTACACTTTTTAAACTTTACTGATAGAGGAGATCTCTAGATTTTATCATTCAGTTCCTTAACTGCTCAATGTTTAATGATAGATACTAAAATCTTGCAAATTTCAACTATGAAATGAATGGTGGTTTATTATCATCTAAAATAATTGCTATTCATGTGTTCACATCTCAGCATAATAATAACAAAAGTGATCCGTTTTTTTCCTTTATTAAAGTTATTGAAAATTGATTACCTTGTTGCTTGGTTTTTGCAATAGTAATGACCTAAAATCGTAAATTCTGAACAGAGTAATACAGATGGAACACAGTTTTATATTATTCATCTCTATATAGATATAGCTGTTTTATAACTCGGGTGAAATAGTTACTGAGTTTTTAAAGCAAGTGTTAAGAAAATTAAACAGGGTTTTTGAAAATTACATTGCAGAATTGTTCAACTTTTCAAAGCTAACATAACTCAATCTCTTTCTTTTAGGTCAGACATTAAAAACATTACTGTCTGACAATTCCTCAATCAAGATACAAAAAAGTATGAACTGTATACCATAAGGTTTCACATTTAAATTAGTTATCTAATAACACTTAAAACAACAATTTTTATGCAATGAAATTTAGGTATTCGTACTCAGTTTATGAATCACTGATATTTGACTTGCATTAACACTTTTCTATGCTACAATGAAATTTCTCTCAATGCCTTCTCATAGTTTATTTTAATCCACATAATCACATAAAGCACTCCCCAAAGCTTTAAAATTACATTTTAGTTGTTGTTATATTCCCATGTGGAACTACTATTAACATGTTCTACAGGGAAGCAACACTAGGCACTGAAAGGTTAAGGGACTCTGTAATGCTATAAAGCCAGTCAGTAAATTAGTAAGAGAGCTGAAAATAGAAATGTCAGAAATGAGATCCCTGGCTCAATTCCTCCTCTCACCATAGATCACAATCTCCCGGTTCCATTCTGCAATGAAACTTTGGCATCCTGCTAAAGATTGTCTTCTTTAAGCACTACAACAACTAAACAGGTAACTTCCATAACTTATAGCCATCCTTAAAAAGATGAAATCCCAGAAAAATTAAAGAGTGACACCTTACATTCTCTTTATTAAACGCGAAAATTGTAGTTGAACAAAACTTTCCATTGTCAGGATTCAAGATACTCATTTTCTCTACTGTATTATTTTCAAAGGTTCAAAAATGATTAAACTATATGTATTATTGGCCATTTCATAAAAACATCTGCATTATAAAATCATTTTGATGTTCTAGTTCAACACATTTAATATAATTAGTACATTCATAATACTGGTTTTTGACCCAGTGATTAAGTTTAGATATATTATTACACATTTAAACTTACCCTTCAGGAGTCGTTTTAATTTTGCACAATCCACATTAATATATTGTAACAATTCTATATCATGAACATCAACATTGTCTTCTGAACAAACAGTCAATTCCTGTAACCTGAAAAGTAAAAAACAAAAATAATTTATCAAATTAAATTTTAGGATATTCCAAATTCTGAATTCAACAGATTCTTCCTCCAATAATGAGTTTATAAGAGTAAAGACACATATAAAAATAAGGGAATAAGTATTTCTTATAAAAATCTACAGAAACATAACTAATTTAAGGAATATGATTTTAAAAAATCACAATAATCCAATAAACTTAGTATCCTTATCTTTAAAATTGAGTGTTTAAATAATTTTTGCTACTTTTAGCCAGGGTTCTTTGGGAAAATTAGTTAATTCCAGGATTGGAGCAGGAGATATAGACAAGAGAAGCCCAGGTCACCTTGAGCTTGAAAACAAGGAAACTATCAAACAACTACTGGAGTCAAGTAAAAAATCACATAGGTGGCCGGGCACGGTGGCTCACGCCTGTAATCCTAGCTCTCTGGGAGGCCGAGGCGGGTGGATTGCTCGAGGTCAGGAGTTCGAAACCAGCCTGAGCAAGAGTGAGACCCCGTCTCTACTATAAATAGAAAGAAACTAATTGGCCAACTAATATATATAGAAAAAATTAGCCGGGCATGGTGGCTCATGCCTGTAGTCCCAGCTACTTGGGAGGCTGAGACAGAAGGATCGCTTGAGCCCAGGAGTTTGAGGTTGCTGTGAGCTAGGCTGACGCCATGGCACTCACTCTAGCCTAGGCAACAAAGCAAGACTCTGTCTCAAAAAAAAAAAATCACATAGGTACACACACTTAAAGGGGCTCCCTACTTTCAAAAATGGCATAATTTGAGCAGCGAAAAAAATTATGTGTACAACAATTGAAACATATACAACAAATAAAAATCCATGAGTCTGTAGTTAATACTGAAAAAAAAAACCTCTTGAGTAACCTTCCACAGTTGTTAGGGTAACAATTCGTTCTGAAAATGAATAACAATAGTCAAGTCTCTATCCTGCATTCCCACCATGGACTGACTGTATTGTAAGATAACTGAATAAATCATCAAGCAAAAATCTTTTACAAGACTCACAACTTAAAAATAAAACATGACAGAATAGAAAATTTATCATTTTGCAGTGCCCAATGAAATGACAAATCCAAGCAATGATGATCAGTGGCTACCTAAAATCATTAGATAAAAATTTTATGATATACTTTAAAATGAAGGGATAATGCTGATAACATCTAAATCCAACAATTGATCATAACACTAAAAGTGGGATAATATGACAACATGAATTACACAGAACCATCTGTAAAGTATTCTTGTCCCCCCCCAAGCCAAATGAACCTGAATCCAGTCGAATCCAGCCAAAGAGAGAATGTGGAATATTTTACTAGGCAAATAACCCAGTCCAACAAATAGCATGAAAAAAATGGGAAGAGGGGTACAGAAATAAAGATATGATATAAATTAAGAGAGACTCAAGAGAAATATCAATGAATTGCAAGGTATGAATCTTGTTTGTATTCTGATTTAAACAAACCAAATGAAAAAGCCATTTCTGAGATAATGAGAAAAAATTAAACACAAATTTGGTAATAGATGATATTAAGAAACTATGATTTTTGCTAGCTATTACAATAAGATTGTAGTTTAATTTTTTTAATCTATTTATTAGAGATACATACTGAAATATTTACAGGGGAAATGATATGATGTCTGGGGTTTGCCTTCAAGTACTAAAAAAAGGAAAAAAGAGATAAATCAAGAATCACAGCATGCTGATAACAGCTGAAGCAGAGTAAGAGATACAGGGGGATTTGAAATACTATTCTCTCTTATATGTTTATTTTTAAAATATTTCCACAATGAAAAGTTTTTTAAAATTCAAATTTCAAATGTAAAAATTATATTAACCTCTGTTCTTGTCAACTAGACTTCAGAAACATAAATGATACTTTATCTGCATTCACAGGGTACATTTACTTTGTTTTAAAAAAAAACGACTAAGCCTTTTTTCATTGCACTTTTCAGTCTGTATGTGTGTTTATATGATTTGAGTAATGTCTCTCCTTCATAGTACATAAGCTTATAAAGACAGAAATCTTTTAAAACTCTAAACTTCCCTTACATTGAATATGAATTTATCAAATTCTCTACAAATGTAGAGAAATCTGACACTTAAGGGCAAGGGATAGTTGCTCATGCCTGTCATTCCAGCACTTTGGGACGCTAAGGTGGGAGGACTGCTTTAGGCCAAGAATTCGAGATCAGCCTGGGAAACATAGCGAGACCCTGTCTCTACAAAAAATAAAAAATTAACTGGGTGTTGGTGGTGCACACCTGTAGTCCTAGTTACTCAGGAAGCTGCAGAAGGTGGATGGCTTGAGCCCAGGAGTTCATGGTTACAATGAGCTATGATAAGACCACTGCACTCTACCCTGGGTGACAGAATGAGACCCTATCTCTAAAATAAAAGAAAAAAAAAAAGAAAAATTTAACACTTTAACAAAAATGTAGATATTTTAAAACTAATAAATTCAGTTATGTCTAAATAAAAGGTATTAAATTTTCTTCCATTTCTCGCTAAAAACAAGAGTCAGATTTTCAAAAGTTGATGTCACCAATCTATTAAACTGTGCTACCTAATAAGACATATTCATTAGTTAATATACATAAAAAAGGTAAGCAGAATGGATTTACTAATTTTTATAAAGGGAGCAACAGAGATATGATGAAAAAGCACAAATATTATATGGTCTTATTAATAAGTATAAACTTGAATTTTAAGCATTTTAGTGCAGTTTAAAATTGACTTATTATTCATCACACTAAATCTTCAGTTGCTAAAAATGAAATCAATTCTATTTCTTCCTTCCTAAATTCTCCTTTCACTCACTTTAGCCTATGTGAGCCTTTAGATAACATTAAAATTATTCTGGCCGGGCGCGGTGGCTCACGCCTGTAATCCTAGCACTCTGGGAGGCCGAGGTAGACGGATTACTCGAGGTCAGGAGTTCGAAACCAGCCTGAGCAAGAGTGAGACCCCGTCTCTACTATAAATAGAAAGAAATTAATTGGCCAACTAATATATATAGAAAAAATTAGCTGGGCATGATGGCACATGCCTATAGTCCCAGCTACTTGGGAGGCTGAGGCAGGAGGATTGCTTGAGCCTAGGAGTTTGAGGTTGCTGTGAGCTAGGCTGATGCCACGGCACTCATTCTAGCCTGGGCAACAAAGCGAGACTCTGTCTCAAAAAAAAAAAAAATTATTCTAAGCGCTTACACTAAACCTCTTCATATCAGCAATGTGAAAAAACCTTGTCAGTTCAAGCAGGAAATGAGGTGGTCCTTGATACTGATTTACATGCTAAAAATTCCACAGCTGCTGCAAAAAGTGTAGAAATATGGAGTACGACTTCTTTGAAAACACAACATAATATAGATCAGCAACACCAACTTTTGAAAAGCTGACTCTTACAGATGTTTGTGAAAAATGGAAGAAAAATGTTGTCTTCCAGTACCACTATGGGGTAGTCTGAGCAAAACAAAAGAAGTGTGGAAAATCTAACACTAAAACATCTAGAAAGATGTATACTGAACAGAAAGATATTTAAATGTATAAAAATTAAGTAAAACTCTCCCCACCCAATTAAGGTTCAGAAATGAAGTGGAAACTAAAAACCAGAGAGTTAAGTGCATGATCTGACCCTGCAACAAAGGAAGGATGAGGGAGGTTTTTGATCTCCTTAACCGAACCTACTAGCTTGGGGCTTAACATTCCCATGGAAACTGGATATAAAGCCTTGTACCCTAATAATGCAGAGATCAGAACAGGGGCTCTGCATAAAACATGAACTAGAGAGAACTATACACTCCTTAAACAAAAAAGAAAAAGAAAATCTACCAGCACAAAGAAGTTTATCTGTTCTGCCTAAACTTTGAGTAAGGGCGGGGGTGGGGGGTGAAGTCACCAGAACTGTTACATTATAAGGCTTTAGGGTTCAAATTTAAACTACCTATACAGTCCGGGACTGAGAAATTAACAAAAAAATAGGTCTAGAGCTGGGCCCCTGACAAACATAAATGCAAAACCATCACTAGAACACTACCACAGCTCAAGACCACAAGAGATTCCCAAAGAAAACATAGCCCACACTAAAGATAAGTTTGCAATCAAAGATTACAAAAGTGAGAAAACAATTCCTGTGAATGAAAGTCAGCACATACAAACATATAATTTAAAAATATTAAAGAGAATATAAAATAAGTATGTTTAAATGATTAGAGGTATACAAGAAGAAACTGAAAACTTATTAAAAAGAGTAAGACACCATAAAAAATAGATTTGTATAGAACCAAATAGTAAATTGTAAAGTCAGGTAGAGCCTTGCATGGAAAAAATAAAAAAATAAAAAAAAAAAATGTAAATTGTAAAGAACACACTGACTTTTTAAAGTCATTTAGTTTTCTGCCTCTGGTGGTATATCAAATTCTATATTCAGAAGTACCCTACATACCTCTGCAGCTTAACTTAAAAAAATAAAATAAAAAAAGAAGTACCCTACTAATACAAAACAACTAGATCTAGTGCAGTTATATAAAAATTCTGTGGAGAAATCAGCTAATTTTCTACAGAAAAGATTATTATGAGCCACAGAACATGGTATACTCTAGCTATTTTAAGACCTATTGCCCATCTTCCCATAAAGAAAAATAAAGGTCAGAAATACAAAAAGCAAACCTTAATCTTAATAGAGAAAAACTTACTGACAGGGAGAATAATTAAACAATACATTTTCATGATATTGATTCATCCATTATATATGAAATATAAAATCAATCTTTAGAAAGAACTACTATTTGAGCATATTTTTAAGCCACCAGATATCTTATATTGCTGTTATATAATAATATAATTATAATATTATAATTAACCATTATAATATAATTATAGCCATTATAATATAACAGCAATATAAGATATCCCCACCTAAACTAAACCATCATAAAGGTCTTTTCGATGAGTGATCCTCTAACAAGATCAGCTCCTATTTCTGGCACAAGCTATATGAAAAGGCAAATGCAGTTGTCTGAAACATGTTATTTCACAGATCCCATTTCTAAGCAGTCTGTCCCCTGAAAACTAATGAAATTTTAGACACTTAACTTCTATTTTGGCAACAGACAATGAACTAGATTCAGGAAATAATAAAAGTTGTCTATTTTTACGTGTGCCAATGCTGCAAAATCCCATAAAACCTTTGGTAACTGGAAAATTTCTAGAGTTTTCAAAGGTGGTACATTTGCTGTATTTTATAAAGCAACTTACATATGGATAGACTAAACTTTTGATTTTCTTTTTAATCACACTCTACCTTCAACATAAGATTTCAAATAGTAAGGCTGGTCTAGCAGTCACCTAAATGAAAAGAGTTTTTGTTTTTTATAATTTTCCAGCCTCCTATTCCCTAAGTGTTTGTTACTTTGCTGATTCAACCAGCATATTATTATTCAGAATATGAAATATTATTTACTCAAAAGATTCCATGAAAACATTGTTCTATCATATAAATATTACAATGGTATAACAGTCATATATCATTAAGTAAAACTTTTTCCTTGAGCCAGGAATTCTGGTTTGTTTGTTTGTTTGTTTGTTTGTTTTTTGACAGTCTCACTCTGTTGCCCAGGCTAGAGTGCTGTGGCGTCAGCCTAGCTCACAGAAACCTCAAGCTCCTGGGCTCAAGCGATCCTCCTGCCTCAGCCTCCTGAGTGGCTGGGACTACAGGCATGCGCCACCATGCCCAGCTAATTTTTTTATATATATATTTTTAGTTGGCCAATTAATTTTTTTCTATTTATAGTAGAGATGGGGTCTCGCTCTTGCTCAGGCTGGTTTCGAACTCCTGATCTTGAGCAATCCACCCACCTCAGCCTCCCAGAGTGCTAGGATTACAGGTGTGAGCCACCACGCCCGGCCAGAAATTCTGTTGAAGTTGAAAAATATTTTTGCCTAGCATTATAATTATAGAAATGTTATTTCTGTTTAAAAAGATTACAGGACTTTGAAGTCAGTCAATTCCATAAAACACCATAACACAAATTCTCAAATTATGATGTATGTTCTCATTCACATCTGCTGGAAAACAACAGAATAATGAGTGAATCTGAATAACTGGAAGTCCACTGTTCACACAACACTGACATGCCAAAGATGCAAGTATCATTAAGCAAAGAGGGCTGTTTTTCTCTATTCTGTATCAGTCTTTGATTCACCAAATCACTAAGTGATTTATGTTATATTTCCTACTTGGTCATAATTAAGTTAAGAACACATCTGACTTGCATGAGAAAGGCAAATCATCTGCATGAAAGCAAGTTCCATAGTTACTTGGTACTGTTACTTATAATTCTATCCCATAGAACACCATTTATACCAATTTCTCCATCTGTAGCATATCACAACTAATGCTCACAATGATTCTGAATCATCAATAAAAGCTTAAATCATATTTATGATACATCTTTAAAATAAAATATATTTTATCAAACGGATTTCATCAAAATATAGTTAAAATACAAGTATAGAGAAGCAACCTGGTATGATGAAACTAATATAAATTCTGAAGCCAAACTTTGTTATTTTGGGACCTCCATTATTTAGCACATCATCTTAACTTTTGGGGTATTAGTTTGCTTACTTGTAAAATGCAGGAAGTATCACCTACCTTTCAGGGTTGCTGTGAAGATAAGACAGCATAGCATATGCTGTAAATACTCAATAAATAGGAATATTTTACATGTACTTAAAACACAGTCCACTTTCTGGAAAAGTATACTCTAACTATTCACTTTCTTATGCTTCCATATTGCTTAGGTTTTTGGTAAATTATGATCTTGTGATAAGGAATAAAGCTGTGAGATCATTAGAATTCTGACTATTCTTATCAATTATTCCATCTGATTGGCTTATTTCATTTAAAGGAATAACATGTTTAAAAAGCCAAACCAAAAAGTCATACTTAGTGTTTCTTAGAAATCCTGGTCATGGGAGATATTTTTTCCTAAAATTTAGACTTTCAAGTTTTTTACAATATACACATTTAGCTGCACACATCAATATTACATTACATAATTAAAATTTCAAAGTAATTAATACATAAAATTTCTGCAAAAGCCCAGGAAAAACTCCTTTCTGTTAACTTATTTTTATGTAGACAAAAAAAAAAAAAAAAGACTTCTAGAATTCATATTAATAGTCCCATGTGGATTTACACACTAACCTGGTAGAAATTCGACTAAAGACTGCATTAAAGTTGTTGCAACTTAGGGAAAATAAAACCCCAGAAGCAGAATTCCGAAGTTCAGCTGCATGTTGGTTTCCTTCACGACAGGTGTGAAGAAAATGGCAGATTTCTGGCAGCAACTGTTTGACCAGCATTGTTTCATCTAATCTCATTGTGTCCTTTGGTTGCTAAAACAGAAATAATCACATAATTCTAAAACTTTCTTAACTTCACCTCTAAACATTTTCTACTATGAAAATTTTCAAACATACAGAAGAGCTGAAACAAAATAATGAACACTCATATGCTCATCACCTAGAATCAACAATTGTTAACATTTCATCATATTTGCCACATCTTTTTTAGATAGCCTAATAAAGAGGATGGCCGGCCACAGTGGCTTGTAATTCTAGCTACTGAGGCTGAAACAGGACACTGGAGGCAGGAAGTGAGAGAGTGAGGCGGAAGGATACCTTGAAGCCAGAAGACCAGCCTGAGGAATATATAAGCAAGACTCCATCTTTAAAACAAAAAATTTAGGGCCGGGCACAGTGGCTCACGCCTGTAATCCTAGCACTCTGGGAGGCCAAGGCGGGCGGATTGCTCGAGCTCAGAAGTTCGAAACCAGCCTGAGCAAGAGCGAGACCCCCGTCTCTATTATAAATAAAAAGAAATTAATTGGCCAACTAATATATATAGGAAAAAAATTTTTTTTAAATTAGCCAGGTTTCATGGCATGCACTTGTAGTCCCAGCTACTCAGAAGGCTACAATGAACTATGATCCGGCAAGCACACTCCAGTCTGGGTGACGGAGCAAAACTCTGTTTCTTTAAAAAAAAAAAAAAAAAGAATGATTCCATCTCTCACCCATAATCACAATTAAAGTCCAATTCTCCATCTATCCTCACTAGTTCCCCAACTCTTGCTTGCTCTCTTGGTCAATTAATGAGTCCTTCTATTCCTAGGAATCCCCTCTTTGCTGTAAGTTCTAAATAAACTTTACTCATATTGATTGCCGAGTGCATTGTGTCATTTCCTAACATCCAAATAAATTCCCAGATGAGCGATCACATCTGTCTTTGTGCAGACTGACTAGAAGTAATTTTGTTTCGGTAGAATTATTTCAAATAAGTTATAAACATAATATTTCACCCCTATATACCTTAGCATCTCTTAAAAATAAGGACTCCAATATAACTTCGATACAATTAACATATAAGGAAAAATAATTCCTTGTATCATCTAATACTCATTCTGTATCTGAATTTCATCACTGCCCCCAAAATGTCTTTCTTAGCTTTTTTTATTCAATAAGGATCAAAAAAAGGTTCACAGACTATAAAATGAGAGCAATCTCCCCCACATACACTATATACATCATTTTTATTTTCCATGACACTGGCTCTAAGAAACTGGGTCAGTTGCCTTATAGAAGGTTCTATATTCTTGATTTAATTATTTCCTAGGGATATAGCTTGGCTTGTTCTTCTAGTTACTACATTTTCTGTAAACTAGAATTTAAATCTAATAGTCTGATTAGATAGATTCAGGTTAAATGTGTTTGCTAATTCAGTAAGTTCATGTTATATCACATCGTGAGCACATAATGCCTCGTGGTACCCTGTTAATGATACCAAGTCTGATAACTATGGTGTTCACATTGAAATCTCTACTTCATAATTATCTATTCTACAATTTACAGACAACTAATGGATAAGCTATTCTACAGATATATGCTATTCTACATTACTGTCTTACCTAATGGCTTTGGTATTCAAACATTCTGAATAACAATTTTGATAATGCTGAGTAGGGTGAAAAGAAAAAAATTATACAATTGGGTGCTATACTGGATTCTTTTTTGTACTGTTTTGTTTTTTAGCAACAAGTCTTGCTCTTTCACCCAGGCTGGAGTGCAGTGGCCTAATCCACAGCTCAATGCAACCTCAAACTCCTGGGCTCAAGTGATCCTCCTGCTTCAGCCTGTGTAGTAGCTGGGAATATAGACACGTGTCACTGTGCCAAGCTAATTTTTTTTATTTTTTGTAGAGATGAGGTCTCGCATATTGGGCAGGTTGGTCTAGAATTCCAGGCCTCAAGCGATCCTCCCACCTCAGTCTCCCAAAGTCCATAAACCACCATACCCAACTTACACCTGATTCTTAATTGTGATCCAAGAGCTTTTGGATGCAAATACACTGAAATACATGCACAGTAAATAAATACATTTCAGAAAAACCTGCAAAATTCAAGTTAAAATGCCTATTTCTTGTTTACAGGACAATCAAACAATACACATGTTGAAACTAACTCTAATTAATAAATAAAAATCAGAAAAGTGTTAAATCTTTTGGATAATAGTCATATGCACAGGAACAAAAAATACTTAAGATTCCTCAAATTCTACAAAATTTTACTCATAAGATGATAGTGGTAAGTATTAATTCTTTTTCACTTAGCTATTCCAACTACTTATATGATAAATATGTACTTGTAGGCTCAGTTCTTCTTAAACTGCCTCAACTTATTTTGATCTACAACTGAGAATAATCAAGAGACATCTGTAAAATCACTGAAAGTAATCTCAGAAAATACAATTGTTTAATAACATAAATAGCATTATTTTTAAATTGTAAATTTAATGGAAAAAACTTATACATTTTCAATAGTAGAGCAGGGCGAGGTATTACAATATTTTATGCATTATATAAGTTATACCAGGCCCACTTATTAGCATTTCAAGTAGTCTATTTCCAAAGAATATTAAATCAAACAGGGGCCAATAATACCAGTGATCTTTTTCCAAAATACATTTATCATTACCTTTCAATTACAAATGTTAATGGGGAAAAGCTATGGAACTAGAAGAGGCAACCTGCCCCCATTCAATCTTGGGTGTGGCTGATATACCAGTAATTTACTATCAAAGTTATAAGACCACTACAAAGAATTGATTTAGAAGTTTAAAAGTTGTCCACCTTCCCAATTACATCATCCTATGTAACAGCACTTTTGTTCTTTCACTCTCCATTTTATAAATGAACAGCATATCACAATTAAGAGAAAATACCAAGCTAAAACAACTAGCTCGGCCGGGCGCGGTGGCTCAAGCCTGTAATCCTAGCACTTTGGGAGGCCGAGGCGGGCGGATTGCTCGAGGTCAGGAGTTCGAAACCAGCCTGAGCAAGAGCAAGACCCCGTCTCTACTATAAATAGAAAGAAATTAATTGGCCAACTAATATATATATATATAAATTAGCCGGGCGTGGTGGCACATGCCTGTAGTCCCAGCTACTCGGGAGGCTGAGGCAGAAGGATTGCTTGAGCCCAGGAGTTTGAGGTTGCTGTGAGCTAGGCTGACGCCACGGCACTCACTCTAGCCTGTGCAACAAAGCGAGACTCTGTCTCAAAAAAAATAAAAAATAAAAAATAAAACAACTAGCTCACCCTCAGTTTAAGTAGAAAACTTACAAACACTGTCACACAGTTTTGGAATATGGTCAAGGGTCAATAAGGGAGCTCAAAATATTATGCTTAGATTTCATGGCCTATAGGCTTCCCTAGGGATACATAGTTTTTGTCAATATAATTATTTTTTCCAATTCCCTACCTCATCCCTTACAAAAAGGGAATGGAATTTTATATATAATTATATATACATTTTATATAATTTTACATTTCTGACCATTCCTTCTCTCAAGTACACAATCAGTCCTCGAATATTAAAGACCCTTCCATGAACTGCAGCATATGCAGAAGAGAGAAGTGATTCCGAATAAAAACAAAATTCAGAATTCTGTGCCAAAGAGAGAATATAAGAAATAAGACCCCAATACACAATGGAATAGGCAGATCTTTAAAATGGAGGTATTTAATTTATATATTTATATAAATTCCTACCACATTCCAGGAAGAATTAAGGGTCCTGAAGTATAGAAACACCTTGCTTTACACAACAAAAACAGTCTCTAAAAAGTTCAAATTAAGTCATGGTTGAAATACACTGAGATAATAACTTAAAGGAAACCTGAGAAAAAAATTTTTGGCACTCAATTACTCCTGCACATATCTATTGTCTATGTTGATATTTACACAAAACAGGATAGGTAATATCTATCCTTAATAGGATAGGTTTAAGTTTTCTTTTATATAGATTTGAAAAGTAGAATATTAAAATTATATTCATATAAGAAGGCATACAAGATTACTCGTGGTCTTCTGAATCTTGGTCTTTTACAGCTTAGAGAGATTAGTTACATCAAATAGTGCTTTCTTCATGAAATCTTTTCTAAATATCCTGAGAGACAGATACATGGCTAAAACTTAACATTTTATAAGTTAACTTAGTATCTACTTAATTTACAAAAGATGAGAGAATAATTCTGGTAGGAAATTTTGCCACCAGGTCAGCTGTATTAACAAAATGTATATTCCTATGTCTTAGACTATTCTTTGTCCACACCTATACTTGGGTACATCACATCATTCTCAAGACTGAATTCGTAAAACCTGCCTAGTTAAGAGTAGATTTACTTACCCCAGCAAGACATTTTTCCAGTGTATCCAATATAATCAACTGAGAGAGATATAAATTTTTTTCAGCAGCTTCTCCAAATATTCTCTAACAGAAAAGATATTCAGAACATAAAAGTTGGTTATCACTCTCCATTACCAATCAACACACATCTGAAAAGTGAGGGACTGAGGATCAAGAAAAATCAATATTCTAACACTTTATCTCTCAGGTTATACTATATTTAAATCTATTATTTCTGATTTGATCCTAATCTTCATACAAAATAAATTCTCAAGCAAACAGAACCACTGGTATGTATTAGAGTCTGCCATTAACCTTGTAACAGTAAGAGATACTGCTTTAAGTTTTAAAAATATGTAGAATTTAGACATAGATATAGATCTGTACCAGAATCTTGAAGTGACCATTTAACCACACTTTTATACCACAAAATAATCAGTCTTAATTCTTATAATAAAATGCTATAGCACCAACTACAGTAAATTTTTAAGCATCCACTATCTTCAAAATGAATTATGCACTATATATTTACTAACAAGAGACTATAGTTTCCACAATTTAATTTATTCAGTAAACATATCACAATACTGTTGCTTGAAAAGAGAACCCAAAATATTAAAATATTTTAATCTAACGGGGAACATGGACACATATTTATATGTGCAAAATCCTATCCCTGTGCCCTATACACTGCAACAGAAGAGCTAAACAAAATATTTAAATGTATTTCTGTAAATGACTTTACATATTTATAAAAGGTTCTGCTTTTGGGGTGAAAATCTTAATTTTTTTCCATCAAGAAAAAAAAATCTCTTCAAAAGACAAATGATTGCCCACACCTCCAGTTTGTTAGTTTTATAAATTTGGGGTATTATCCTAGCAACTTTCTTAAAAGGAAACATACCAAATATGACATGAACAGAAAGTTAAACACTGCATGTTCTCATTCATATGTGGAGGCTAAAAAAAAGTTTATCTCATAGAAAAAGTAGAATCGAGAGAGGCTAGGATGGGTGGGGGAAGTGGGCAATAAGGAGAGATTTCCTAAAGGATACAAAATTATACCTAGATAGGAGAAATAAGTCTTAGCATTCTATACCACTGTGGAGTAACTATAGTTAATATTCAAATAGCTAAAAGGAGGATATTGAACATTCCCAATGCAAAGAAATAGATGTTTGAAATGGATATGCTAATTACCCTGATCTGATCACTATACATTTTATGTCTCAAAACATTAGGTACCCCATAAATAGGTATAATTATTATATCAACAAAATATAAAAGAAAAAAGTTTCTAAAATATGGAAATAAGGCAAAAAGGTGACTGACTGCATGTCTTTTCAGTGTCATACCAGAGCATTACCTAATAAACCTAAGGACCAGCTCCAAAATAAAGGGGGGGACGGATCTTCATAATCAATCACAAGTCATTTCATAACTCAATACAAATTGAGATTATAAATGCTAAGGACAAGCAGAGAATGTGGAGATAATCAAGAAAAATCAAGATCAGTTACTTTAAACTGAGTATGAAGGAGAAGACAGGAATTGATAGAGAGAAAGGGGTCACCTGAGAGAGACAAGAGACATGTTCAAAGTCACGGAGGGAGAACAGTTGGAGTACCCTGAAGTCTATGCAATGTCAACAGACTTTATAAAATGGTAAGAAAGAAAAAACTATGAGCTTTGAAAATTAGAATTACTTGATAAAATTGATATTTGAGGAAAACTGTTTCAACAGGCTCTCTACTACAGAATCTGTCACAGGTTACAGGGGGAAGAAAAAAATTAACATCTTCACAAAAATAAACCTCACATTTTAGGACTATGAGATCATATTCTAATTACCATCTATTTAGGGCTGGGAACAAATAAGAAGCTGAAGAAAAGCATATTTACCATGATCAGCTCGCATATGACACAAAAACTGTATGAAACCATAATTTCAGAAAAATACTAGAAAAGGAGATAGGGTCACAAATAGGGGAAGTTTCTAAGGGAAAGAATCAAAAACTAAAATGAAAGTTAAAAGGTTACCTGTGCTTACCTATAAAATAAGACAAATGGTTATCCCCAAACTCTACAGAAAATTACTTCCTATACTTCAAAATATGCTGCTCCAAATTTTTAAATCAAAAACAAAACAGAGCAAATTCTCCCCAAATCAGTAACCCAAATACTCACCATATTGTTAACATTCTTTAGGATAGTAGTGAGGCCACTTATAACCAAAGAAAACTTGTATTTGGAAATATTGATTAGACATTCCTTGTTGTGTTCAGTACTGACTTTGGTGTGTGTGTTCTGCTGTCCTGTTTTTATTGGAAGCTGAAGGGGGAAAAAACATGTTAAGAGCTTATCCTTAACAGTAACTAAAAATATTTTTTTATTTCTCATTAAAAATCATGACATTTGGGGAAAATTTTACTAACCACAGTTACCTATATTTTTATCTCAAGTTTTAATTTTCAATATATGACACAATTTATAGTAAATCTTAAATTCTTTGGAAATTTTAATTTTTGCAATTTTCTTCACTGCAAAAGAAGAATCTACCTACAAAATTAAATTCTTTATCCAGCACTTTATAAGAATGAATGCCTGGTAGAAACAGTTATTTCGTTATAGCCAAAAATTATTTCAGAAGATGTCTGCAATAAAATGTACATAATCCTTTCCCTTATATTCACTGAACTCAAACATTAAAAGAACAGACTGAGAAAATCTATGCCCCAGATATCTAGTTAATAACAGCAAATAACTGCCGATTGTTCAAAAATAAGAAAAAACTATAAACTCTGGAACAAACACTATAAGAGTGACTCAAGATAACCACCCTCATAGCTACACAATTGAGGTAGTAAGAGAATAAATAGATCCCATGGAAAAAGATATCCTTTGGGGAGAGCACATTTATGTTTCGCTGAGAATGAGTTAAGTTCCACTTGCTAGAATTTCATCTCTACTCTGTTCAAAAGTAGCAATCTGATTTAAACATCTTGAAAATATTTACTGTTTAATATTAGACGCTGCTAACACTAACAGAGAACCTTAGTGAGGTTCCTTTGTCAAAGAAACAAACCTGAGTCCAACTTTCTCATTTTGAAAACAGTACAACTAAACGTCGAAAGAGACCAACCAAGTACATGCCCAAGTTTGCTAAGTCAGTTAATAACAGATGAATTAATTTGATAGTAAAGAAATACTAAATAAAAGTGGTAGGCACATTTTTGGAAAGAGACAAAGTGCATTCCCACAAGCATGTTAAGTCAAAGTCAATTAATAATAGATGATTAATTTGATAGTAAAAAAAATACTAAATAAAAGTGGAAGCACATTTTTAAGGTACAAAATGAGAAGGGAGAAGAGAAGGTACAGAATTATATAATGTTAATTATAATGATTATGGAGGAAAAAAATATGAAGGGCCAGAAAAAGGGACTTCAGAAGATGGCAGTAGCTACAGTGCAGTTTGTGACTCTCCCCAAGTGCCCCATAAAATAGCAAAGAAACTAGAATTTCTCTAGTAAAACCACAAACTCATGGACATCTACATGAAAATGTATACGACAAGAAAGTGCTCCCCACGCCCCAATAACTAAGCAAATAGGGACAAACCACTACAGTTACAGTACTGATATGGCATAAGCATCTACTGCAAGAGAAAGGAAAGGAATGCAGAATGTCTACTGGGTACGATGGATCGTCTGACAAGAGGAGATCCCAAAATTGTATTGCATCCTCAAAGAAAAGCAGAGCTACATGTGACCTTTTGGATCCTTGAGTACAGTCTTTTAACTGAATCCAAGTTTTACATAACAAATCCTTTTAATAAACAGATATATTCTGTGAAGTTTGGATTCAGTTGAGGGGCCACACTTGGGGACCTGGAGAGCCACATGTGGCCTTGAGGCTGCAGGTTCCCCACCCCTTACAACAGAAGAAAAGGGAGCAAAGGAAGAAAAAAATCCAGATAAAGATGAAAAGTAGGAAGAAAGGTAAGAGAGCTATAAAAGAATGAGACTGCATACTTTTTTAATCTCATGGAAAAAAGTTTTAAATGGGTTCTAGAGCCATGATGATACAAAGCTCTCCAGGCCTGCATTTCCCTCCTACAAATTTAGGAAAACTAATTTCACATAAAATGAGCAATGAAAAAGGACTGAGGTCAAATCATATGTAGAATTATTATTAAAATATAAGAAAAAAAAGAGACAAAAACATAAGCGTCTGACATCAGAAAATGAAAGCATGCTAAAAAAAAGTCTATCAACAGATAAAAACTATAAATTATTATTCCAAAATGAGCCAAGAGAAATTAAGAAAATGAAAAAGGATACGAAATAACATAAAATATAATTACAAATAGAAATCAGTTGATAGAACTCAGGAAAAAAATAGGGAAAAAAAGAAAAATCTTTTCAGAAATGAATATTAACCAGAAGATGCACAAAACACAGAAAACAATGCTTTAAGGTTAAAAAAAAAAAGGTTAAAAAAAGGAGGAAAGGTGTAATATAAAAAAGAAATGAAAAATGAGAATTTGCAATAAAATGACAAAGAAGATAGACAAAGATCCAGCATAAGTATAATAGGAATCACCAAAGAAACAAACCAAAACAATGGAATGAGTATTAGAAACTAGAATTTAAAAGAACCTTACTGAAAAAAAAAATTTGAAATTTAAAAAAAGTACCTGAAAGCACATACTTAAAGAGCATAGAATGGGAGAAAATTTTTGCAAGCTACACATTCAATAAAGGGCTGATAACTAGAATCTATTTAGAACTCAGGAAAATCAGCAAGAAAAAAATCAAACAACCCCATCAAAAAATGGGCAAAGGACATGAACAGAAACTTTCTAAAGAAGACAGAAGAATGGCCAACAAACATATGAAAAAATGTTCAACATCTCTAATCATCAGGGAAATGCAAATCAAAACCACAATGAGATATCACTTAACTCCAGTGAGAATGGCCTTTATCAAAAAGTCTCCAAACAATAAATGCTGGCGTGGATGCGGAGAGAGAGGAACACTCCTACACTGCTGGTGTGACTGCAAACTAGTTCAACCTCTGTGGAAAGCAATATGGAGATACCTTAAAGCAATACAAGTAGCTCTACCATTTGATCCAGCAATTCCACTATTGGGCATCTACCCAAAAGACCAAAAGTCACTTTATGAAAAAGACACAGGCACTCAAATGTTTATAGCAGCACAATTCACAATCGCAAAGCTGTGGAAACAACCCAAGTGCCCATCAATTCATGAGTGGATTAATAAAATGTGGTATATGTATACCATGGAGTACTACTCAGCTTTAAGAAACAATGGTGATATAGCACCTCTTGTATATTCCTGGATACAGCTGGAACCCATACTACTAAGTTAAGTATCTCAAGAAT
Organism: Microcebus murinus; assembly: GCF_040939455.1. Classification (NCBI taxonomy): domain Eukaryota; kingdom Metazoa; phylum Chordata; class Mammalia; order Primates; family Cheirogaleidae; genus Microcebus; species Microcebus murinus. Next base: position 23,490,688 of record NC_134121.1, on the reverse strand, counting down.
GGAAAAACCAGCACCACATGTACTCACCAGCAAATTGGTACTAACGGATCAACACCTAAGTGGACATATAGGAGTAACATCTATCGGGTGTCGGGAGGGTGGGAGGGGGGAGGAGGGGATGGGTATGAGTAAGATGTGCAACATTTGGGGGATGGACATGCTTGAAGCTCTTACTCATGGGGAGAGGGGGACATGGGCAATATATGTAACCTTAACACATGTACCTCCATAATATGCTAAAATAAAAAAATAATAAAGAGCATAGTATAAACATGGAAAAACTGAGGCAGAATAACCAATATATTGTAGTAGAACTATTGAACTTGTAGGAATAAGAAAAAAATATCCTTTGCACAAGCCAGGCAGAAAAAGGAAGCCACTTATATAAGAAACAAAAATTAGATAGTCATCAGACTTTGACAAAGCTTTATATCAGAAGACAATGGAGTAACATAAGTTGAAGATACTCAAAGGAAGAAAATGTAAACTGAGGATTGTATTCAGCCAAACTGGAGTTCCAAGTACAATCAGCCCTTCATATCTATGGGTTCTGTATCTGTGCAACCCATCAATTGCAGATCAATATTGGGGGAAAAACTGTATGAACTGAACATGTACAGACTTTTGTTCCTTGTCCTTATTTCCTAAACAATACAGTATAACAACAATTTACATAACATTTACTTTGTATTAGGTATTATAACTAATCTAGAGATAAATTATATGGGAGGATTTGCATAGGTTATATGCAAACACCATGCCATTTCGTATCAGGTATTTGGGCATCTGTGTATTCTGGTATCCATGGGAGGTCGTGGAACCAACTGGGACAACTATATAAAGATGACGATCAAACTGTTCTTAACTGCAATAACCTAAGAAATATTGTTCCCTTGACCTTTTCCTGAGGTCAAGGAACCATACTAGATATCCACATTAATAGGGATAATTAAATATAAACAGCCAGGTATTGCTTAACAACAGGGATACATTCTGAGAAATGCATCCTTAGGTGATTTCATTGTTGTGCAAACATCATAGACTGTACTTATATAAACCTAGATGGTATATCCTACTACACACCTAGGCTATATGGTGTAGCCTATTGCTCCTGGGCTACAAACCTGTACAGCATGTTACTGTACTGAACATTGTAGGCAACTGTAACACAATGGTAACTACTGGTGTATCTAAACACAGAAAAGATAAAGATACAATATTATAATACTATGGGACCACCACTATATACAGCAGTCCACAATTAACTGAAGAATCATTATGTGGAGCATGACAGTATATTTAAAAAACTGAGAAAGCATATTATGTAATCACTATGTATACTTGATAGTATAGATACAATTATCTAAAATGGGGAGAGGGGCCGGGCGCCTATAATCCTAGCACTCTGGGAGGCCGAGGCGGGTGGATTGCTCGAGGTCAGGAGTTCGAGACCAGCCTGAGCAAGAGCGAGACCCTGTCTCTACTATAAATAGAAAGAAATTAATTGGCCAACTAAAAAATATATATATATATACAAAAAATTAGCCGGGCGTGGTGGCACACTCCTGTAGTCCCAGCTACTTGGGAGGCTGAGGCAGGAGGACTGCTTGAGCCCAGGAGTTTGAGGTTGCTGTGAGCGAAGCTGATGCCACAGCACTCACTCTAGCCTGGGCAACAAAGCAAGACTCTGTCTCAAAAAAATAAATAAATAAAATAAAAAAATTTTAAAAAATTTAAAAAAATAAAATAAAATAAAAATAAAAAATAAAATAAAATAAAATGGGGAGAGGGTAGTGAGAGCATATAAAAAGTAGAATATGCTTCCTGATTGTCTTATGGTTATTAACTGAGAGTAAAAGAGTATTACTTCATGCCAAATGCTGGGAAAGAAGATGAGGAAAGGAGGTTACTAGCTCATTTCAATATTGCTCACAGTAGAAAATCAATACATAATACTCTTCCCCTAAAAGAGAAGAAAATTTGAATACTATGTAAAGGTATCAATATAATGGTAACGAACAGAACAAAAATACAAACTGTACTGGTGTGTGTTGCATTGACAAGTGGTCTGGGAACCACTTTCCCAGAATCCTATTCACTGTATGGTTCTGGGCTAGAATTGATCTAACGCGTAATTTGTACAGACTAAGTATCCCTAATCCAAAATTCTGAAATTCAAAATGTTCCCAAATCCAAACTTTTTGAGCACTGACATGACTCTCAAAGGAAATGCTTATTGGAGCATTTCAGATTTCAGATTTTCAGATTAGGGATGATCAACTGGTTAAGTATAATGCAAATATTCCCAAACTCCAAAAAAATCCAAAACGCTTTTGGTACCAAGCATTTTAGATGAGGTTACTCAACCTATACAAGATTTGTTTGAAATGTGGAAGTGAAACAGCAGCTACTAGGTTGGTGCAAAAGTCATTGCGGTTTTAGAATTGTTGAAATTACCCTTTGATATTGGAATATATTCTTAAATAAATGTGGTTATGTTATACATCATTTTAATGCACATTTATCACTTTATGTTTTTTTGCTAATGACTTATCACTTGCTTTTATTTTATATTTTACTTTATACTATGGAAATGATGTTAGACAAAAAGCAAATCTGAGCAATTTTGTTATTTGAAGTCAAAATGGGTCATAAAACAGCAGAGACAACTAGGAACATCAACAGTATTTGGCCCAAGAACTGCTAATGAATGTACAGTATAGTGGTGGTTCAAGGAGTTTTGCAAAGGAGAAGAGAGCCTTGAAGACGAGGAGTGCAGTGGCTGGCCATCAGAAGTTGACAATGACCAATTGAGAGCAATCTTCGAAGATGACCCTCTTATAACTATACTTGAGAAGTTGCTGAAGAACTCAACATTGTCCATTCTATGATCATTCAGCATTTGAAGAAAATTGGAAAGGTGAAAAAGCTCAATAAGTAGGTGCCTCATAAGTTGATCAAAAATCAAAAGTCTGAGTCTCCAGCATGACCATCCCCCAGATGGTGCACATCTCACTCATTATGTATATACCCGCCCCCCTCCCCCCTCCCACGTGCCCAATACCCTATTACTGTAGTACCTATGTGTCCACTTAGGTGCTGCTCACCAGTTTGCTGGTGAGTATATGTGGTGCTTGTTTTTCCATTCTTGGGATACTTCACTTAGTAGTATGGGTTGCAGCTCTAACCAGGAAAATATAAGATGTGCTATATCACCATTGTTTCTTAGAGCTGAATAGTACTCCATGGTATACATATACCACATTTTATTAATCCATTCTTGGATTGATGGGCACTTGGGCTGTTTCCACAGCCTTGCAATTATGAATTGTGCTGCTATAAACATTCAAGTGCAGGTGTCTTTTTTGTAGAGTGTCATTGGATCTTTTGGGTAGATGCCCAGTAATGGGATTGCTGGATCAAATGGTAGATTCACTTGTATCGCTTTAAGGTATCTCCATATTGCTTTCCACAGAGGTTGAACTAGTTTGCAGTCACACCAGCAGTGTAGGAGTGTTCCTCTCTCTCCGCATCCACGCCAGCATTTATTGTTTGGAGACTTTTTGATAAAGGCCATTCTCACTGGAGTTAAGTGATATCTCATTGTGGTTTTGATTTGCATTTCCCTGATGATTAGAGATGTTGAACATTTTTTCATATGTTTGTTGGCCATTCTTCTGTCTTCTTTAGAAAAATTTCTGTTCAAGTCCTTTGCCCACTTTTTAATAGGGTTATTTGATTTTTTTCTTGCTGGTTTTCGTGAGTTCTAAGTATATTCTAGTTATCAGCCCCTTATCAGATGTGTAGGATGCAAAAATTTTCTCCCATTCTGTAGGTTGTCTGTTTACTTTCATGACTGTTTCTTTGGCTGTGCAGAAGCTTTTTAGTTTGATCATGTCCCATTTATTTATTTTTGTTGCTGCTGTGATTGCCTTTGGGGATTTCTTCATAAACTCTTTGCCTAAGCCGATGACTAGGAGAGTGGGTGTCTTCTTGAGGAAAAATAAATGCTCAGCAAATCAATGAACTGCACTGAAAACTGCAACACCTGCAACCGGCATTGCTCAACAGAAAGAGCCCAATTCTTCTCCATGACAATGCCCTGCTACATGTAGTACAACCAACGCTTCAAAAGTTGAATGAATTTGTCTATGAAGTTGTGCCTCATTTGCCATATTTACCTGACCTCTCACCAACCAACTACCACTTCTTCAAGCATCTGGACAACTTTTTGCAGGGAAAACGCTTCCACAACCAGCAGGATGCAGAAAATGTTTTCCAAGAGTTCATCAAATGCTGAAGTATGGATTTTTACGCTACGGAAATAAACTTATTTCTCATTGGCAAAAATGTGTTGATTGTAATGGTTCCTATTTTAATTAATAAGATGTATCTGAGCCTAGTTATTATGATTTAAAATTCACAGTCTGAAATCGCAATTACTTTTGCACGAACCTAATATTTTCTGAAGGTTTTCACAGTCAGATACAGTGAGAGGCAGACATGCTCAGAGAGTTCCAGCCTTCACTCTTTCTTCCACTCTATGTCCAGCTCTTTCTTTTGACCATGCTCACTTTGCTGACCAACAGTGACCCACAATAGACACTTGGCTGCAAACCTACAGAGCTTAACATGGCAAAAGCTTCCCAGAGGGCCCTCCTAAAGCTCCTCTTTCATAATCCTACTTTAATGGCTAGACATACTGGCTTCTCAGGTTTCCCTAAAAGCTCCAACTTGTCTGCCCATTGCCACTGACTTAGAGGATCTGGTTAGTGACTCATTCTCTGATCTTCCAACTCTTCCTTCCAGATCTTCACACTTCTCCAGTTCTCTCAAAATTATATATAATTTTATAATAAATTCCTTATCCCATAATCTACTTCTCAGACTGAAACCTAACTGATACACAAACCTTTTTAAATACTAAAATATAGGCTGAGAGAACAAATAACATAAACCACACTATGACACTTAAATAAAAGACCTATATAAATATAAATGTAACAAAAAACAATGACAGAAATGAGTTCAAATTCATTCAACAATAGAATAATCTCTAGGATATATCTTTAAGCTAAAAAAAAAAGGTAGAGAAAAATACATACATATGTTACAGTTCATCTAAGAAGGGGGAAGAGATAGAAATATATATGTGTATCTTCTTATAATAAGAAATAACACAAAACAGCAGAAGGATGAAATGTAAAAAAAGACTTTGTAGTGGTTAACCTTTAGGGTGTGAAGAGAAGGTAAAGGTGACAAGAACAGAATCTATATGTCTTAGGGTTTTTTTAGATTTCATTTTAGAACTATGTAACTTAAATGTCAAATTAAAAATAATATTCTAAAAAGCAAATCTAGAATTGAAAATAAACAAATGAACTGAAATTTGTAACCAATTATTTTGTTTTTATTTTAGCGTATTATGGGGGGTACAAGTGTTAAAGTTACATATATTGCCCATGCCTCCCTCCCCCCTCGAGTAAGAGCTTCAAGAGTGTCCATCCCCCAAACACTGCACATTTTACTCGTTGTGGTTGTATATACCCATCCCTTCCTCCCCCCTCCCACCCTCCTGACACCCGATAAATGTTACTCCTATATGTCCACTTAGGTGTGTAACCAATTATTTAATGGTATAATCACAAAAAGAAGAACTATTCTAAGTGATTTCAAATGATATTGACTGTATACTACTAGTGGAATATACTCTAGGGACAAAAACAATTGAAGGTAAATCTTCATCATGTATATCGTGTGGGACTAAGGAAATGAATAATTATGTGGTATTTTAATTCTATCACTCCTAGTATCATTAAAAACTAAGAATCTCAGCATGGAAGATAGAGGAATGGTAAAGTAAAAATCCTGTAGTCTTGAGTTTTAACTGGAAGTATCTATATGAACTCAATGTATTTTATTTCATATTTTTAAAAAAGTATTTCTACCTCTGTCCAATGAAAATGCCTAGAAACAATGAACAATCCTATGGTAATGATGACTAATGACCAATCCCATAATAATTTCTACCCAATTGTAATCTTGAATTACCATTTCCCCAGTAAAAGTAATCAGGATTCCTTTAGCAAACAGCTGATTCTATGTTTGGGGCAAAAAGGTACATGATGACCCTGGAACATTTTATCATACCAGACAGAAACAGATTAGTAAGAATCAAATCAAGCATACTTGAATTTATAAAGGCCCCCACTAGCCAAAAATGTAATTTGAACACTGTTAAGGATAGCAATTTTAATTTATTGAAACATCAAATCATTTAAATCTATACTACTGCTTCCATGTAGAACAGAGTAATTTATAGCAAAACAACTCTTCCCTCCCCCAACTTATTTTTTAACAAAAGAGGAAATATAAAAGCCATCTGTCTGAAGAATTCAGAGAGCTACTGAAGGAATGAGGATTAGAGAGCCTAAGATTCCAAAAAGGGGTGAGCTATGGTGAGGTAAGGTGATCATGCGCAGCTGCTTTTTCCCTAGGACATTTGCAGAATCTGGACAGAAAGAAAGATTGAGAAATAGGGCTTTTCTTAGGCAAAGTACCTCTACTGAGGGAAACAGAAACCATCAGAGATTCTGGGGTTCACTGAGGGCTAGAATGACAAAACTGAAGACCTGAAGGAGTCTCAAATGCAGCACTGGGTGGAAGAGGGTAAAAGGCTAAGCCAAAAACTTCTGAAAAGCAGAGTACGAAAGCCTGCAGCCTCAAGACAACAAATCAGAGTTCAGAATCTGCTAGTGGAAGATGTTAGTAAATACACACAGTTCTTAGTTATAAGCCCTGGAGGGCTACATCCTCTACAAACAGGAGCAAATGGAAATCTTATATGCTACTAATAGAAGTGTAAATCAGTAATTGCCTTGGAAACTGGCATTATCTGCTAAAACTGAACACACAGACAGCAATTTCACTAGATATATACCCAACAGAAATGTGTGTATATGTTCATCAAAAGACATGTACAACAATGTTTACAGCAATACTTTTTATAATTTCCAGAAACTGGAAACAATCCAAATGTCTATCAACAGCAGAAATGGTTAAAAAAAAAAAAAACTAGTATATAAAAACTATACAGCAGTGAGAATAAATAACTTAAAACTATAAGCTTAATTTCACAGATAAAAGACTAACAGAAGTTTGAACAAAAGATACATTGCATTATTGTTACATAAATTTCCAAAACTCATCCTATGATTTTAGAAGCCAGGATGGCAGGGAAAAGGTAGTGACTGGAAGGAAACACAAAGTAGAGGGGAACTTCTGGACTGCCACTTATTGTTTTATTTCTTGATCTGGGTACTAGTTATACTGGTGTGTTTACTTCGTGAACACTTATTGAGCTGTGTATTTACAATTTGTAGATTTTTCTACACATATAAATCAACAGAAAGTTTGCTAAATATGTGTTTAAATCCAGGAGCTCAGAATGATAATAAAAAACAAAAACAAACTGGTCACTTATTAGATACAGAAGAATTGTCATAGACACTCAGGTGCTGCCCAGGTCCTGCTTCAAGGACGGACTTGTCTTAACTACTGGGAGTACTGTCAGTCAGCCCCTTCAGGGATTGCCTCACCTGCAGAGAAAAATGCTGCTCAAGGTTACACTCTTCCAGGGTAGCCCACATTCAATGAATGACTGATATGGCAATATAAAGACCTCGACACTTCAGCCCAATTCTGGGCAAGTCAAAAGGGCCCTTCTAGCTCCACAGCTCCCCATAGGGAGTGAGAGGATGGCCAAAGCTGATGCTAGAGGCCTGCCTGCACTACACCAGGAATTCTACACCTGTCCAATGCTCCTTGCTCCCAGGTGTTGATTCCAAAGGAACGCCTTAATAAACATCCTGCACTAGGCTTCCAGGGCAACAGCAGGTGCTAAGAAGGGATTATACAGCTGGCAATGAAGGAGAAATAGAATTGGAAGAATACTAAATCTTTTGAGCTCTGGAAAAAAAAAGATAAGAAAAAGCTGATTAACTGCCAATTGAAAGCTAAGTCTGAAAGCCAGAGTGCCTTCCTGAAAACATATTAATACAAAGAGGCTGTTCTCTCCTATACAGCAGGAGGGCAGAGAAAGCTAAGAACCAGAACTTTTTCATTTTTAAATATACACATATTATGTGTTATATATAATAGATAGATAGATAGAGATATAGATCTGTATCACCTATTTATATATGCTGGGCTTCTAAGAAGGTTGAACTCCCAAACAAGACAGGTCTGCTAAGCCAAGATCAGGGTTCTGGCCGGCAAAGAATAAGACTCTGACAGGTGGAACGGAAACATCTGGGTTAGGGCTTCCAAACATCTTATAAGCCCAGATTCCCCTGAACCCTCTGCCAACAATCAGTGCACCTGGAAGAGAACCCTAAGCCGCAGATGGGATCGTGGCCCCAACTGACATCTAGATTTCAGCCTGGTAAGAATCTGAACAGAGAACCCAGCTAACCAATACCCAGACTTCCAACCCATAGAAACCTTGAGATAATAATTTTGTATTGTTTTAAGCCACTATGTTTGTGTCTATGATAGTTTGTTACAAAGCAATAGAAAACTAAGACAATTATCAAACCTGCATCTTTTATATAAACTTCCCTCCTGAGCTTCAGCTGTATTAATATTATGCCTATTTGGTTCTACACATGGGTAACTTGTAGGCACTTCAAGCTCAATGTTTCCAAAGCTTAATTCATAATCATCCAACCATGTTTTCTATCCTAGTTAATAGTACCACAATCTACCCAGTTTCCCACATCTGAGGATCTAAGAGTCTTTCTTTTTTTTTTTTTAATATGGAACATTTCATGAATTTGCGTGTCATCCTTGCACAGGGGGCATGCTAATCTCTGTAGTTTAGTATATGTGCTAAAGTTCCAAGTTTAGTATATGCGCTGCCAAAGCCAGCAATGAAAGTCATTCTTGACACTTCCTTTATTCCCCCACTTCCTTCATCCCCCTTTAGTCAGATTAATAAAAATGAGAACAGGCCGTGCACAACTCAGCCCTACTTTTCTTTACTTGAGAATAGGCTTGCTACTCAGTGCAAGAAGTTTCCTCTACTTCAACATGCTAAGAGTTGAACAGGGTACTAGCTCTGCAACAGGGAGTGGCCAACACTGCCTGGGACTGGGTGAGCAAGTCTGACTAATTTTTAGATTTAGTTAGTAAGCCCATTTTGGTCTTCGAGTTAGCACTGGTCAGTGTGTGTGGGTGTGTATGTGTGGAGGTATTTTATTTATTTATGTGTATATGATTTTTTTTTTTTTTTTGGCCTCCATCTTTACTCTTATTTCTCAACTTGCTCAGAAGCCAGGCAGGGAAGAAAAGTGGTATTCAGGCCCCCAAGCTCCTATAAATAGCACTAAAATCGATAAAGAAGAAAAAGTTTAGCCACACATGGTGGTGCATCCCTGTAGTTCCAGCTACTCGGGAGGCTGAGACAGGAGGATTGCCAGAGCCAAAGAGTTCGAGGCTTCAGTGAGCTATGATCACGCCACTGCAGTCTATCCTAAACAACACAGTGAGACTCTGTCTACCTTCACCACCACCCCCAAAAAAAAGAAAGGAAAAAGCAAGATTAAGGAGTTCTAAGTAACCAAGAATATGGTGTAACCAAGATATGGTGGTCAGGGAAAGCTCTCTGGAGATGTGACATTTGAGCAGAGATCTAAATGAAGCAAAAGAAAGAGAAGACTTGATGCAAAGATCTGAAGAAGAGCATTCAAGGCAGTAGTTCCAAGTACAACAGATCTGAAATTGGAATAAGCATGGCAATTTAAAGCCTAGCAAGGAGACCAATGTGACTAAACCAAAAGGAACGAACATGGAAAATGTAAGGGATGAGGTCAGAGATTCAAGAAGTAGGAGTCAGATCATGAAAATCCTTTCAGGCCATTTTAAGAGCTTTGAATTTATTTTGAGTTTGATGATATAGCAGATTATATTTTCCAAATAAAGTCACAGTATCTCTCATCCTACATGCTATTCTGCAATAAGACTTTGCCATGCCCTCATCAAGAAGTAGAATCTATATTTCTACCTCCTTGCATCTAGCAAGTCCAGTGACTATTCTGACCAATAAAATACGGCAGAAGACATACTATGCAATTCCAGACACAATTCTTAATTGGTATGACAGTATTTATTTTCCTCCTCCTAGAAGCAAGCTATCATGTAAAAACTGATATTACTCTGAGACCACCATGCTATGAGAAGCCCAGGCAGCATGTAAAGATTCTGAAGAATGATGCCATTGTGGAGAGTCAGGCCAAGAAGCACTGAGATACCAGACACATGACTAAAGAAGCCATATTGGAAGGGATTCTTCAGCCTCAGCCAACACCATATAGAACAGAGGAGAACTGCCTAGCTGAACCTATTATGAATTTCTGACCCAAAAAAACTGAGCAAAATTTGTTGTTTTTAGGCTACAAAGCTCATTATACAGCAATAGATAACCAAAACTCAGGGGAAGAAGACTTTGAAAGGATTTAAACAAAGGAGTGGCAATCTGATTTATGTTTTAAAAAGAACCTTCTTGCTAACCCTCTATGTTAGAAGACAGTCTAGGCAAGAAAGGATGGTAGCTTAAATTAAGCTAAGAAGAGCAGAGAAGAAGTAGTGAGATGTTATAATAGATTTGGAAAGGGAGACACTTATTTAAAATGTAAGCTGATTCAGAAGTTGATCTGGAAGAATAAATTTCTAAGAATACCTAAAGAAATTTTTGAAAAACAAGAACAAGAGGAGACTTGCATTATCAAGTACTGAAACATACTATTAAAGCTCTTACAACAAAACCTGTACATTATAAGTACAAAATATAAATTACAGTCACAGAGCAGATATTAGTATTTATATAGAAATTTAATATGATAAAGGTAGTAATTTCAAATGAGTGATAAAAGAATGGATTAGTCAATAAAATGATGCCAGATCAACTGGCTATCTATCTAAAAAGAATAACTCACACCAAATTTAAAAATATATGTATGATTAAGAACCTACTATAAAGAAAAAAGCCATAAAACCATTAGGACAAATACTAAAGAATAATTCCATAATGTTGGAGTGGGAAAGACTTTCCTAAGCAATACAAAGACACAGCAGCCATTAAAACATAAAAACAAACAAAACTGATATATTTGCTTACCAAAAAAAAAGTGTCAATTCTGAAAGAAAATACACTGCTGACAAAGAAACAAATAAGAATGTGCAGGCCGGGTGTGGTGGCTCATGGCTCTAATCCTAGCACCCTGGGAGGCCAAGAAAGCAGAATCATTTGAGCTCAGGAGTTCGAGACCAGCCTGAGCAAGAGCGAGACCCCCATCTCTACTAAACAAATAGAAAGAAATTAGCTGGACAACTAAAATATATATATATAAATTAGCCAGGCATGGTGGCACATGCTTGTAGTCCCAGCTACTCAGGAGGCTGAGGCAGAAGGATTGCTTGAGCCCAGGAATTTGAGGTTGCTGTGAGCTAGGCTAACGCCATGGCACTCTAGCCAGGGCAACAGAGTAAGACTCTATCTCAAAAAAAAAAAAAAAAAAGAATGTGCAACAATTTGCTACTAGGGTTATATGACTAATAGATGAGGTTCTTATCTATTAATAAGACTATGTAATGGAAAAAACATTGAAGAAATATGTAGCAATTCATAGATGGTCAGTAAATATGAAAATATGCTTTCCTCACCAATAACTTTTAAAGTATTAATGTAAAATAAAATTATATTTGTACTCCATTTTTTTTTACCCAAAAAGTAATATTGAAACACCTATAACAAAATAATTATGCCTGGAGTGGAGGGGGAGAAAAAAACCTTAAAATAAATTAAAAAATCATTGTATTTGAGAGATAAAAATGAGATTTTTTTCTTTTATTTTTATGAGTTTCTCCTCTTTTCAATTAGGATGTATTCCTTTCACAATGTGTGGGAAAAGTGAACTAAACTTTTTAAATATTTCATGCTACATTATAGAAATCTTTGGATATAATGGAAGAAATGTAAAGACTCTAAACTGCATGAAAAAAATAATCACCTTTTAATCATGATCTCTATTAACAAACTATTAGCTATTTAATATATAAGATTTCAGCAAATAAGAGGATTAAACAAAAGAAGGCATAACATTAAGCAAAGTACTCTGTGAATAATGGATAATTTGTTTCTAGTTTCACTCAGAAAATTCTTCAAAAGGTCATGGCTAAAATTTCTGCCTATGTGTACATTCTAACCAGTTTCTAAAAGGCCCCTCTGACCATGATGGGGGTAGGGATTACATTAAAATTCACATAATGTAAGTTTTCATCTAAATGAGAGAAAAAGCAAAGAAAAAAATCATACTGGGAGAAAAGCATCTGGCATCAGCTCTAGATACTCTAAACCAGGAAAATGTATCAAATATTAATGCAGGTTAGTAACACACTTCCCAAAGTGGATTCTGTACCATTAGTAATAGGACTCTTCATATATCATCTAATTAACTTTAAATTATTTAAGTTTTATTTTCATTTTAATTGTGTGATTTAAAATACATAATTAGCAATCAAACCTATGATTACAAATACATTACTCCTTTGATGATGCTAAATAAAAAAAGGTAAGCCAATTTAAAGTTGTTAAGCTAAGTAAATGATACAGGATATGACTAAACTGATAGTACATGAATGACTAAAATTAGGAAAACATTCTGAAATTTAATACTGAGCTCATATTAATAAAACAAATATTAAGTAATTAATTGGTTTTCTTTTAATATGGATGCTAGAAAGACATTTGTGGCCAAGGAGACTAGCATGGAGTCAAACCAGTTTTGCCCAAGATTGAATTCCAATATCACCCTTCCCTAAACACTTTTTAATTTCTTCCCTTCCCACTACCCTGAACTTACAGACTACCCAGTTTTTCATACATAGAAGCCCCTGATTCACAAATAAAGAACCTATTAATACCCAATTCACAAATAAAGAACTTATTTATACCAACTGGCCTATTACTGAAGCTCCACAAGCAAATTCCCAAATGCCCTTTCTAGATTCTCCAGATTTCTACTACTGAAACAAGGGAAAATAAGTTTCTGTCAAACATAAAATTGGGGCCAGGCGCAGTGGCTCATACCTGTAATCCTAGCACTCTGGGAGGCTGAGCCCAGTGGATCGCTCAAGGTCAGGAGTTCAAAACCAGCCTGAGCAAGAGCGAGACCCCGTCTCTAATAAAAATAGAAAGAAATTGATTGGCCAAAAAAATTAGCGGGGCATGGTGGTGCATGCCTGTAGTCCCAGCTACTCGGGCGGCTGAAGCAGAAGGATTGCTTGAACCCAGGAGTTTGAGGTTGCTGTGAGCTAGGCTGATGCCACGGCACTCTAGCCAGGGCAACAGAGTGAGACTCTGTCTCAAAAAGAAAACAAAAAAACATAAACTTGGATCACATTTCCATAAAAAAGCTGGCTCTTCCTTTGTCCCTCCTCTTCATTCTGTGCAATCATTCAATACAAAAGCCATTAGATGGAGCAGAGCAAGGTGGACATCTGTGTGTTTATGAGAGGGGGAGATATAGGAGTCTAACTTGCAAGGCACTCATGTGGAGGAAATGGAGCATGAGCCAGATGAACAGGGCACACATGGCAGGCAGCCCAGCAAAAGGGGTCAGAGGATGACTGGGTTAAAAGAGAGACTACCCTGCAGAGGGAAGACAGCCACAGGCTGTAAAAGTTCAAACAGGGCAGAAAGGGTATCTATATGAGAGAGCAGACCATATAGGGTGTCAGAGCCCAAATGGGATAAGCCCTCCATAAGAAGGATAGCCCCAACAGGGGTATCAAAGCCGGAGTGGATGAGCAAGTAGAGCCTGAGTGAAAAAAAAAAAGAGAGAGAGAGAGACAATACAGTGGAGCCCAGCAAAGGGTGTGAGACTGTGTTGGGCTTCTAAATGGTGGGAAGGGGTGTCCCAGCACAGAGCCTGAGCAGGGTAAGGAGGATGTCCTCGCTGGTGGGTAGAGGGAGTATAACTGGGAGAACAAAGGGTATTAGAGCCCAAGCAGAGTGAAAAGGAGGTATCTGTGCTTGATACAACTTTCTGAGGTATCCCTAAGTTTAAGTTAAAAGTCCTAAGTATTTCATGAAAACACTGGCTATTATTTTCTAAAATCTGGGAACTATAAAAAAACAAAGAGGAGAAAATGGGGAGAGCAAAAGGAAAAGAGTAGCAAAAATGTCAAACAAACTAATAAGCTCAGAAATGTGGGAAATCTCAACGTACAACAAAACACAAATACTAATCAAGTACTGGTTCAATTAACCTACACTGCTAACTATAACTAATATACTGGGCTAGAAGTTGATCTCACTGATGGAGTGGAGGCAGCCAGCCTACAGGATAGCCCCAATGAGCACACTTCCTGATATTCACACCTCCCACACTGAGCCAAGGTTGGTCATTGTAACTAAAAGAATACAGCAGATGTGGTGATGTGTCCCTTCCAAGATTAGGCATAAAAGACAGAGGCTTTCATTTTGGACAGTCTTGTTCTCTCTCTCAGACCACCTGCTCTAGAGGAAGCCAACAGCCATATCACAAGGACACTCAGGCAGCTACAACGAAGTGGTCCACATGGCAAAGAACTAAGTCCTCCTGCCAACAATTAGATAAGTGAACTTGGAAGCACATCCTTCCCCAAGCTTTCATATGATTATAGCCCCAGCCAACAGCTTGACTGCAACCTCATAAGATCCTGCATCAGAGGCACCCAGCTAAGTCACCTCTATATTCCTGACCCACAGAAACTGTGAATAATAAATGTCTGTTGTTTTAAGCTGCTAAGTTTTGAGGTAATTTGTTTTGCAGCAATAGGTAACTAATACATCGTGAATCCAAGTGCTAGAAAGTTAGAGAGCACCAATTACAGACCCCCTAAGAAAAGAAAAATAAGACTTTGTCCCAACAGATCCTTGCTGACTATAGAAAGTACTACAAAAAGGATAATATTTAAAGTCTAATCAAAAGGCCATTTATAATTCCATCGAAGAAACAACACCAACATGGTAGTAAGAAAAAAAGGAAGAAGAATTATTTCTTGTATCTGTAATCACATATCCTTCCTAGATGTCTCTAGGTTATCTGGGATTTCTACTAAACACTTCAGATTTAAAACAAAAAAAAAAAGACACCATCTTCTATGTGTCAGGCACTATGCTGGGTGCTAGAAATAGAACTATGAAGAAGTTAAGCCTGATCTCTGCCCCAGTAATACCATTTTATAAAAAAAACAAAATTTATTGTGTATACTTGGGGTTTATAGTATGATATTATGGGACACATATATATATAGTAAAATGGTTACTATAGTAAAGCAAATTAACATATCTATCAGCATTGTATGTATGTGACAAGCAGTTAAATCTATTTATTTAACCAAACTCCCTAATAAATTTTATAAACTACAGTCCTCATGTTGTACATTAGCTATCTAGACTTGTTCATTATAGCATTAGCCACTACGTATCCTTTGACCTACATCTACATATCCCTATTTCCTCACTCCTCCCACCCATGGTAACTACTTTTATTCTCTATCTCTATGTATTTGACCTTTTTCTTTTTTAGATTCCCCATATAAGTGAGATCACACAATACTTTTCTTTTTGTGTCTGGCTTCTTTCACTTGGCATAATGTCTTCTAAGTCCACTTGTGTTATGGCAAATGGCACAATATCCTTCTTTATTCCAGAGAATTTCTTAATTCCATTCCAGTATATAATCCATATGACACTTCATTTTATATACATGTACACCACATTATTCATCCACCATCAACAAACACTTAGGCTGTTTCCATATTTTGGCTATTGTGAATAATGCTGCAATGAACATGGGCACGCAGACATCTTTATGAGGTGATTTATCTACTTTGTGTACATACCCAGAAGGGGGATTGCCCTAACAATACTTCTGAAACATCAAAATTTCTATATAATAAGGCACTTAAGTGATAACCAATTCTATGGATATATTGTTTTATTGTACAGTTGATACAAAACTTTTGTCTTTATAACATTTATTGCGATAGGTTTCCTATTTGATCATCTAATGTAACGGTATTCCTATAAATAATAAAATTGCTAATTAACACGTATTGAGCACAAGTACCAGGCACTAAACACATTATACACATCATTTAATCCCATAGTTATCATTATCCCAATTAATCTCTCAGGCTCATTCTCTGCCATTCTCCTCTCATTCTCCTACCACTTGCCTTATTCATGTTTTCAGAGATGCCATCCTGAACCTCAAAGCAGGTGTCTCATACATGCTGGGGTAAGCTTCCTTGATCTCTCCTATATGGTTCTTATAACAATTATAATAACCAGGTAATAAATTGTTTAATATCCATTGTTCACACTAGAATGTAAGTTCTATGGAAGCAGGGAAGGTATCTTTCTTGTAACCTGTTTTATCCCCTGTGGTTGGAAGTTTTAAAAGGCAATTAATAAATGCTTGTTGAATAAAAGAATGAGTTAGTGTGTTACACCGCCTCTCCTATTTCCCTTAACAACTACCTTTTTATTACCTCATGCAATATGCCTCAAACTATGGTCCAAGAACAACAGGTGGTCCCTGCCAATCTACCAACTAGTCTACAGATAATTTGGTGATTTCACAGGAAGAGAACAATCAACCACTACCTTCAACTATATTTTACAAAGTTGAACTATAAAATATTTCCACAATAATAGTATTATTTCCTTAAAAAGTGAAAATATGCATACCATAAACCACCAGCCTCTACCCTTCATCTTGCTTCCAAATCCTAGAACCAGACATATATCTTCCTAAGCAACCAACTGGGCAATGTTTTTCTGAAGAAACTGGAAGACCTACATTTATAGGGACACCAACAATAAAGTTAGTATTCCACCAACCTACCCTATTGTAAAGCCCATACACAAGATCCTCCAATGATCTCACATTTAGGAGTAGACTTTTGATTATTTCCAGCTTTATTGAAAAACAAGGCTGGGCACAGTGGTTCACACCTGTAATCCCAGCACTTTGGGAGGCTAAGGCAGAAAGATTGCTTGAAGCCAGGAGTTTGAGACAAACCTGAGCAAGGGGGAGACCCTGTCTCTAAAAAAAAAAAAGAAAAGAAAAATAAATAAAAATTATCTGGTGTGCTGGTGCATGTCTATAGTCCCAGGTACTCAGGAAGCTGAGGCAGGAGGATCGCTAGAGCCCAAGAGTTTGAGGTTGCAGTGAGCTATGATGACGTCACTGCACTCTAGCCAGGTTGACAGAGAGACCAAGTCTGAAGAAAGGAAAGGAAGAAAAGTGACAAAAATTGTATATATTAATATATTTAAGGTGTACAATGTGATTTGATATTTGTATACATTCTGAAATTAGCACAATCGAGTTAATTAAGTTACCTGTGTGTGTGTGTGTGTGTGTGTGTGTGTGTGTGTGTGTGTGTAAGAGAGAGAGAGACAGAGAGAGACAGAGAGACAGAGAGAGAGGAGTACATTTAAGATCTAAGAGTAGATATTTAAAGTGAGAACAGACTGCCTAGAATCACCAAGCATGGGAAAATCTGTTAACATGAAAGAAAGAGAACCAAGTAAACACAAATTAATTGAGAAAAAAGACAATGAGGAATGAGAAGAAAACTTCAAAAAAAAGGTTAACATCCTGAAAGACATTAGAAAAAATTTTAAAGGATGCTATTTTAAAAATAAAGAGCAAGCAAATGAGAATAAAGTACAAAAAAGAACATTCAGAACGTAAATATGACAATATGTTAGGAGTCCCCAAGACCATCAGCAGAGTTGGTGGTTTGCTAGGACTCACAAGACTAAGCATATAGTCACATACATAGCTATGAATTATTAGAGCAAAACAATACAAAGCAAAATCAGCAAAAGGAAAAAGTGAAAATGGAGCAAGGTCCAGCAGAAACTAGATACAAGCTTCAAAGAGTCCTCTCCCAGTGGAGTCGCACAGGACAAGCTAAATTCCTCCAGCAATGACTTGTGACAACATGTGAAATATTGTCTACCAGGTAAGTTCACTGGATACTTAGTGCTCACGGTTTTTATTGGGGGCACCCTCTGCCTAGAACATCAAAATTCCAGATACTCAGAAGGAAAGCAGGTGTTCAGCATAAATCACATTGTATGCACAGTTTTAAGCATTATCAGGAAATGGTAGGAAATCTTTCAAAATTCAAGTTCCCAGACACCAGCCAATCTTGCAAGCATATCTTTTTAAGGATAACAGTCCTTATGTTAACTCTGTACAGACAGATAAAATAAAACATTAAAGAGTTAGAAGACAAAGTCGAGACTCTTTCCAGGAAAAAGAACAAAAGACAAGATGTAGACTATGAGAGAAAAAAGTATGAAAAATTACATGATCAATCACTTATAATATGTGAAAAAGGTAAGAAGAGACAGAAATAAACATGAAAAGAAGACATTACTAAAGAAATAATACTAGAAGCATCCCAGACTTGAAGAGCATGAGTCTCCAAACTGAAAAAGACCCATTTGATATCTTAAGTGTGATTTCATCACACTGTTCAGAATAGTATGCAATTTAAAACTCATAAATTGTTTATTTCTGGAATTTTACATTTAATATTTTTGGACCACAGTTGACCACAAATAACTGAAACCAGGAAAAGCAAAACCGCAGATAAGGGGGGGCTACAGTATTTTCAAAGAAAGGAAAATAAGAGGAATGACTGTAAAAGACCTTTATCAAAGGGTATTCTAAAGAATATGCTTCAAGCAGAAGAAAAATGAACCCAGAAAGAAATTCTGAGTGTCAAGAAAAAAAAAAAAATAAAAACATTGGACAAATAAAAGGCATATATTAAAATGGCAAAAACGAATCCATATACATCAGTAATCACAATGAATGTAAATGGACTAAATTCTCCAGTTAGAAGAAAAAGAAACCATCAGACTGGCTTCACATGTACTATTTATAAGAAACAAAACATAAGGGCCCAGAAAGACTGATGGTCAACAAATGGAAAAAAATCTAACAGGCAACTACTAAACAAAAGAAAACTGGAGCAAACTAAGGCAAAAAACATTGGAGATAAGGAAATCACTATATAATAATATAAGATTCAAATCAACTGGAAGATAGTCTAAACCTCTATGCACCTAATACACAAGCACAAAACTGACACATCTGTAAGTTGTAAGTATACTAATACAGTTAAAGATTTTCGAACATATCTCTTAGCAATAATAAGATCTAGCAGACAAAAAAATCAGCCAGAATTTAGAAAAGTTGAACTGCTTAATTAATAAACTTGATCAAACTGACATACATAAAAATCATACACAAAAACTAGGGAAGATAAACCATTTTCAAGAACACATAAGACCTTCATAAAAATGGACTATATGCTTGTGGTAGCCAGGTTCCAAGGTGACCTGCATTATTCCTACATTCTGATATCCATACCTTTGTGACATCTTCTCTCTGTATCAGTGTTAGTCTGTATGATCAATATAATATGGCAGAAGGGAAGGTACATACTTTCAAAGGGTCATGAAAACCTGTGGCTCTGATTCTCTCTCTCAGATCACTTACTCCGGGAGGATACCAGCTGCCATGTCACAAGCATCCCTATGGAAAGGCCCATGTGGAAAGGAACCTCAGTTTGCAAATGGCCAGCAAAAAATTTAGGCCTCCTACCAACATCTATGTAAGTGAATTCACATGAAACAAATGCTCTAGCCCCAGTCATGCCTTCAGACGACTGTAGCCCCAAGAGCTTGACTGCAAACTCACTGAGGGACTCTGAGCCAGAAACACTCACCTAAGCCACTAATGGATTTTGGACACACAGAAACCTTATGAGATACTAAATGTTTGTTGTCCAAAACTACTACATTTTGGCATTATTGATAACATAGCAATAAATAACTAATATAATGCTCAAGTCCATAAAGCTAAGTTGAAATCTGAAATTAGTGGTAACATACCAACCACCTTCACTGACCACAATACAATTAAGATATAAACTAATAACCAAAAGAAAACTTGGAAAACTTCTGAAAATCAAGAAACACTCTCAGTGAAAGGAGAAATCATAATGGAAAGCAAAAAATACCTAGAATTGAAAAATAATAAAAAGCCAATAATCAAAACTTATAGGCACAACTAAACATTTAATAAATTTATAGTTTTAAAGATTTACATTCAAGGCCAGGTATGGTGGCTCACACCTATAATCCTAGCACTCTGGGATGCCAAGGCAGGCAGATCGTTTGAGCTCAGGAGTTGAAGACCAGCCTGAGCAAAAGCATGACCTTGTCTCTACACAAAATAGAAAGAAATTAGCTGGACAACTAAAAACACATAGAAAAAATTAGCCGGGCATGGTGGTAGCCCAGCTACTCGGGAGGCTGAGGCAAAAGGATTGCTTGAGCCTAGGAGTTTGAGGTTGCTGTGAGCTAGGCTGACGCCACGGCACTCACTCTAGCCTGGGCAACAAAGTGAGACTCTGTCTCAACAAAAAAAAAAAGATTTACACTCAAAGAGAAATATTCCAAATTAATGAACTTTAAATCTAACTTAAAAAGTCAGAAAACCACCTCATACTCAATAGGATGATCACTATAAAAAAAGGGGGGACCAGGCGTGGTGGCTCACGCCTGTAAACCTAGCACTCTGGGAGGCCGAGGCAGGAGGATCACTTGAGCTCATGAGTTCAAGACCAGCCTGAGCAAGAGCAAGACCCCATCTCTACTATAAATAGAAAAAAATTAGCCAAACAACTAAAAATAGAAAAAATAGGCCAGGCATAGTGGCATGTGCCAGTAGTCCCAGCTACCTAGGAGGCTGAGGCAGGCGGATTGCTTGAGCCCAGGAGTTTGAGGTTGCTGTGAGCTAGGCTGACACCATGGCACTCTAGCCCAGGCAACAGAGTAAGACTCTGTCTCAAAAAAAAAAAAGGGGGTGGGGGATAACATATGTTAGCGAGGATGGTTGTGCACTGTTGATGGGACTGTAAAATGGTACACCTGCTATGGAAAACAGTATGGAAATTCCTCAAAAAGTTAAAAATAGAATTACCATATGATCCAGCAATCTTACTTCTGGATATTAACCCAAAAGAACTGAAAGCAGGGTCTTGAAGAGGTATCTGCACATCCATGTTCATAGTAGCATTATTCACAATAGCCAAAAAGTAGAAGCAATCCAAGTGTCCAATAATGAATGAATGAACAAAATGTAGTATATACATATAATGGATTATTATTCAGTTTTAACAAGAAAGGAAATACTAACACATGCTACAATGTGGATGAATCTTGAAGACATTACACTAAGTGAAATAAGTCAATTATAAAAAGACAAATACTATATGATTCCACTTACATGATAAGTGATTCTACTTATCTACCGTGATTCCCCGAAAATAAGACCTACCCATAAAATAAGCCTTAGCAGGATTTCTAAGCATTTGCACAATATAAGCCCTACCCCAAAAATAAGACCTAGTGATGGGCGTGGCTACACAGCATATCTGCACAACCCATGCATTTCGTCACAGAGTGGTAAAGAACACGAGCAACCCAGAAGACGAGCAGTCCTTCTCATCTGCCCCATGAGAGCTCTATTGCTCGACATGAGAGACTGGGGCTGATGGTTCTAAAGGAAATAGAGTCGCAAGAAATTTGGGATGGAATTCAAGGTTTGGAGAGTTATGATGATGTTCCAGAAGAAGACGACTTACCTGTATTTGAATAAATGTAGATTGCTGTATGGTACTTAAAAAAAATAACACATCCCCTGAAAATAAGCCCTAGGGTGTCTTCTTGAGGAAAAATAAATATAAGACCCTGTCTTATATTCGGGGAAACATGGTAGAATAGTCAAATTATTAGAAACAGACAGTAGAAGGGTGGTTGCCAAGGGTTTTGGAAATGGAGGAATGAGAAGTTCTTGTTTAACAGGCAGAGTTTCAGTTTTACAAGATGCAGAGTTCTGTAGATTGGTTACAAAACAATGTGAATGTACTGAACTGTATAAAAAATGGTGGGCCGGGCGCTGTGGCTCACGCCTGTAATCCTAGCTCTTGGGAGGCCGAGGCGGGTGGATTGCTCAAGGTCAGGAGTTCAAAACCAGCCTGAGCAAGAGCGAGACCCCGTCTCTACTATAAATAGAAAGAAATTAATTGGCCAACTGATATATATATAAAAAATTAGCCGGGCATGGTGGCGCATGCCTGTAATCCCAGCTACTCGGGAGGCTGAGGCAGAAGGATCACTCAAGCCCAGGAGTTTGAGGTTGCTGTGAGCTAGGCTGACGCCACGGCACTCACTCTAGCCTGGACAACAAAGTGAGACTCTGTCTCAAAAAAAAAAAAAAAAAAAAAAAAAAAAAAATGGTTAAGATGGTTGGATAAATAACATATCAAAATCTATAGGCTATGGCAAAGCAGTACTAAGAAGGAAGTTTATAGCAATAAATGCCTATATCAAAAAAGTAGACAGACTTCAAATTAACAGCCTAATGATGTACTTCAAGGAACCAGAAAAGAACCAAATCCAAAACTAGTAGAAGAAAATAACAAAGATAAGAAAACAAATAACAGAAAAAAATCAGAAAACAAATAAAGATCAGAGCAGAAATAAATAAAATTGAGTCTTCAAAAAAATACAGAGGATCAATGAAATGAAAAGTGGGTTTTTTGGATAAGATAAACAGAATCAATAAACCTTTAGTTGGACTAAAAAGAAAGAGAGAAGACCAAAATAAATAAAATCAGAAACAAAAAAGGGGACATAACAACTGAGACCTAAGAAATATTAGAATCATTAGAGACTATTATGAACTATACGCCATAAATTGGAAAATGCCGAAGAAATGGATAAATTCCTGGACAAACACAACCTACCAAGATTGAACCATGAAGAAAGAGAAAACCCACACAAAGCAATAATGGGTAATGAGAGTGAAGCTGTAATAAAAAGTCTCCCATCATCACACCTGTAATCCTAGCACTCTGGGAGTGAAGGTGGGAGGATCTCTCAGAGGTCAGAAGTTCAAGACCAGCCTGAGCAAGAGTGAGACCCCGTCTCTACTAAAAATAAAAAAATAATTTAGCTGGACAACTAAAAATATATAGAAAAAACTAACCAGGCATGATGACGCATGCCTGTAGTCCTAGCTACTTGGGAGTCTGAGGCAGAAGGATTGCTTAAGCCCAGGAGACTGAGGTTGCTGTGAGTTAGGCTGACACCATGGCACTCTAGCCCAGGCAACAGAGCAAGACTCTATCTCAAAAAAAAAAAAATGTCTCCCATCAAAAAAATCCCTGGACCTGGACTCATTGTTGAATTCTCCCAAACATTTAAAGAAGAACCAATACCAATCCTACTCAAATGCTTCAAAAAATTGAAGAGGAAGGAATACTTCCAAACTCATCCTAGCATTACCCTGATACTAAAACTAGACAAGGACACACACACACACACAAAGAAAACTATAAGCCAATATCACTGTAGAACACAGATGCAAAAATCCTCAACAAAATACCAACAAACCAAATGCAACAATACATTAAAAAGATCATTCACCACAATCAAGTGGGATTCATCACAGGGATGCAAAGATGGTTCAACATACACAAATCAATAAACATGATATACCACATTAACAGAATCAAGAATAAACCGTATAATTATTTCAATAGATGCCCAAAAAACATTTAATAAAATTCAACACAATTTTATGATAAAAACTCTCATTGAAGGAACATACCTCAAAATAGTAAAGGCCATCTTTGATAAATCCATGGCTAATATCATCCTAAATGGGAAAAAACTGAAGGCCTTTCCTCTAAAGACTAGAACAAGATAAGGATGCCCTCTTTCACTGCTATTATTCAACATAATACTAGAAGTCCTGGCCAGAGCAATTAGGCAAGAGAAAAAAATAAAGGGCATCCAAATTAGAAAGAAGTAAAATTAGCCTTGTTCACAGACAACACAATCTTATACCTAGAAAAACCTAAAGACTTCACCAAAAAACTGATAGAACTGATAAACAAATTCAGTAAAGTTGCAGGATATAAAAATCAACATACAGGCCGGGCGCTGTGGCTCACGCCTGTAATCCTAGCTCTTGGGAGGCCGAGGCGGGCGGATTGCTCAAGGTCAGGAGTTCAAAACCAGCCTGAGCAAGAGCGAGACCCCGTCTCTACTATAAATAGAAAGAAATTAATTGGCCAACTGATATATATATATAAAATTAGCCGGGCATAGTGGCGCATGCCTGTAGTCCCAGCTACTCGGGAGGCTGAGGCAGAAGGATCACTCTAGCCCAGGAGTTTTGAGGTTGCTGTGAGCTAGGCTGACGCCACGGCACTCACTCTAGCCTGGACAACAAAGCGAGACTCTGTCTCAAAAAAAAAAAAAAAAAAAAAATCAACATACAAAAATCAGTAGCATTGATATATGCCAACAGTGAACAATATTAAAAAGAAGTCAAGAAAGCAATCCAATTTACAATAGCAACAAAAATATAAAATACCTTAGAATCAATCAAACCAAAAAAATAAAACATATACAAGGAAAACTATAAAACTCTAATGAAAAAAATAGAAGAGGATCAAAAATATGGAAAGATATTCCATGCTCACAGATTAAAAGTTTAATATTGTTAAAACAACAGTACTACCCAAAGCAATTTACAGAGTCAATACAATCTCCAGCAAAATACCAATGACATTCCTCACAAAAATAGAAAAAAAAAATCCTAAAATGTATATGGAACCACAAAAGACCCCAAACACCCAAAGAAATTCTGAG
Organism: Microcebus murinus; assembly: GCF_040939455.1. Classification (NCBI taxonomy): domain Eukaryota; kingdom Metazoa; phylum Chordata; class Mammalia; order Primates; family Cheirogaleidae; genus Microcebus; species Microcebus murinus. Next base: position 23,465,823 of record NC_134121.1, on the reverse strand, counting down.
CAAAAATAACAAAGCTGGAAGCCTCATACTACCTGACTTCAAAATGTATTACAAAGCTACAGTAACCAAAATATCTTGGTACTGGCATTTTTAAAAGACACACAAACCAATGGAAGAAAAAAGCCCGGGTTTAAATTCATGCATTTATAACCAACTCATTTTCAACAAAGATGCCAAGAATTTACAATGGGGAAAGGACAGTCTTCTCAATAAATAGTGCTAGAAAAACTGGATAACTATATGCAGAAGAACGAAACTAGAGTTCTATCTCCCACTATACAAAAAAATCAAATCAAAATGGATTAATGACTTGAATCCAAGACCTGAAACTATGAAACTACTACAAGAAAACTTTGGGGAAACATTCCAGGACATTGGTATAAATGGCCAACAGGTATATGAAAAAACATATCAGTAACTCAATATCACTACTTATCAGAGAAATGAAAATCAAAACCACAATGCAGAATCATCTCACCCAAGTTAAAATGGCTTGTGTCAAAAAGACAGGCAATAACATGCTGATAAGGATATGGAGAAAGTGGAACCTATATACACTACTGGTAATGTAAATTAGTACAGCCACTATGGAGAACAGTATGGAGGTTGTTCAAACAACTAAAAATAGAACACCCATATGATCTAGCAATTTCACTATTGGATATGTATAAAAAAGAAAAGAAATCTGCACTTCCATATTTATTGAAGCACTATTGACAATAGCCAAAATATGGAATGAACCTAAGTGCCCATCAATGGATGAATGGATAAATAAAATGTGTTACATATACACAATAGAATACTATTCAGCCATAAAAAAGAATGAAATGCTTTCATTTGCAGCAATATGGCTGGAACTGGAGGCCATTATGTTAAGTGAAATAAGCTAAGCACAGAATGACAAATATTGCATGTTCTTACTCATATACAGAAGCTAAAAAGGTGGATCTCATGAAGATAGAGAGTAGACTGGTGGCTACCACAGGCCAGGAAGGAGTAGGGGAGGGGAGAATGAAGGGGGGAAAAAAAGAATATAAATCTATTTATTACCATTGAACTGTACACTTAAAAATGGTTAAGATGGGGCCAGGTGCGGTGGCTCTCTCCTGTAATCCTAGCATTCTGGGAGGCTAAGGCAAGAGGATTGCGTGACGTCAGAAGTTCTAGACCAGCCTGAGCAAGAGCAAAACCTCATCTCTACTAAAAATTGAAAAATTAGCTGGGCATGGTGGTGTATGCCTGTAATCCCAGCTGCTCGGGAGCTTGAGGCAGGAGAATCGCTTGAGCCCACGAGTTTGAGGCTGCTGAGCTAGGCTAACGCCATAGCACAAGACTCCATCTCAAAAAAAAAAAAAAATGGTTAAGATGGTAAATTATATATGTGGATCTTACCTCACTGAAAAATTATTAAATGGGTAAGATGGTAAATTTTATATTATGTACATTTTACCACAATAAAGATAAGATTAAAAGGTCAGAAAAAAAAGAACAGAATAAACCCAAGGGAAAAAAATACCAGCAAAATTAACAAAACAAAAACTAGACAATAAAATTAACAAAACAAATGACAGAAACAGAAAAAAATTAAAAATAAAGGAATAAATAAATACTAGGAATGAAATATATGACAGAACTTCAGTTCCCACAGAGATTAAGCAGATCATAAAAAAATCATGACCAACTTTTTGAGGTGAAATGAACATTAGAAAAACACAATTTTCCAAAACTGATTCAAGAAAAAAGAATCAGAATAGTCTAATGACAATTCAAAAAATGAAATCAGTGGTTTAAATCTTCCCTCAAAGAAAATACTAAGCCCAGAGGGCTTTATAGGAGAGTCCTAACAAAGTTTAAGTCAATATAAAATCCCAGTATTACCTAAACATGTAGAGAACATAAAAAGATAAACTCTCAATTGATTTTATAAGGCTAGAATAACCTTGATATGAAATCCAGCCAGGGCTGTTAAGCACAATTACAAATCAGTAAATCTTAGATTTAAAACTTAGATGCAAATACTCTAAACAAAATACCAGCAAATTTAATCTAGAAATCAATTTTTTTAAATCATACGTTTCAACAAGAACAGGCCCAGGAATGCAAGGTTAATTTAATTATTAGAAATCGGAAATAACGCAATTTGTTACAAATAGATTAAAGGAAAAAAATTATATAATTACCTGAATGGACACTGAATAAGTATTTGATATTACCCAACATCACTTTTTGGCCTTTTGGCTAAGATCAAGTGTAATATTACCCAATATTTACTTAGGAATTTTAAAACTTAGCAATCTAGAAGTAGAAGAGTACTTCCTTAATTTAATAAGAGCATTTATTTTAAAAAAAATTTATAGCAAACACTATATTTTGCAGTAAAACAATAAAAGCTTTCCTTTTAAGATAAAAAACAAAAGACAGATTCCCACAGCCATCACTGCTATTCAACACTGAAAAACTTTAATAGGTGCATAGAGGGGAAAAAAAGATTTAACAACAACAAAGACACAAAACTGCAAGTATTTGCAGATTATCCACTATCAACATATATAATCCAAATGACTCTAGAGATATAAGTCAATAAAAGTGAGAAAATAAAAGTTAATTGCATTTCTATACACAATCAGAAAATACAGTTTTTAAAAGTACCATGTAAAAATAACCAAAAAAAAATCCTAGCAAAAATTCTGACATTTGATGTGCAAGTTCTTTACATAAGTGGAAAACTTTAAAATTTAATTAGAATGAATTTTTAAAAGAAGTAAAAATATAATATGTTCTTAAATAGGAAGACTCAATATCATAATGATGTCAATTGATTCTCCCTAACTTGATCTAGAGACTCAATGCAACACCATTCAAAATCCAGTACCATTTTTCGTGGAAATCAATAAGCTGATTCTAAAACTAATATGGAAAAGCATTATCATGAGTTTTCTTGAAGAAAAGGTTGGGGGACTTGTCATACTTGATATTAAGACATATTATAAAGTTACAGTAGTTAAGATAAATAATAAATGGGTCACTGGCACCAGGGCAGATAGCAGAACAGAAAGCCCAGAAATTGAGCCCATGCCTATAAGGAAACTTAATTTTCAACCAAGGAAGCATTACAGATCACAAGGGAAAAATGGACTAGTCAATAAATAAGCTGAAACAATCAGTTATCATATGGAAAAAAATAAAAGTAGATCTTTACACAAAAGTCATTCCTGTGGATTAGAGATTTAAATGTGAAGTGTAAACTAAAAATCTTTTAGAAAATAATATAGAAGAGTTAACCTTAATGACATGGAGAAAGACACAAAAATTTTTTAAACACAAATCATAAAAGACTGATAAATTCAGCTATATTAAAATCAAAAAGGCCAGGCGTGGTGGCTCACGCCTGTAATCCTAGCACTCTGGGAGGCCCAGGCAGGCGGATCGCTCAAGGTCAGGAGTTCAAAACTAGCCTGAGCAAGAGTGAGACCCTGTCTCTACTATAAATAGAAAGAAATTAATTGACCAACTAAAATATATATATATAGAAAAAATCAGTTGGGCATGGTGACGCATGCCTGTAGTCCCAGCTACTTGGGGGGAGGGGGGGCCGAGGCAAGAGGATTGCTTGAGCCCAGGTGTTTGAGGTTGCTGTGAGCGAGGTTGATGCCACGGCACTCTAGCCAGGGCAACAGAGGAGACTCTGTCTCAAAAAAGAAAAAAGAAAAATAAATAAATAAAATCAAAAACTTCAACCATTAAAAGATAAAATAAAGATTATCAGGATGGGCACAGTGGCTCACGCCTATAATCCTAGCACTTTGGGTGGCCAAGATGGGAGGATCTCTTGCGGTCAGGAGTTCGAGACCAGCCTGAGCAAGATCAAGACCCCATCTCTACAAAAAAAAATTAGCCAGATGTGGCAGCGCACACCTGTAGTCCCAGCTACTCAAAGAGGCTGAGGCAGGAGGATCACTTGAGTCCAGGAGTTTGAGACTGCAGTGAGCCATGATGATGCCACTGCACTAGGGAGACAAAGTAAGACTCTGTCTCAAAAAAAAAAAAAAAAGATTTTTTTAAAATCCAATTATATTTGCAACACATGTAATAAGTACCAAGAATTGGATCCAAACCACATGAAAACTTCTATGAATCAATCAAGAAAAGTTAAACAATCCAAATACGAAAACGAACAAAAAATAGAGACATATTTCACAGAATAAGAAACAAACAGTCCACACCACCCTGAACGTGCCTGATCTCGTCTGATCTTGGAAGCTAAGCAGGGTTGGTCCTGGTTAGTACTTGGATGGGAGAAACACAGTCTGTGAACACCTGAAAAGAAGCTGAATCTCACTGGTAGTCAAGGAAATACAAATTCAGATTACAATAAAATAACATTTCTTATCCACTAGATAGACAAAAAATTTTAAAACAGACAACCCCAAGCATTAGCAAAGACACAAAACAAAAGGAACACTTATACATTGCTGGTGGGAGTATCAACTGGTTCAAACACTTTTAAAAACAATTTGGCATTACCTAGTAAAGCTGAACAAGCCCACACCCCATCACTGAGCAAATCTGTTCCCAGATATATACTCTAAATTCCTGCACATGCACAAGAGACATGGATAAGAACGTTCATAAGCAGCACTGTTAGTAACAGCAAAAAACTGGAAACAATGCAAATGTTGATCACTGATAGGATAAATGGTAGTATACACAAATAATGAAATACTATATACCAGTAAAACTGAGTGAACTACACACAACACCACAGAAGACAATCAAAAAGAGGATGTTTACAAAAGAAATCATAATACTTACAGTATTATTCAATTAAAGATCAAAAACAAGTAAACAAATCAATACATTGTTTAGGGAAACAAAGAAAAGCAAGGAAAATGTTTCTAATACAATTCAGGATAGTGGTAGGGGGAGCAATAAGAAAAGAAATGTGACTTGGGCCATAAAGGGGTTTCCAAGGCACTGGTAATGTTCTATTTCTTAGTCTGAATGTGGACTGACAAAAGTTCTTAGTACTTTTTTTTAGAGACAGGGTCTTGCTCTGTCACCCAGGCTGGACTGCAGTAGTGCGTTACTAACGCACTGTAACCTCAAATTCCTGGGCACAAGTGATCCTCCTGCCTCAGCCTCTGAAGTAGCTGGGACTACAGGTGTGTGCGACCAAGTCCAGCTAATTTTTCTATTTTTTGTAGAGACAGGTCTCGCTATGTTGTTCAGACTGGTCTAGACCTCCTGACCTCAAGCCATCCTCCCACCTCAGCCTCCCAAAGTGCTAGGATTACAGGTGTGAGCCACCATGTATTATTTTTTAAACTAAGAGCTGTACAAACATAATTCATATATTCTTTTATATATATGTTTCACAATATGTTTTAAGTCAGATAAAAACTATTCAAGAATACATGCAGAGGCCGGGCGCGGTGGCTCACGCCTGTAATCCTAGCACTCTGGGAGGCCGAGGTGGGCGGATCGCTGGAGGTCAGGAGTTCGAAACCAGCCTGAGCAAGGGCGAGACCCCATCTCTACTATAAATAGAAAGAAATTAATTGGTCAACTAATATATATAGAAAAAATTAGCCAGGCATGGTGGCGAATGCTTGTAGTCCCAGCTACTAGGGAGGCTGAGGCAGTAGGATTGCTTGAGCCCAGGAGTTTGAGGTTGCTGTGAGCTAGGCTGACGCCACGGCACTCACTCTAGCCTGGGCAACAAAGCGAGACTGTCTCAAAAAAAAAAAAAAAAAAAAAAGAATACATGCAAATACATGCTTCCTGAAGCATTGTTTATAACAGTAAAACAAAAAAATACCCTGGAAACAAATTAAGTGTTCCTGAATAGCAGAAATAGATAAACTGACAATCTTATAATATTAATAGAATATTATGCATGCAGTTAAAATGAATCAACTTAATGCACATGTGTAAACAGGAATCAGGTCTAAAAATGTAACAGGTTTAAAAAGCAAGTTGCAGAAGAATATTTACAGCATGCTTTTTAAGTAAAAATGTTACATTATAATTGTTTTATAAATACATACATATGTAATAAAAAGGATAAAAACAGGAACTGAGAGATTACAAATAAACTTCAGAAAGGTTGTTAACACTAGAGAGAAGAGACTGGGATCAGAGAGGGGTGCAAAACAGTTTCAACTATATCTGCAATCTTTTGCAAATTAGAAATATTTATAAAAAATGAATGTCCCCCAAAGAAAAAAATAAAAATATTCTCTCTCCTTCCCTCCCTAAAACACACAAACACACATATACACAGAGAGAATAACAGAAAAGGAAAAAAAGAATACTTTCTAGAATAAACACAACCAGCAGTAGAGTAGGAAGCTATTTGCCACTATCTCCCAAGTCAGTACATTCAACTTTGCTTAATGGAATATTTTTCTTGGACTTCCCAAGCACCAGAACTGTGAGAAATAACTTTTGGTTGTTTCAAAGCTACCCAGACTATTTTGTTTTAGCAGCCTGAATGAACTAAGACATCTCCACCAAGACAACTTGCCTCTATCATTTTAGCTAATATTTCAATTATCTTCACCTGTGAAAATTATTTTCCTACTACAGTTCCTTAAAAAGCCATCAACCAAATTTCTGAATCATCTTTTTTTTCTAGTTATACAAAGAAATAATGCAGTTGAGGTTGAAAATGAAAATGTTAAATAAGATAAGGATTTTGAAAGACTGAGAATGAAGACTATACACATTTAACCAGATCTATATAAATGTGGTTGTTAACTCTCCTATAGGCCGGGAGTGGTGGCTCATGCATGTAATCCTAGCACTCTTGGGAGGCCAAGAGGCAGGAGGATCACTCAAGTTTAGGAGTTCGAAACCAGCCTGAGCAAGAGCAGGACCTCGTCTCTACTATAAATAGAAAGAAATTAATCGGCCAACTAAAAGTATATAGAAAAAATTAGCTGGGCATGGTGGCGCATGCCTGTAGTCCCAGCTACTTGGGAGGCTGAGGCAGAAAGATTGCTTGAGCCCAGGAGTTTGAGGTTGCTGTGAGCTAGGCTGACGCCACAGCACTCTAGCTAACGCAACAGAGTAGGACTCTATCTCAAAAAAAACTTCCCTATAAAGTTAATGGACACAGCTAAATGTTTACAATGTTTATCTCTGGGTTTAAATTTTTTAAGACTATATTAACAAAATATTCTAGCACAATTCACAAATTGTAAATTTTTTTTTTTTTTTTTTTTTTTGAGACAGAGTCTCGGTTTGTTGCCTAGGCTAGAGTGAGTGCCGTGGCGTCAGCCTAGCTCACAGCAACCTCAAACTCCTGGGCTCAAGCAATCCTTCTGCCTCAGCCTCCCGAGTAGCTGGGACCTCAGCCTCCAAGTAGCCACCATGCCCGGCTAATTTTTTCTATATATATTAGTTGGCCAATTAATTTCTTTCTATTTATAGTAGAGACGGGGTCTCACTCTTGCTCCGGCTGGTTCTGAACTCCTGACCTTAAGCAATCCGCCCGCCTCGGCCTCCCAGAGTGCTAGGATTACAGGCGTGAGCCACCGCGCCTGGCCATGTAAATTTTAATAAATTGAAAATTGCAGAAGAAAAGTCAGCACTATCAGCGAAGATTCCCATCCAGGCTTCACCTCCTTCATGGGATTGAGAAAACAGTTTTTAAATGCAAAGATTCTATGTGTTAGTTATAACATTGCATTTATAACAGTTCAAGCACCGGCCACTGTGCTAAGTTTATAACTTAATTTAGTTCAAGCCAGAAGTTTCAGCTATCTAGTCATGTACTAATGGCCAGGTTACCTATCAGGCTGAATGAAAGAGAATTTCATTCATAAAAAAAGATGCAGATCAAAATAAACTTGGAATCATAGTGAAGAGAGGAAAGCCAACAGAAGAAATTTAGCTTCCTTTAGCTTCCAGGCTTATGCCTGGAAGTCCTCCTGACTTCACAACAATATGACCCACTAGTCTATTTTTAACCATTTCTTCCCTGTGCCAAAATGACTCCATTATAGTCAGTCAGGGAAAAAAATATATCTTCAGCTGATATTACAACACATATATTTTACATAATACATTCATCTTCAATTTATCTGAAAACTTATATGCAATTGAATTACAGAGGTAGAAATGCTCTTTGGGTCCATAAGTAAACAACAATTTAAGGCAACAAGGCAGATGCAATTAGATATTTGAACCAACAGTATCCCTTTCAAGCAAAATAAAACTATGTGATGCCTATTTCAATGGCAAGACTGCATCTGAAGCAGCTGACGGATTTGTTTTGATGCAGGGAGAAAAAGCATCTTTAGAGATACAACAGGAAACACTCAACTTCAAAACAACTTTTGGGATCACAACCCATTTGTAAGTCCATTATGGAATAATTCAAAATGTTTCCCTGAAGAAATAAGAAACCTGTCATTCACAACTTCTCCCTCTCCTCAACCAACCCTTATACACTTTAGCTGCCCTCTGAACTCCTTACCCCTTTGTGAAGTCTTCCAATTTCACCTCCTACACATCTAAACATATAATTCATCACCTGAATTCCCACTAGTGCCCTACTTCAGAGCATCATTCCTATTACAGTAATTTTTAAATTATTCTTCTTGCCTTTAATATTGTTCTCTTAAATCCATCCTCCATATATCACTACCAGGAAACACACTTTAAAACACGTGAGCATGCTACTCACCTGCTTAAATCTCTCCAATGGCTCCCTGTCACCCACAGAATAAAGTTAAAACTCTTTCATTCATTCAACAGTTGATAGCCTAGTATGACTCTTCCAAGCAGGAACTGTGCTAGGCCTAGGGATATTAATGGGGTACCATTAAAAAGCTTGCATCTTTCAGACCCAGAATGATTTTTGTAAGATGAAAACATCAAAATAAATTCTTTCCAGAAAAAAATTTTCAGCATATCTGGACTGCAGCTGAAATCCCCTCTATTTTAAAAGAGCCTATGACCTTTTTCGAGAATCCAATGTAATTTGTGGTTATTTCAAACCAAAAGTTTAAAGTAAAAATTCCTTCAACTTCTAGGTTCAAAATTCTTTTAGAAATTTTTATGCTTATGACACAATTTACATCATTAAGACCATAAAACACTGAACATAAATAGTGCATTTACCTCATTTAACCTAGTAAAAAACAATCACATATTAGTTTAATATGCATACCATATTTGAAAGGCATAATTTAATTTCTCTGTAATTCAACCCTTATCATTTGTCAGGCTGTACCTAACTACTAATTCACAAATGCTGAGATTTAAACTATAGTTTAGCATTTTTCCAGGAGTTCGAAAACAAATTCCAAAGAATGTTTAAAAACATGTATGATTTGGTTAGAAGAGGATATGAATGGTAAATAAAAGACAGTCTACAATCTGGTAAGATGAGTTACATTACAAATACTTGTAATACTTTCAATAAAATTAAATGGTTATTACATAAATTTGGTAAACTATGGCAAATCAAAATTTAACTCACTGGTAGTGATAATAAATCTGCCTAAGAGCAAAGAAGATCTTATTTCATATATTCATCCATTCAACAAATACTTATTGAGTCCCTTCTCTGTGCAAATCACCATTGTAAACACAAAAAAATATAACAAAGAAAAAAAATACTTGCCCTCATGAAACATATATTTAATAGAGAATATAGTTAACAAAAATGGTTTTGGAGTTCTAAAAACAAGATTTTCTAACTCTATTAAGCAGTACGTTTTTTAGACATGGTCATGTTGTTTTGATAGGGCTTTGAAAGGGAAGACTTAAAATTTTACCTTTTTTAGTTTCAAGTCTTTCAGGACTTCCTCTATGCTTAAGCAGGTAGGTTAGGTAGGTCCTAGTTAGGTTAAGCATACTCTTATCGGAACCATTTATATTATGCCTCTGAAACACACTACTGCACAGATAAAAATTGCCAACTCTGGTAATAAAAAAAAAAAAAAAGCTAAGTTCTTTAATTCATCCAATCCCTATTTAGCCTTTTCCCTACACTTTCAATAAAATTAAATGGTTATTATGTAAATTTGGTAAACTATGGCAAAGCAAAATTTAACTCACTGGTAGAGGTAGTGATAATAAATCCACCTAAGTAATACAGTTCAAAACTCACCAGTTTACAGTTACTCCAAGGTTTCTAGATACATAATATAGCTTTAAAAAAATCTACAATCTACTAAAAACTTATCTTGGTCATATAATTATTACCTATTTTTTTAAATGAGAAAATAAAATGTTTATAATGTATTAATGATAGTAGATAGCAACATACTTTAATAAAACAGAAAGAAAACAAATCATATACGTATACACATATACATACATATATGGGAGGGGCAGGAATTTGTGCTCACTAGAATAGACATATTCTGGATATGACTGTGCCTTCCCTGCCTGCAATGCTTCTGCCAACACCACCATCAAAGTCTTGGGAAACACTTTGTTCATGATCAAGGCATACTGCTCAACATTACTTCCTGATTACTTCGATCAGGGATCTCATTCCACAGCAAAAGCGCAGGAATGGGCTATGGGCCTTGGAATTCACTGGTCTTACCATATACTCCATTACCTGGAAGCAGCTGGTCTAACAGAGTAGGCTGATGAAGTCTCAGTTACAATGCTAGCTGGAAGATCAAATCCTCAAGAATGGGAGGGGGGTGTGTTCTATTTCACAGGCTACACTAAATGCAGCCAATATACAACACTGTTTTCCCCATAGCCGGAATACATGGGCCTGAGAATCAAAGAGTAGAAGTAGAAGTGGTTCTTGTCACTATTAGCCCTAAAAACCCCATTAACAGAAGTTTTGCTTCCAGTACCTACAACTTTGATATCTGCTGGTTTAGAGGCCTTGGTTCCCAAGGAAGGAATGATTCCACCAGGTTCCACTGAATTGGAAGTGGAAACTGCCTCATGATCATTGCCTCCAAGCTACTAACTCAGGACTTCTCAACCTTGGCATTACTGACATTTTTGGATTCGATAACTGTCTGCTACTGGGGCTTTCCTGTGCATTGTAGGATGCTTGGTAGCATCCCTGGCCTCTATCTACTAGATGCCAGTAGCATTCCCTCCCAAAGTTGTAACAATTAAAAATCTCTCCAGACATTGCCAAATGTCCCCTGGAAGGCAAAAGTATCCCCAGTCAAGAACCACTGCACTATGTCAACAGTCAAACAAAGGGGTTGGTTACTCTATTAGCTGATATTATCACACTGATTACCAAGGAGACACTGGATTATGGCAACATAAGGGGGACAGGGAGGACTATGTTTGGAATCTTGAGGATTATCTGAAATTTGCTCTAAACTTACATGTATAAGAACAAAATTTAATGGAAAACTATAGCCATTCACACACACATGAAACAGAACCACTGAGGATTCATATTCTTTACTAATGAAGGTTTGGGTTACCAACCAGCTGAGTTCTTGAATAAAGGCAAAGAAAACATGGAATGGGCAGAAGAAAGTACTTATATATATGAAATACAATATCTTAATCAGTTACAGAATCAAGGTCTACAGCAGCTATACATACTTTCTTCCTTATTATAGGGGTAAGAGGAGTGAGTGTATAAACCAATTTCTTCTCTCTTTTCTTCAATGCTATACAATCTTTATTGGTAAAGGTTAATTTTACAATTTAGTCTTTAGGTAACAGGATATTCAGATAGGACTATGAATTTGAGGCATAATTAACATAGTTTAGAAATGGATAGTGTGAATGTCACCCAGAAATGGATACAGTGAATATTGGGACTTTGTTCCTCATTTTGGGAAGGGGGTAAAGGGACATCTTCACCTTTACAAATAATATTTTTTGTCTTCTTAGTGAAAAGTTTAGAGTGTTTTTCTTCTTATACGGAAGATGATATATCTGTATAAAGGCCTATATGGCTGCTGAGTAGCCAAAGGGGCAGACTGTGCCAACTACTAAACTGTTGTCTCTCATTTTCAAACCCATCCTTCTCTCCTTCGTTTTCTGATAGTGGGCCTACTGTGCAAACTATATTTCTCCTTTGTCAGCTGACTGACTGTTAAGGCTCTGCCAAGTGGATACTAAAGAGATACTGGAAGACTAGAAGAGGGGCAAAGGACTTGATCCTTCCTATTTGCTTCTTGTTCCTGTCAGCATCACCCCAGCTGAATTTTTCTATACAGTCTAATATAATATGAAGATGCCTTACATTTATTCCAGTTTCTACAGGTCAAGTAGAAAACTAAACTGTCAAATATTTTTAGCTGACTTCTATGAGGTACAATCAAAATTTTCCTTAAAAATTCTATGGCCTATCTAAAAAACAAGATCAATAAACAAAATCTATATATTAGCAACAACTCGAAACTGAAACTAAAAAACGATGCCTGTTAAAATGGCAATCCTCCCAAAACTAATCTACAGATTCAACACAATCCCTATCAAAACAGGTTTTTTAATAGAAATTTACAAGCCAATCCTAAGCCATACAACGATATACAAAAGATCTAGACTGGCCAAACAATTCTCAGAAACAACAAAGTTGGAGAACTTACACTACCTGACTTCATATTTTACTAAAAAGCTACAATAATCAAGACAATGGATACTGGCATAACAATAGGTACACAGCACAAGTATAAAAACTAACAAAAAATGAGTCATAGATCTAGTGCAAAAGCTCAAACAATAAAATTTCTATAAGAAAAGTAGGAGAAATGTTTGTGACCTTACAGTAGACAAAGGTATTTTACATAAACCAGTAAGAAGTCCATTTTTTAAAAACTGATCAATTTGACCACAGAAAAATTAAGAACATCTGCTTTTGAAAGAATCTGAGAACAAAAAAACAGGACAAAAACTGGGAGAAAATATTTGCAAATCACATTATCTGATAAAGGACTTGTATTCCATATATATTACAAATTCTCAACATAATAAAAACATTTTTTAAAAAATGGGCAAAAAGATTTGAACATACATTTCACCAATGGAAATATTCAGATGGTAAATAAGCCCATGAAAAGATGCTCATTATCATTACTCATTAAGGAAATGTAAATCAAAACTAAGATGAGATATCACTTTATACCCACTAGGGTGACTATACTTAAAAAAAAAAAAGAGCCTGGTGTGGTTGCTCACGCCTGTAATCCTAGCACTCTGGGAGGCCAAGGCCAGCGGATTGCTCAAGGTCAGGAGTTCGAAACCACCCTGAGCAAGAATGAGATCCCATCTCTACTATAAATAGAAAGAAATTAATTTGCCAACTAAAAATATATAGAAAAACTTAACCGGGCATAGTGGCACATGCCTGTAGTCCCAGCTACTCGGGAAGCTGAGGCAGGAGGATTGCTTGAGCCCAGGAGTCTGAGGTTGCTGTGAGCTAGGCTGACGCCACGGCACTCACTCTAGCCTGAGCAACAAAGCAAGACTCTGTCTCAAAAAAAAAGAATAGAATAGAATTATTGACAAGGATGTGGAGCAACTGGAACTCTCATATACCACTGTAAAATCGTACAATCACTTTGGAAAACAGCTTGGCAGCCTCTTAAAAAGTTATAGGATGCACTACCTGTAACATGTACACCTACCATGTAACCTAGCCATTTCTACTTATTTACTCAAGAGAAATTAAAGCATATGTCCAAAGTCATGTACATAAATCTTAGAGGTAACTACTTGCAATGGCTAAAATTTGGGTTGTCTCCAGTTATCCATCAACAGGTGAATGGATAAACTATGCATAATATATCCATTGAGACAAAAACAGCTCAATGGTTGCCTAGGAATGGGAAGGGAGAAGGAACAGATTATGAGGCGGCTAAAGGAAACTTTTGTGAGTAATATATGTTCATTATCTTGACTGTGGTGATGGAATCACAGACTTATATGTATATCAAATCTCACCAAATTTAAATATGTGCAGTTTATTTATTGTATGGTAATTTTACCTTAATATATAAGCTGTAGAAATTCTATTATTATAGAGGAACAAAAAGCAATAAAGTTCCTAAAAACGGGGAAAAAAGGCAATATTTCTATATATTTACTCATATACTTGCCCAACTGAGTGCTCATTATTTTCTACAGTTTGTACATCAACTTGAGACATATTCCTTCTGCCTAAAAAACTTCCTTTAGTAATCTTAAAGTGCATGTCTGCTGGTAATAAATTCTCCCAGCTTTTGTTTGTCTAAAAATGTCTTTATTTCACCTTCACATCTGAAGGATGTTTCTGCTGGGAACCGAATTCTACTGTGGCTGTTTTTTTTTCCAACACTTTAAAAATGTCTTTCCGTTATTTTCCACTTTCCAAAGCTGTGTTTAAAAGTCAACCATCAGTTATGTTATATTGTTCTTTAGAAAGCAATGCTTTTTCTTTCCTTCTGTCTGCTTTTAAGAGTTTCTCTTTGTTTCTAGTTTTCAACAGTTCAATTAAGATATGCCTAACTGTCGTTATCTTTGTATTTCTCTTGCTTGGGGCTTGCTAAACTACTTGAATCTATGGGTTAATGTCTTTCATCAGTTTTGGAAAATATTTTACTATTATTTCTCAAACTTCCACGCTAATCTCTCTTCTCTAGTTCTGAGTCTCCAATTACACATTAGACTTTTTACTAGTGTTCCACATGTCTCTTAGACTGTGTTCTACTTTTTTTCTTCCTAGGTTTTCATTTGGATATTTTCTATTGACTTATCTACATGTTCTCTAGTCTTGCCTCTTGCTGTGTAATCTGCTATTAAACCCATCAAATGAATAACTTCATATTAATTATAATTAATTAATTGTAGGATATGTGTTGTAATGGTGAGAAGGATTTTGTTTTGTCTGGTTTTGTTTTTTAACGTGCCAGGCTCTGGGAATATAGCAGTGAACAACAAACAAAACAGACATAGTCCCTACTCTTATGGTACTAAAAAAGTATATACTCAACTGACATTTTTTTTTTTTTTAGAACAATGAAGATCAGGACATGGGGTGGAATGAGTCACAGAGAGTCCTCCACCAAAGTCTTCTTATTAAACCATAAATGAAACACCTTAAGCAATCAATACTGGGTTTTTTATTCCTACAATGTCCATTTGGTTTCTTTCTATGGATTCCAATTCTCTATGGAAATTCTCGTACATTTTGTCCATCTTTTCCTCTATTTTCTTTACTATATTATATAGTCCTTGTCTGGGCTGGGCATGATGGCTCAAGCCTGTAATCCTAGCACTCTCGGAGGCCAAGGCGGGAGGATCACTTGAGGTCAGGAGTTGGAGACCAGGCTGAACAAGACCCCATCTCTGCTAAAAACAAAAATAATTTAGACAGGCAACTAAAAATAGGAAAAAAGGCCGGTGTGGTGGCTCACGCCTGTAATCCTAGCAATCTGAGAGGCTGAGGCGGGAGGATCACTTGAGCTCAGGAGTTTGAGACCAGCCTGAGCAAGAGTGAGACCCCGTCTCTACTATAAATAGAAAGAAATTAGCCAAACAACTAAAAATAGAAAAAATTAGCCAGGCATGGTGGCACATGTCTGTAGTCCCAGCTACTCGGAAGGCTGAGACAGGAGGATCACTTGAGCCCAGGAGTTTGAGGTCGCTGTGAGCTAGGCTGATGCCACGGCACTCACTCTAGCCCAGGCAACAGAGCGAGACTCTGTCTCAAAAAAAAAAAAGAAAAGAAAAGAAAAAAATTAGCCAGGCATATTGGTACGCACCTATCTATAGTCCCAGCTACTCGGGAGGCTGAGGCAGCAGGATTGCTTGAGCCCAGGAGTTTGAGGTTGCTGTGAGCTAGGCTAACACCACAGCACTCTAGCCCAAGTGACAGAGTAAGACTCTGTCTCAAAAAAATAAAATAATAAAGTCCTTGTCTGCTAACTTCAATTTTCTGAGTCTACTTCTATAGTTTCTTTTTTCTTCTTGACTATGTATCACGTTTTTCTACTTTTTCACGTCTCTAGAAATTGTTAATCATATGATGGCTATTGCAAATCAAAGAACCTTAGATACTCCAGAATGTAATTTCCCAGTGAGGGTTCTCTATTTTCTCTATTAGGCAAAGGGAATAAGAGAGTCTGATCATCTCAATCCAATTTGGAATTTAACTGAGCCAGGCCTATGCAGTTTTATTAAGACTCCGTTCACTTCTGGTTCATCTTTTTTCTTCAGTTTGTGGCCAGAATCAGCAAATGTCAGCAATCCTCTGCTCAGCTCCAAGGGTCCCTTCTGTCTCTGGAATTTTAACTCATCTAGTCCTTATTACTTTCATAGTCCTCCAATATTTTTTACCATACTGATTATTAAAGTTCACCCAGTTCTGGTTTGCTTTTTTTAACTTGTTGCAGTGGTATAGATGACTGTGTTATGACCTACTATATATTACCCAGAAGTTAAATTCTGCCTGCATATCATACAACAATGTTTTTTTTTGTTTGTTTGTTTGTTTGTTTTTTTGAGACAGAGTCTCGCTTGTTGACCAGGCTAGAGTGAGTGCTGTGGCATCAGCCTAGCTCACAGCAACCTCAAACTCCTGGGCTCAAGCAATCCTTCTGCCTCAGCCTCCCGAGTAGCTGGGACTACAGGCATGCGCCACCATGCCCGGCTAATTTTATATATATATTAGTTGGCCAATTAATTTCTTTCTATTTATAGTAGAGACGGGGGTCTTGCTCTTGCTCAGGCTGGTTTCGAACTCCTGACCTCGAGCAATCCGCCCGCCTCAGCCTCCCAGAGTGCTAGGATTTCAGGCGTGAGCCACCGCGCCTGGCTCATATCATACAACAATGTTTTTTAACCAGCTTTATATCAAAATGACCTGGGGATATTTTTAAAACTATCACATCTCTAGAACTTAAATGATTAATGGAGCCAGGAAATCTGTACTTTTAACAAGAGTCTTAAGCGATCTGGTAAAGCTGGCATTTCTAAAGAAACTAACGTGCCTATACTAGTCGTTCTTCCTCTCCCCTCTGCCAAAGCTCAGTATTTATAAGGACATTTAAGAAAGAATATGCAATATACACATGGAAAAATTGATAGAAGAGCAATTAAAGGTTCAGGATAACTAGAGACTTTAAAAAAATATTAGGATCAAGAAGATGAGGAAGGAAGGATAAGAACCACTAGAGTCCACAGTAATACTCATAGATGATGAAAAGCAGAACTATTCAACTCAATTTTACTTCTAATTATTCTAGCAGAAAACAAAATGATCTTCAAATTTGAAAAAGAACATATGGAGAGTCATCAGAACTCTTAGATATGGAGTGTACAGCTCATCTACCTGCTTTATCTGAATTCAAGTCTACATGAATTAATTCAAAGGTAGATAAGAAAACTTGGAAATGTGGTAAGGGAAATGCTATCAGTGAACTTTGGGAAGTCACAAAAACCAGAAAGGAACCAGACTGACAATGAGAAAATGTTGCTGCAATTATCAAAATGCAGGAGTGGGTAAAGATGAAAAGGTGGTTTTAGCACTATGGACTTAATTTAATGTCAACATACAGGTAATTCTAAGACTGATTATTATGTAGATGACCTATTAGCACTTATACAGGGAAGCAGCATTTACTAATGAGATCTTCCTTGTGTAAAGCACTTTTGCTTTCCAGTTTAGAGTTCACAAAGTACCCTCACACATACTACCTCATATCTTTTTTTTTTTTTTTTTTTGAGACAAGGTCTTGCTCTATCACCTGGGCTCAGCAATCCTTCTGCCTCTATCTCCTGATAAGCTGGGATTTACAGGCAGATGCCACCATGCCCAGCTAATTTTTCTATTTTTTGTAAAGACATGACCTCACTATGTTGCTCAGGCTGGTCTTGAACTCCTGACGTCAAGCAATCCTCCCGCCTCAGCCCCCCAAAGTGCTGGGATTATAGGCATGAGCCACTGCACTGGCCTTACCTCCTATCTTTGATTCTCACAGATCCCTACAAAAAAAGGGAAGGTAGCATTTATGTCCCCTTCACAACCTCCATATTCTTCAACATATTAGGAATTTACAGCTCAGACAGCTTGACTTTCTCAGGTTAACTCACTCTAGTAAAAAATTAGGACTCAATGTCAAGTTTTTTGATACTAATTGAGTTCTGTTTTTATATCACACAGTTCCTTAAAGTCAGCATGAGTTAAGAATAAGTCATGCTGAAATGATATATGGGATTACTTCAAAATAATAGAGAGGTAGTAAGCAGGAAATGGGTAAGAATATAGATGAAGACAGACCGAGTAGAATCTGGGTAATGAATACATGGGGATTAACTTATAATCATCTCTCTACTTTTATGCTTGAAACTTTTCCTAATAAAACTTTAAAAACACACACAAAAAACACCAATTAACATTTTTGATAGGTTTACTCTACACTGGTAATCAGATGACTACCAAAAATATAGTGCATCTGAAACTCAGCATTTTTAAACCATTTAAGTTTCATATAATACCCTTGTGTACAATATTGAGAGAAGAGATGAAAAATGTACTGACCACCTCTGTACTGACCACCATCATGCCAAAAGGAAAACAGCTAGCATGTTGAGATGTGTTGAAGACACATCCTTTGAGAAATGGTTGAAGAATGAATGAAATTTTTCTGGGGAGGAGAAGGGAAACCCAGGGAATACTTAAAATGCCTTCAAATGTTTTTAAAGTAAAGGGACATACTAAGAATTTGGGTAGTAAAAAAAAAAAAAATAAAGTAAAGGGACAAACTTATTCTGTCAACCTATAGAAAGTAGAATTAGGAACAATGAATAGGAGACACAGGAAGGCCAAATTCTAAATTTTTCTACCCACTCTTCCTTAAGGTTCATGACTCACAAGTACTCACTAACAAACCTTGTCACAGTCACCTACCAATTTTCTAGATATTTTTCATTAAAAAAAAAACAAAAAACCTGGCTCCTAGCAGTTTCTCGTCTACCCTACATCTATGACCATCCAGGTATCATCTAGGATAGAGCTGCCTTGAAAACACTTAAAACTCACAGACTTGTAAGGAGATGTGGGCAGTTCATGGTTCCCTCTCATCTAGACAGTGCTAAAGGCATGGTAACAAGTTCTTATACTTTAATCATCATCATATTATATTTACCTCATTCAGATCCTACTCTTATGCTAACCTTACACTGCTACAAATTGAGATTTTAATATATAGATATTTTTTCTTAAGAGACAGGGTCTCGCTCTGTAGTCCAGGCAGAGTGCAGTGGTAGGATCATAGTTCACTGTAACCTCTACCTCCTAGGCTCAAGGGATCCTCCCACCTCAGCCTCCCAAGTAGTTAGAACCACAGGTGCATGCCACTACACTCAGCTAATTTTTTTAAATTATTTTTTGTACAGACAGGTCTCACTATGTTGCCCAGACTGGTCTCCAACTCCTGGCATCAACTGATCTTTGATCTTCCTGCCTCGGGCTCCCAAAGTGCTGGCATTACAAGCGAGAGCCACCTCACCTGGCCATATTTCTTACCTAGACACAGTCTAGTCACATTTTATATTTTTAGGCAACATTTATTTACTTTGTTATTGACTATTTTCTGATTACAAAAATACATGTTCAGTGTAAAAAATTCAAAATTTTAAAAATATTAGGAAAAAGGGCCAGGCACGGTGGCTTACACCTGTAATCCTAGCATGCTGGAAAGCCAAGGCAGGAGGATCACTTGTGATCAGGAGTTTGAGACCAGCCTCAGCAAGAATGAGACCCCATCTTCTACTAAAATTAGAAAAAATTAGCCAGGCAAGGTAGCACATGCCTGTAGTCCCAGCTATTCGGGAGGCTGAGGCAGGAGGATCACTTAAGCCCAGGAATTGGAGGTTGCAGTGAGCTCTGATAATGCCACAGAACTCTGCCGTGGGTGACAGAGTAAGACTCTGTCTCAAAAAAAGAAGAAAAAATGAAAATTATATATAATCCCTTAAAATCTTAAATAATGTAAAAGAAAATGTAATTATTTGGAAAGCGCTCACATTATATTAAAAGAAGAGATTATAAAACAATGTATCTCATTCAATTCCAACAACCTAACAACACTAACATTTATTGAGCTCCTGCTGTGCCAGAAACTGTGCCACACAAGCTTTCCGTATATTTCCTTATTTAAATCTCACAACCACCTATGTGAAATAGGTGCTACTATTAACCCTATTTTACAAGCAATAAAACTGAAGCTTGAAGAAGTAACTTGGCCAAGGGCTAATAAACAATAGGAGAAAACAGAAATCCAAACCCAGGTGATCTAATTTGAAAATCAGCACACAATCACATACACCAAAATTTTAACAATGGTTCTGATTATTTATTTTTTATGATTTTACTGCATATTCCATATTTCTAGAATATGAATTACTACTTTGTTTTTTAATGTCCAAGTACAGATTAGACAATCATTTGTCAGGGCTATTGCAGAAGTAGGACTTAAATAATCTCAGATACCTTCTAACTAGGGATCTATGAACTAATCAATTAGTGACTGAAATTATTTTTTCAATCAGAGGACTGAGTAAAATAAAAAATCAATATATTTTAAGAATTATTAAAGTTTTGAACTGCCAGATTATACTCTCCTCTTTTACAGTGACAAAATGGCCTCAGAACTCAGGAGATTTACACACCACCACAAAGATAGTTGTGTCAGGGGAAAAACCAGAGCTCAGGTCTTCATTGATCTTGGTTGTAAATATTTGACCAAAACAAAACCTACTACCTCTCCCATTCTCTATAGCAAATTCACTTATCAGAGGCCAAAACTGAAACATAACAGGAAATACAAATGCTTCTCTTTTTCTCCCTCAATTACCCAAAAGGAAGAAGAAACTGGCCTGGAACATAAAGGCACAAAATTTTCCCAGCCCCAAGGTGGTACAGGAATGAAAGGCATTGGTACAAACTGAAAAAGAGAAAAGATACTCTGAAAGACAAGATGAAAGATTTGAGAGTTGTTACAGGGTAAAAGAAAAACTGAAAAAGTAGCTATAATAAGTTAAAAGAAAACATCCAAGAATCTAATAGGAGAAGGCATTCAAATACTATCAGAGTTAAAAAGGTTGCCTCAAATTTAATCAAACTCTAAGTAAAATGTTTTTAGAGTATGAAAACCAACTTTATAAAACTGAACTGTGCATTGCCAAGATAAAAGACTGAAATATATAATCTCATATTTATAACTGTATGTATATTCCTATTGGTAGTCTCACAAATTCCATTCTCTCACCTTAAGAATTCAACTTTCCTTACCTAAAAATCTAGAGTACAAAACAATATTACAAAACTAAATAAAAAGGAAACCATGTTATAACTTCTAGCAGCCAGGAAGCTTTGAAAAGTTGATAAGGAGAATGATACATAATGAAATCAAGGATATGTTTAAAACTTATGTCTATTTCTAACATATAACCAACCTAAAATGATTGATACTCTAATATGAACAAAAAAAGGTAAAATGTAACATACCGTAATCTTTGAAGCAATAGATCCCTCATTTTACATATTTGTGCTTTCTGTTCACAAAGTTTAGACTTTTATAAAAAAAAATCTATTTATTGAAGATCTATCTATTATAAAGATCTATTTATTGAAAAGCTACTGATTTAACGATTAAGATAGTCACACTCTAGTTTAAACCCTGTTAATTACATATCATATGATTATGAACACATTGCTTTGCCTCTTTAATTTTTTCTCATGCAGAGAAAAAAATCATCACCAAACTATAAAGAAGGAATAGAAAAAAATACTGCAGATGGTAATATATTTTATGACTATTTACAGCTTCCTTTCATCTAAAATATTCATACCTAAGACATTAAACAAACCCATGATGTGAGTAGGACAGGTTATCATCCCCATTTACAGATGAAAATGTAGAAAACTGATGATTAGAGAGGGAAAGTGACTTGCCCAAGGCCACACTGGAAGTTTCACATATAGTGGAACTTCTTTTTACTATAGTATGCTGCCCTCACAAATTTGAGGTGGTTAAGTTTTTTCTCACACCCAAATTACTATGAAGACTACCCAAGAAAATCTGTCAACAATTAAACAGAAAAGGGTCATTTGAGATTGTTATGAGATATAACCACCCAAATAAAAGTTCATTAACTGGGTATAAAATTATGATTAAAAATAAGTTAAATAAAAGTCCTTAAAAGCAAGTTTCTAAAAATCCTACTATTTACTATATTTACTTCATGCCTCTTGTACTAGATATACCACGCTGCAAGAAATGGTGGGATAGTGGAGTGGAGAAAGGATTCTATCAGGAAAAGTTAAGTGCTCTGAAATTCAATAGGGCAAAACACTTAAAGGTATAAAATATGAATTAGGGCAGGCAACAGCTAGCTTATAGGCAGTAGTGGCAATCCTAAACCAAACCAAAAGAGTACCAAACTGTGGTTTAAAGAAATTCTGCAATGTAGAAGTTTGCACTTCAAACTTCTAGTTATTGCTACTACAAAGTAATTAGTACCGTTTATCATAAGAGTATATAAAATTTTAAAACATAACTCTAATTCTTCATTATATTAGGGTGGAACCCCTTATTAGCTTGGAGCTTTCTTCTCTCAGCAGAAACTCTTTCTTTTGATGGTACAGTCAATGGCTCAAAAGCCACTCCGTTATACTTGAAGAATATAAACACATATCACAAGCATAAACATTTGAAGTGGTCAAATATACAGTCTACTGCACCCACTTTAAGAGACTTTAGTGAGAGTACTATCAACATCAATTATAATTTATATTCTATAATGTTAAAATTTTCTTCAGCACAACCTCTAAGAGTGCTCTGTTGACTGAAGGCTCTACCCACATAGCATGATACAGAAATATGCAAGCTGCTGAAATTTTAAACTTAATTCATAGTCACTATAATGTAAAATTTTTCTATTCTTCAAGGTCAAAAGAAATTTTGTTTTATCTTTCCCTCCCACCTCCAAGAAAATGGGGTATTCTAATAGATGTCAGATGAAACAAGCCAATGCTTTTATAAACACTAGTCAATCCTCTGCAAAGAAATAGCTTAAGATGTCATATTCTCCTTCAGTATTGATTCTAAGCCTTTTAACAGTTTAAACTGACCACAAACGTCCCCTTCTACTTCTATAGAACAATCTCCTCAAATTTCCTTTAAAAAAAGTCTTCCTATACCTGTCCCTTGTCATATATATATATAATTAATAATATATATATACACACACACACACAACACACACCTCCAATGAAGAATAGACTGAGGCCTAAGGAACACATGTACAAAACATATTTGTAATTAATAAACTGCTTATCCCTAAAAGCATATTATTTCATGAAACAATATACAGTCTACATAGAACCCCGTAACATTAAATTTGAAGGTTAAAACAAAAATGGCCTATAGCCATCTGAGTAATTTCAAGAATAAAAACATAAAAATAAGGTATGCTTACTACTATATTACTAAACTTCCATTTAAGGACAAAATTCTCCATGTTAAACACATTTTTTTATAGAGTAGATTTAAGAAAAGAATCTAATTTCCTAATGATCAAAAAAATTCAAATAAATATAGTGCAAAAACTGGATATTTAAAATAAAATGTAACAACATTGCTGGCCCAATTTATCAATCACAGCACCTTATGACATTTTACTACACTTTCTAATTAGATGATAAAGAAAACATATTAAACCCATGATATGTTACAGAAGGATGCTATCAGTACCCTAAGTATTCATTAATAAACACTAAAGTAAGGTATATATTGGCCAAGGTACATACAAGGGAATGTCCAGAGACTAGTCATTCTAATTTGGTGAAAACGTAATAATCAGTAAGCTATAAAGAAAATGTATCTTATATTTGAATAATTTCAGCCTTTTCAAAGTGCTTCACATTCATTATCCTATCAGACCACTGCAAAAATTTCTCTATGTAGGGACTTTATCATTAACAGTAACTGATAAATCCAAGATTACAAAGGTAGTTAATCAGATCTGAAAACTGATTCAAAAAACATGTTTACTCTATGGGAAGAAATATAAGTTGCTCCTTTAACTTCACTTTTTTTAACCCATTGCTGGTTAAAATATCACTTAACTTATAAAATATAGGATATTACAAACATGGAAGTGAAATACAGTTGTTTACATTTAAAACAAAGCCAAAATTACCACTTTTTAGCCAGTTCACCCTTCAACCAGGAATCGATCATATGAAAAACATTCCATCAATGGTGTTTTATGTACTCATAACTGTGCCAGGCACTTGGGTGAGTACAAGAGAATTCTAATGTGACTCCTTGATTTTCAGAAAGTTTACACTCTATTTGATAAAAAGACAAGAGAAAAGAAAACAAAGCTAAGCTGTGTCCAACCAACACTCCTAAGGTAAGAAACCTTACAGTGTGATTCTATAAAACCTCAGGTGACAAGGATACCAAGAAGACAGCAGTGAGTTTAGTTTAAAAAGATCTCATGGAAGAAACAAATTTTGAACTGGACATTGAAGAATGGACAGGAATTAGAAAAGCACAAAGGAGGAATTAAAGCATTCAGACAGGGACCAACATAAACAAAGGCCAAGAAGCAAGAATGAAGCATGATATATACAGAAGAGACTGGGCCCACCTGCCTGGAACACAGATGCACACTGAGGAATAATGAGAAATAGCTTGGTAAATTAAGTGGGGTAAGTTCCCAACAGGCTGTCGTGTGTCAGAACTATTAAAACATTAAAATCATCTAATATTTAAATTCAAAAGAATTTTAAAGACTTTCTAATCAATTCTTTTTCAACAGATGGGGAAATCTAGGATGTATGAGAGCTAATGGTTAGCACAGGGACAGAGGCAATGAACAGCAGAAGAAAACTCAGACCACTGTTTAGGAACTCCAACTCAGTGACAGGAAGCATGGTATAACAGAGAAGGCACATGTGTTCAAGGATCAGTGAGAACAACAACATAGTATAAAGACCTGCAAACATGCACACAAGAAAGTATTGTGTCTTGGAAACTAGAAGAGACTGGTTCCAGGGGTAGTGGAACATCATAGTGGCTTTACAACTGAACAAAGACCACTACGTTTTGCCAGAAGGAATCATTTTCAAGAAAGCAGCAATCCAGGAGGAAATCAGAGGCAGAAGCTAATTTTCAGAGCTATAAAGGAAACAGTAGAGGCAGCGGGTATCTGGCAACAAAAGAAAGAAAAGGATTGGTCCACAGAGAGAAAGCTCCAGGACCAAGTAAATGTTTGATTTTGAAGAGAAAGGAAATCTAAGTTAAGTTTGAAGGTAAAAAGGAAGAAGTTCATGTAAAGACTAAATCAGATCCTAGACAATATAGGGAGCAGAAGGGGGTGCAGGGAACTAATTAAGGACCAGTTGGAGGAAATTTTTGAAAAATATGAGTTCTAAAATAAAGTATAAGCATTATTTCTCACTCACCATAAAATATCCCTCACCATAAAAGAGTATTCATTTTTAACTTATTATAAGGCCTTATAAAAACTGCAGACTAGGTTTTAAGAATGAGCCTAGGAGATTTTTTTTTAAATCCAAATAGCTTCAAAGTTTTACAAATGTAACTACTTGGCCAATTAGCATATTAACTCCAAAGACATTTGCCAATCATTTTATACTGTGAATTTTACACCACATATTCAAAGGATATTCCAAATTAACATGCATTGTATAAGAATAACCAATAGGCTATTATTAATTTTTAAAATCAGTTTATGCTATATTATGTTCTTTAAAATGTTAAATTTTTTTTGGCTTTTATATACTGCTTTTGCTTGACCGGACATGGAAAACATAATTGCTTTAAATGAACATATTTACAACATATCATTTGGGATGACTTTACAATTCTTTTAAAAAAAAAAATCTTAAAATATCCATATTTTCCCCTTACTTCCTTTCAGAAATAAAGCTCTACAGGGTCTGGTGGGGTAACAGAGCTAAGTGACATATGCAAGAAGGCTCTAATTTGTTAAGAAATTGGGCTGATGAACCACAAGTTAAAGCTACACACCTAAAATTTGCCAATTTCAATTTAGAAACTAGTTGGCACCATAAAGGCAAGTTAAGGAGAGGCACAAGATGTAACTGATACATTCAGCTTTCTGGCTGTCTGCTTTTGCAACTGTCATTTCCCTAATCAAGGAGGTGATTATTTCTAAAACTGGTATCACTCATTGAACTTAGGTCACAAATTTTAGGTTTAGGTACAATATCAGCAGGTTACAGGAATTTTATTTTACCCACAAGGATCTGAGCTCAAAATGTCAAGATGGAACACTACCACTTATTTTAACTGGTTCTACTGTACTAAGTTGCTAAGCAATACCCATCAGAGTTCAATATGTCTATAATTGGCAGTGGCTAGTAATGCATTTCTGCTTTAATCACATCAAATATTAGAAGTCAAACCAACCAAAACATCAATTCAATCATAAACACAGTTACCATCTTTACACATGCACGTGGCCCCTGGGGTCTGACAGTGGTTCAGCAGGCACACATCTTAGTTGTAATAAAAAAGCTCAACTCCTGCTATGCCCAGTAAAACAAAGTACAGACATTATCTTCAAAATTTGAAAACTTTTCTAAGTAATTGAAACACTTAAGATTCTTATACAAATATCTCTCAGTATATGCAGGGATTTTTCTCTCCTCAAAAAAAAAAATGTAAACTCTTCTAATTATATTTAATGGATTATTAAAACAAATTCTATGGGATACTTAGGAAAAGTATTCCCCTGATTGTCCGGCATTTACTACTTTTCACACTGAGGCTCTTGTTATTAGGTCTGCTATGTCACTTAACCTCTCCATGCTCCACTAAAAATAGACATTTCCAACCTTAAAATGAACTCTAATTTGAATTAAACATTACTTCTATAATAAATTAACCTATATAAGTACTTTATGTTCAATACTGAAAACCATTACACTTTCGCATCTCAAAGTCAGTGGACTTCAACCTTGTGAAAGAAAAAATGTGAGGAATAATTTGTCCTATGTATCCTTCTCTTAATTACAATGTAAGGAATATATTAAAATGCTGTTTTAAACACTTATGTCCTTAATTATTAACAGAAGGTGGTAGTGAGTTTGATTCCACAATGTACATAACAAAGCAAACTACAAAGCCGAAGGTATTTTAACACTGGGGAAGGAAGAAGAAATATGTTCCTGAATTACTGGGCATATAATCAGAATCACTCCTCTTTTAAAATTTAGAGAACTATCTTTTTCTGATATGGTAAACAAGCCTAGAGATGAACAGGCAAGAGTGAAAAAATAAAATTAAGAAATAATTGGAAAATTTTTTTTAATTTTTAAAAATTGGGAAGAAACGTGGCATGAATCCTTCAAATTCCTATGTCCAGATTATGCTGTCCACAAGGTTTACCTTTGAAGTTCTTCTATGTGCCTTTTAAATCTTTTTAAATTACCCAGAGAAAGTCTTTTTTATCAAGTTTTAAATCTAATACTATATCAATAATGCAATCTATTATATGCAGTAACAATTTTACTTCATCAGATGGATTAATAGTACAGTTGGTTTAGATGCCTTTTGGTCTGGAAACAGAAGGATGGATGAAACAACTCCTTTAAGTCTCTGACAGTTTCATAATTCTATTTTATCTATCTATATAAGTTCCTTCTAACTTCCTCTGCCTATTCTCAAATAAGTTTCAGGTAGATCTGAAATACTTTGAATCCTGTAAGGAAATGTGTATGGATCAAATAAAAGTGGAACCCTTCCCCCATCCCTTCAGCTCCCATAATCAGTTTTACGATTATATCCAGTAAACAAAATAGATTGACTTAATCTTTAAACAATTCTCTCATCACAGGAAGCTCATGGTTGAACCGCAGCTGCAAAAAACATCCCTTTAAACCATTCCCAACTACCTAGAGCAATACGAAGTTAAACTAATTCCCATTGACAAAAGGCTATGTGTGCATTCATTCTGATCAGCCCCAGGATTTATTGAGTAAAACTCAGGGGATAAAAAGTCACCTCCCCAAGCTATGAAACTTTTTTTCCATCCCAAATATTCTCAATGAAAGTTCTCTTGTCAAACAGGAGGAGAGTCAAAAACAACAAACACTAGGAGAATTATCCGCTCCAGAACCACATCCCAGCTGTCTTTCCTCTCTGTTGTCAATGGCTCAGATGCAGTTTCCCACTTTCCTTTCACCTTTTCCCCCCACTCCTCAAGATTCTCACTCAAAAAAACAATATTTGCATCCTCAGACCGACAGCAAGAAAGGGGGGGACGCAATTATCAAGGAAGGAAAAAAAGGGGGTAATATATCAGAACCGAGGTTTCCACTGCAGATAGCAATGAAAATAACAGTCTGTGTCATCGGAATATGGGGGGGGACGTTTGTTTGGGGCATCAAAAAGATGTGCAGCGTGTGTGTGCACTTGAGCTCTTGGGGCAGGCTAAGACCATAGAGCAAAAAGTAAGAAAACCTGCGCTTTCCCTGCTTTCTTCTACTCTTCCCCCTACAAGAGAGGAAGCTGAAAAAACTGGGGGAGGGGCGGAATGTTACCGTTCTCCTATTGGGGGTACACAAGACAGGCCTTAGGGTTCCTTCAGTTACTCGCCTCCAGTTAGGAGAGTCACGGAGGGAAGAGGAAGAGGGAACCCCTAGATGCTAACCCACCTCTGTTCAAAAACAAAAAAAAAGGAAGGGGGTAATGATTAAATCCAGATGGAGCGCCCCTGAAAGCGCCCCAGGTCACTCATCCCTATTAGCAGGCGGAAGGGCTGGGATAAAGGGGATGGAGGGTCGGAGGGGCTGGTCAGAGACAAGGCCCCACCCCCCCCAACTTACGAGGGAAGGGGAGCCCTAGCTCCCAGCCGTCCCCTCCTTCCCCGCACCTCCCCCCTAGGCCACCCCCACTGATCCCCCCTTCCCTTCCTTTCCTTTCCTCCAGAGCCTTGGGCGGCCGCGGGGGAGGCGGCCGCTCCTACCTCCCCTCACCCACTCCGTCCCCACCCCCACCCCGCTCCCACCTCCCGCCCGCCACAGGCCCGTTACCTGCTCGTCGAAGCGGCTGACCACGGCCTGGACCCATTCCACCGGCCTGTGCGCGGCCATGTCCTCCCCGCGGCCGGGGGGGCGGCGGAGGAAAGGGTCGGCCGGCGCCCTGGGCCGAGAAGAGGGCGGGGAGCGGGGGCTGAGGTGAGGGAAGAGGAGACCAGCGGGTCTGAGGAGTGCAGGCTCCGAACGTTCCCACGGGGGTGGGGATGAGGGGTCAGCGCCGAGCCGGGAGGGGGAGAGGGGAAGGGGGCGTTGGCAAGGAGGCTGGGGGGAGGGGGCGGGGGAAGGGGGACCCGGGGGAGGGGAGGGGGCCTCTTGGTCGCTCTCCCCACTAGCGCCGTCTCCCCACAGCCATCACAGTCCGAGACGCCGCCATGACACCCCACCGGAAGTGGGATCCTTTCCACGGCCCGGGGAGAGGGAGAGCGAGCGAGCTAGAGATTGAGAGCGCGGCTGGGAAAGAGGAGGGGGAAGCGAGAGGCGAGGAGGCCTGCCGCGCATGCGCCCGCGCCGGCCGGTTTCATTAATGAAAAAGCGAGCCCTCCTGGAGGTGACGTCACCTAACTCCTCGGGGCCGGGAGGCGCGCGTTCCCGCGCCTCCAGGCTCACCTAGACTGGCACTGGGCACAGCCCGCCACAGTCGAGCTGACCCTCGAGCAGCCACCGCTCCCATCCCCACCGCCACCTCGGGCTGCCCCTCCCCCGCCGGCCTCCGGGCTTGGATTGCTCCCGGAGTTGGAAGTTAGGGCGCCCTGGGGCTAGCATTTCTCCCAGTTATCCCGCGGGGAGGCTGTGCTCAGTCCCTCTCTGCCTTAAGTTCTCACAGAAAATAAGGCACACGACCTCAGATTTCCTGGTTCTTTGTAGCTACTATACAATGCTGAGAAGAAGAAAAAAAAAAAGGTCCAGAGAGATTTTTTTTTTAAGGTCGCTTAAATACCAATGCTAGACCCAATGGCAATCAAAATAACTCAGACTCCGGAATCCAAGCCCATCCTTCCTCTTCTAAACTGATAGGCACTCAAGTTAATATAACTTTTGCACAGTTGATGATAGATTCAAGTTTCACCATCCTCAAAAAGCCTCTAAGGCCTCACATACGTTATTAATTCAACACATTCATCATCTTATTTAAACCTTTCAACAAACCACCTCAATAGATATCATTATCCTCATCTAACTGATGAATTCCGTGATTCGCCCAAGGTCACACGGTTGACAGGTGGCAGAGTCAAGATGCAAATGTAGGTGGTTTAGCTCCAAAAACAAGAGAAACAAACTATGGCCTTCCTAAAACAAAGGCCTACCTGATACCCCCAATACCAGATTTGAAAGGATTGCCCATAGAATTGATTGTGCTGGTTTTGCAGAAGAGGACTGCATCCAAAACAACAGATGATCTATCTATACCTGACATTGGACTTTGGGTTGGGTTATTTTAAAATTTATCTTCCTCAATACATTTTACTTAGGCTAATGTTAAAATGAGTTTACACATTCTGAGCACACACTAATCAGCCAGTTAGGCCACACATAAAGATACTGAGTGATAAGGCAGAATGAAACTAGAATTTTAATTTTACCACAGAAAATCCACAAAACCAATAGCTCACGTACAGAGAGATATATCCATAAGGGAAGTTTCCAATCTCTGTAAGTTGGTGATTGTCCAAAATGCATATTAAATGAATGTTTTATTCTGCTAGAGCAAAAGGACAGAGTTTGGACATTTCTTTGGTCCCTTATTCTTTAAGGATGAAACAAGGATATTGACTAATTTATTTTAGATGATGTCAGAATGATGACAATACTGAAAAGAAAAGGATGAATCTTAAATGAATGTCCATCTATGCTTTCCCCAACTAGAACCCCCCCCAGAAAAAGCTGTCACTGACACCCCCAGATAGTGTTCCAATACCTCTACTTCACAGCTAAACTTCCAGATCCACATCCTTCCTTTCCTTTTCTCATACTTCTTCTGAGGTTCCCCAATTCCTTCCTTGTTGCCTCCCTCTGTGACCCTTTCCTTGTCTGGTTTCTTCCGTGATCCCCCATTCCTCTCTAACTCTGGGATAGAACACCCAAACTTTAGGCCACAGCACTCTGCTCTTCTTTCTTAATTCGGGCTCTCACCAGCATGTCATTAATTCATCCTAATTTGGACTTGCTGCCCTGTTGCCTCCCCTGAATGCCAAGCCTCTCATTACAGTTGGAGATCCAAAATTCACCCAACTTCCTCTCTAATTAATAATTCCATTCAATGTATTTTGTTAGGTGGTACATAATGTGGCAGGAATTCTAAACAAAAATGCCAAAGAAGGTAATGCATAGAGACTGGGGTGAACTAAGGAGCATACACCCCCTCCATTTAAGAGAGCAGCTGTCACTCAACTCCAGTCAGTTACTGCCATGCTGGAATGTTGACCCAGTGTTGCTAGATCTTCCGGTTACTCAAGAGAAGCTGGAGAGCTGAACTTATGTGTAAACTCTTCCAATTTTTATATAGTGGCAGCCAATTCACA
Organism: Microcebus murinus; assembly: GCF_040939455.1. Taxonomy (NCBI): domain Eukaryota; kingdom Metazoa; phylum Chordata; class Mammalia; order Primates; family Cheirogaleidae; genus Microcebus; species Microcebus murinus. The sequence continues at coordinate 23,434,263 of NC_134121.1, read as the reverse complement.
TTTTTTAAAAATGCTGTGCAGCCAAACAAAATATGCTTGCTGTCTGAATTTAGCCCATGGAACACCAGTTTGACTAGCTCTAGTGGAGTCAAAAGGCATGAGCTTCAGAGTAGAATAGAATTAGATTTATATCTTAACTTCCCCTGTCCTGCACTATCCAACATGAGAGCATTCAGGGAACTATTAGTATTTGGTATAGTTTTAAAGGCAACTCCCTCTCATTCATCCTGTCTTTTGGTCAGGCAACTATCTCTGCCAATTGTTTTCTTCCAGCAACATTCACTCTGTTCTACCCACCACCATTCCCATCCCCACTGGCACAGCCAACCACCCCAGCATACCAAAGAGCCCACGGCTCCTCAGGACTAAGATGCTCATTTACCCAGCTGCTGGGAGCATTAGTGGTCTACACCTATCAGCTGAATCCCTTTCCAGGAATTGTTCTCAGCTGAAGACAGCTACCTCCCACCAGGTCATGCCACTCCCCAGAAGATGAGTGAGACTCCTCTGGGGGGCTCTCCTCTCTCCAGAGCTCCCTTAGGGGATCAGCTCCCAAGGAATAGAAAGGCTATCCCTTGCTGTAACTACACGTAGTTCTACTTCTCTTTCTGCTCCATCCTTCCCCGTTCACTGCTACACAATGTTGATCCCAAGGGAAATAAGTCCCATAAGTGGGTCTGATCCAATGGCACTAAATCATCCCCTGGCCAGCTGGTAGTGAGCCCCTCACGTGAAGCCCTGAGAGGCCCTGGCCTGCTGTAGCAGTACAATGTTAAAACTTTCAGCAATGGTGACAGCCTGGCATGGATGGGATGTAATCCCAGTAGAAGAATGCATAGGTAGGTGGCATCCATCTTACAATTTAAAACTATGGGGAAAATAGTAACTTAAAAAAAAAACGATGGAGTTGGGTAGCTATTGATGGAGTAAATCTATACTTTGGAGAAAAACAATGAAAGGTTGAGGATGATTAATCACCAATTAAAGGCAAAGGATGAGACCCAGAGTGCCTCCTTAGCAGCATATAATGGGTAGTGGGGAGAAAAAGCTGAAGATCAGGCCCAGGACTTAATTATAATACCAGCAGAACTCCAAAATGTTCTCAGCCCTGGCGAGTCTGCTGTGTCAAGGTCAGGGCCATAGTTGAGAAGAACTGGGCCCCTGACACTTTGGGTGGGGACTGAATGCACTTGAAAACCTTAACACCCCACATCTCCTTGAGTGCTCTAGGTTTGTAGAAGTGTCCCACTCCTCCCTGTTAGAGACTAGTACCCCCACCCCTTGCTTGAAAATCAAGAAGTAGTATCTAACCTTGTAAGGTAACACACATCCTCCTCAGCCCCTACCTGTACTTTTCCACCTGTCTACCAGACCAATAACTAAGGTCAAGTCACAACATAACTCTGCTAAGAAAATAATAGACCTGCTAGGGGAGGAGAGGCACTGTATCCTGAAGGAGCTAAAAAATCTAGCCAACGTACATATACATGCAGAAATTGGGAGAGTATGAGATTGGGTCCCCAGAGAGCTGAACTGAGGAGGGAGAGAGGAATAGGAGAGAATAATGCTAAACGAAGCAGAGTTTATTGATATAAGCACGTTCCTGTACTATAGTATTTACATCCTGGCAAGAACCCCAGGAGATAATGCTGACAGGTTGCTAGGATGGCCCTGGGAAGCTGGGAGAAAGCAATGGCCCACACTAGGCAAAATAGAAATGGCAAAGCTGGTCAGTCACAGTGACTCACACCTGTAATCCTAGCACTTTGAGAGGCTGAGGCAGGAGGATTGCTGAAGGCCAGGAGTTGGGGACCAGCCTGAGCAACATAGTGAGACCTGATCTCTACCAAAAAATTAAGAAAAAAAAAATTAGCTGGGTGTTGTCATGCACACCTGTAGTTCCAGCTACTCAGGAGGCTGTGTCAGGGGAATTGCTTGAGCCCAGGAATTTTTTTTTTTTTTTTTTTTTTTTTTTTTGAGACAGAGTCTCACTTTGTTGCCTAGGCTAGAGTGAGTGCCGTGGCATCAGCCTAGCTCACAGCAACCTCAGACTCCTGGGCTCAAGCGATCCTTCTGTCTCAGCCTCCCAAGTAGCTGGGACTACAGGCATGCGCCACCATGCCCGGCTAATTTTTTCTATATATATTAGTTGGCCAATTAGTTTCTTTCTATTTATAGTAGAGACGGGGTCTCGCTCTTGCTCAGGCTGGTTTTGAACTCCCGACCTCGAGCAATCCGCCCGCCTCGGCCTCCCAGAGAGCTAGGATTACAGGCGTGAGCCACCGCGCCGGGCCGAGCCCAGGAATTTGAGGTTCCAGTGAGCTATGATCATGCCACTGCACGGTAGCCCAGGCAAGAAACCTTATTCCCCCACCAAGGAAGGAAGGGAGGAAGGGAAGAAGGGAGGGAGGGAGGAAGAGAGCAAGAGAGCAAGAGAGCAAGAGAGCAAGAAAGAAAGAAAGGCGAAAGCTACCCTGGCAATCAACAGAAGAAGGGAGCAAAAACTCAGAAGTGGGCATGCTGGAGTGGATATATTATGTACATACCACTAGCTAACTATGTTCTGCCATTTATCACAAGCAGTAAGCACTGTACTAGTGAGAGGGACACAAGCATCACTGAGAAGTGCAGTGGTGGCTCTCCTCTGCAGATCAGGGCTGATGGTGGAAGAGCTAGGGTCCCTGACAGCAACTGACCTGATAGGATCCTGGAGAAATAGAGACCAGGTGGCAGGGCTTAACCAGCACAGGCAAGATTGAGTGGCATTGTTATGAGTTGCAACCAAGGAGGCCTCCTCAGTCTGTTAGTTGCTCAGGCTGGTCTCAAACTCCTGAACTCAAGCAATCCTCCCGCCTTGGCCTCGAGAAATGCTAGGATTACAGGTGTGAGCCACGGTGCCCAGGCCTCAATGCGTAGTTTTTAAAGCTCAAGGAAGGGCCAGGCTCAGTGGCTCACACCTGTAATCCTAGCACTCTGGGAGGCCGAGGCAGGCGGATTGCTCGAGGTCAGGAGTTCGAAACCAGCCTGAGCAAGAGCGAGACCCCCATCTCTACTATAAATAGAAAGAAATTAATTGGCCAACTAATATATATAGAAAAAATCAGCCGGGCATAGTGATGCATGCCTGTAGTCCCAGCTACTCGGGAGCCTGAGGCAGGAGGATTGCCTGAGCCCAGGAGTTTGAGGTTGCTGTGAGCTAGGCTGACGCCACGGCACTCACTCTAGCCTGGGCAACAAAGTGAGACTCTGTCTCAAAGAAAAATATAAAAATAAAGCTCAAGGATGAGGCAGCTGGGAGAAGCTACCCCAGTAAAGTCACAATCCCTTGCCCTGTTTCTTGACCTGAGCCAACTTCCAGATCCTAATCACTGATGAAGACTAGATTCTCAGCAAATGTATATAAAGATGAGCCCTCCAGTCCTTCCCAAATGTAAAATTAGAATGGACACACTTAATATTTGGCAGAATCCCCACGTTAGTTCCTTGACCTCTGGGGTAAGAGCTGTCACAGTGGGGAAGGCTGAGCAGCAGCTTCAGAAACTGTACCCCCTAACCCAGCCAAGACCCACCCAAGTCTAAATTTTAAAAAACTGGCATCCCTGGGGGAATACCAGAGATGAGAATGCAAGCACAGAGTAGCATGGGCTCCCACTCAACAAGGCTGATCTAGGAGCTAATGCCACCAAGTGCCCAACGGCATGCGGCTTGTCTTTTGCTTTTCCTCCTTCTATCCTGCTGAGAACACAGATTCAAAGCCTGGAAGTGAAGCAGACATTTGCAAAAGGTGGAAGCTAAAAAAGCCTGAGTCCCTGATGCTTTCTTAAGCAGTTATACCTGCCCAAAACTGCCTACCTCTAGAGTTCGTTCAGGCTACGTAAGAAAAATAAACCCTCCATTTTGTTTAGCACGTGCACCTGAGTTTCAGTTCCATACAGCTGAATGCAACCCTAACTGATACCAGTGGATACTAAGAAGTAGAAAGAGAGAGGGACTTTAAGCACTTGCTAAACAGAGACCTAGAGGAACAGGGCAGGTGACTTTCAGAAGTGTTACTGTGGGTTGTAAGGTTCTTTCTCTGAAGGCAATACTGCCCCAAAACTGGTCCAAGTGAGGCCTAGGACTTATTTGGGCTATTTAGCATTGAGTACTTATATTATTATCATAAATAGTAGCATCACAAGTACCATTAAGAGAAAACACTGTAAGAGGAACATTGTTAGGGAGGACACACAAAGAGAAATCAGAGCCAGATATTGACTCTACCATGCTTTTTGCTCTTTTCATCTGGGCCTGAAATAATTTTTCTGCTATCTGTCCTTTAAATCCCACCTTATCCTCCTATGCTAAACTTTTTTTGTCACTCTAGCTCTTATTGCTCTGACTTTTAAGCAAGCACAGTCACCTTGTCTTCATCTTAGGCATGCTAGGCTTGTAGCTCCCAGCAATGCCAAACCACAGGAGAACCGTAATCCATTTGTTTTGATTGATTAATCAAAGGGGAGCAGCTGGAAACAATTAGTTACAGGCTAATTGTTATCAACTGCCTAGGTAATGAAAGCTACTATGAGGACTCCTATGTGAATGTTCTGGTCTAGCCATTGAAAAGGTGAGTTATAAACATCTGGAAAATAAATGTTTTCTCTTCGGTCTTTGGTAATAAAGTTAATCTCCCAAACTTTCATTTCAAAGAACTCTGCTTTTGTCATTTATTTCTTCATTCATTCATGCATGTCTATTGCAGCTAAGTGTTACATGGGATTTGTCAGAGAAGATTCAATTCCTTCCCGGAAGAGGTGTAATTATGAAAGATTAGACAGGTCTCTAAATAACTGTCAGAGATGACAGAATAATAGAAACTTCCTTTCAAGGAGTGCTTACAGGAAGTCAGGCATTATGCTTTATACTTATGTACAATATCATTTTTAAAGTTCATAAACCATATTACTAGCCCCATATTACAGATAAGGAAATAGAAGCTCAAAAAGATGTAGTAGCCAGCTGGGCATGGTGGCTCACACCTGAAATCCCAGCATTTGGGAAGGCCAAGGTGGAAGGATTGCTTGAGGCCAAGAGCTCAAGACCAGCCTGGGCAACATAGTAAGACCACCCCCCACCCACCTCCATCTCTACAAAAAATTCAAAAATTAGCCAGACATGGTGGTATGCACATGTAGTCCCAGCTACTCAGAAGGTCGAGGTGAGAGGATTGCTTAAGCCCAGGAATTTGAGGCTTACGGGACACTGCACTTTAGCCTGAGTGACAGAGCAAGACTCTGTCTCTTAAAGAAAAAAAAAAGCAAACTTTAGTAAAAGTATGCTCACCCAGCTAATATGAGATGAGGCTGGTAGTTAAAACCAACTTTGTCTGATTTCAGGTTTATGCTCTTAACACCATTCAGCATTGTCCAAAGAAGGTTTTTTGGAACATTCATCTTTCCAAATGTTTCATAGCCAGATGACTTTGAGAAATGCAATGCACCAAAGAAAGCTCCGTATTGGCAATTCACAGTGTTGTTTTGCATGATAATGTACTAGTTTAGGCCAGTGGTCCCCCAGACTTTTTTGAAGGCATATCCCTATCAGTAAAAAAATGTAAACACCCATTACCAGTATAGGTTTATTTACTTAACATTCTACACATATTTTAATCTATTTTAAACTTTATTCTATTTAATAATACATTACTTTTTATTTTCTCACTAAAATCCCTAATATTTGAACTATTTGCAACATTATTAATGGTAGTATGTTTTAGTATATTATAAAACATAATATATAAATTTTAGTATATTATAAAACATATTAATATTGTTTCTAATAATATTTTTAATAAGAGCATTATAATTGGACTTGTTTAATTATTTTCCAGTATCTTGATTTATTGATCTTTTCAAAGTTCTGGTTCTAAAGTTCAGTTTATTTTTGTACTTCTTTAACAGCAATCATAACTTAAAAGTTTGCTCTGAAAGAGTTGTATATACATAAATAGATGAAGTTGTCATTGGCTATGCTTACTTGAAATGATAATTCATTTTCAACCCCATTCACTAATTCTGCAAGGGTGCTGCTTCTTTTGTGATGCACTTAGTGGACTTCCATTTTCTCTGGTGTCAATCAGTCATTTTTCTAAACTAATAAATGGGCTCAAAATGCACTGAAACATTTCCTTCTAACCCTACATAGGTTAGAAATTTTGATTTCCAAGTTTTAAAAGTGTGCAGCTTACATAGATGTTTTTAGCAACAAAACCACGTAACTATGAAATGTTTTTAAAGATCTGTTTTCAAAATGCCCTCTTCTTAGCATGCTTCTTCTGTAGGAGAGGCGTTAGTCACTCTTTCAATCGTTGTTAAGTAACATTTTCATTTTAAAGGTCACATTGTGGCCAGGGTGCAGTGGCTCACGCCTGTAGTCCTAGCACTCTGGGAGGCAGAGGTGGGTGGATCCCTCAAGGTCAGGAGTTCGAAACTAGCCTGAACGAGACCCCGCCTCTACTGAAAATAGAAAGAAACTAATTGACCAACTAAAAATATATATACAAAAAATTAGCCGGGCATGGTGGCACATGCCTATAGTCCCAGTTACCTCCCTATAGTCCCAGTCCCTCCCTGGGAGGCTGAGGCAGTAGGATCGATTGAGCCCAGGAGATTGAGGTTGCTCTGAGCTAGGCTGACGCAACGGCACTCACACTAGCCTGAGCAACAAAATGAGACTCTGTCTCAAATAAATAAATAAATAAATAAATAAATAAATAAATAAATAAAAGGTCACATTGTATGTGTGCATGTCCGTACCATTGCAGGCATGTTTTGATACTACTCACAGCCTCTGGCCTTCACAGAAAAGGGCAGCAAATTTAGTTTATTTTAATCCAGATATTATATTCTATAGATCCAGTTAATTAGGCACAAGTGAACTGCAGTGTATCACAATGCACTGAAAGTGAATAAATGAATGAGGGTGTCACTGAAAACATTTCCATGCTATGGACTCCCACTCTTAGAGAAATGTGGATAGCACGAGAAAATACAGACATAACAAAGAACTAGCCACCTCCTCTCTTCTCTCTGACCTTATCCTCTATCCAAGACTAAGTTATTAGCAAAAGAACAGCCAACCAGGGGCTCCTCCTGGGGTAAGAAAGAGAATAGCCATGATTAAAAGGTAACTTCTGTTATTGACATAAGGACGGACATATAGAATAGAATAGAATTCAGCGTCCAAAAATAAACTTTCACACTTATAGTCAATTGATCAACAAGAATGTCAAGACAATTTAATGGGGAAATGAATAGTCCTTCTAATAAATGGATAGTCACATGCAAACAAATTAAGTTGGATCCCTATCTCACACCATATACTAAAATTAACTCAAAATGGATCGAATACCTCATACCAAATGTATGAGCTAAAATTCTAGAACTCTTAGAATAAAATAAAGGAATGCCTCTTCATGACCTTGTACTTGGCAATGGTTTCTTTTCTTTTCTTTTTTTTTAAGACTATAACTGGGACCATAAATATGACACCAAAGCAAAGGAATTAATGAAGATATAGATAAATTAGACTTCATAGAAAAATTTTTAAAAGATTGTGTGCTTCAAAGGATACCTTTAGCTCCTTTCACTTAGCTTAATGCTTTCAAGGTCCATCCATGTTGTAGCATGTATAAGTACTTCGTTCCTTTTTATGGCTAAATAATATTCCATTGTGTGGATATGCCATTTTTTGTTTATCCATTCATTAGCTTATAGATCTTTGGGTTGTTTCCACTTTTTGGCTATTACAAACAATGCTGCTATAAACATTCATGTACAAATCTGCATGACTTTCACAAGAAAGAAAAAGACAATTCATAGAATGGGAGCAAACATCTGCAAATCTGATAAGAGATTTATATCTAGAATATGTAATAAACTCTCACAACTCAACAACAAACCCAATTTAAAAACAGACAAAGGATATGAGTAGACATTTCTCCAAAGAAGATACACAAACAGCCAGTAAGTGCAAGAAAAGATGTTCAACATTTATCAGAGAAAGGCAAACCAAAACCACTTTGAAGTACCACTTCATACCTATTAGGATGGCGATGATAAAAAAAGACAGATAATAATGTTGTGGTAAGGATATGGAAAAATTGAAACCCTCATACACTGCTGGTAGGAATGTAAAATAGTGCAGCCACTTTGGAAAACAATCTGGGCAATTTCTCAAAGGTTAAATGGAGCTATCATATGATCCAGCAATTCTGCCCCTAAGTAAAAGTATACACCCAAGAGAAAGGAAAAAACACACATAGACTTATATACAAATGCTCATAGTATTATTTATGATAGCAAAAATGTAGGAAAAACCCAAAGATCTGTAAACCGATGAATAGTTAAATGGATAAACGGTGGTATATCCATACAATGGAATATTATTTAGCCATAAAAAGGAATGAAGTACTTAACACATGCTACACCATGGATGAACCTTGAAAGCATTGGGCTAAGTGAAAGAAGCCACAGAATACCACATATAGAGCAGGGCATTGTGGTTGGATTCTGTAATCCCAACTACTCTGGAGGCTGAGGCAGGAGGAGGATCACTTTAGGCCAAAAGTTTAAGACCAGCCTGGGCAACATAGACCCCATCTCTAAAAAATTTTTTTTTTAATTAGTCGTGTATCATGGCACACACCTATAGTCCCAGCTACTCAGGAGCCTGAGGCAGGAGGACCACTTGAGCCCATGAGTTGGAGGCTATGATCATGCCACTGCACTCCAACCTGGGTGATAGAGTGAGATCCTCTCTCTAGGAAAAAAAAAGGAAGGAAGGAAAGAAGGAAGGAAGGAACCACATTCAGTATTATATAATATAATTCAATTTATATGAAATGTCCATAAAAGGCAAATCCATAGAAATGTAAAATCAGTTAGTGGTTGCCTAGAGCTGGGAGATTTGGAAGAAATGAAGAGTGACTGCTAATGGGTGTGGGGTTTAATTCTGGGATGATCAAAATATTCTAAAATTGACTGTGGTGATGGTTACACAACTTTGCATATACTGTGGTAAAAGACATCAAATTGTACATTTTAAAGGGGGTTGATTGTGCTGCTTGAGTTTCGATCAGACCTAGGTTTGAAGCCCGGCTCTACCATTTCCGAGCTATGTGGCCACAGGCAGACAAGTTAATGTTAACAGGCAGTTAACGTTAACTTAACAGGCAATTAAGTTAATGTCTCTGAGCCTATGCATTTCTGTAAAATGGGATCATTGTAGTGCCTGCTTCACAGCTTTGAACTCTAAGGTTTAAGAGAGATAATGCTTGTGAAAATTGCCATGCTTGGCACCTAGGAAGCACTCAATAAATAGCAGCTATTATCATTGAGTGACTAGTCCTAAAGTATAAGAAATTAACATGGTCACTTTGAGCCACACACCTTGCGGGCTCTGGTCTGACTTTAAGTCCCAGCAGCTAGAGCCACACAAGGGTAGAGGGATGTCAAGATCTCTGCTTGTACATGTTTCCTCCTCATTCCTGCTTTTTCTCCTTTTATTATTTAATTATTTAAGGCAGGGATCCTCAAACTTTTTTTTTTTTGAGACAGAGTCTCACTTTGTTGCCCAGGCTAGAGTGAGTGCCGTGGCGTCAGCCTAGCTCACAGCAACCTCAAACTCCTGCGCTCAAGTGATCCTGCTGCCTCAGCCTCCTGAGTAGCTGGGACTACAGGCATGTGCCACCATGCCCGGTTAATTTTTTTCTATATATATGAGTTGGCCAATTAATTTCTTTCTATTTATAGTAGAGACGGGGTCTCGCTCTTGCTCAGGCTGGTTTCGAACTCCTGACATCGAGCAGTCCGCCCGCCTCGGCCTCCCAGAGTGCTAGGATTATAGGCATGAGCCACCACGCCTGGCCGGGTCCTCAAACTTTTTAAACAGGGGGCCAGTTCACTGTCCCTCAGACTGTTGGAGGGCCAGACTATAGTTTAAAAAAAAAACTATGAACAAACTCCTATGCACACTGCACATATCTTATTTTGAAGTAAAGAAACAAACGCACAAAAACACCTGCATGTGGCCCTCGGGCCGTAGTTTGAGGACGCCTGATTTAAGGCCATGGGCTTTGGTGTTATAGGTTTGGATTTGAATCCAGACCTACCAGATAATATTGGGCACCTCAAAAGAGTCATTTAACTTCCATAACCCTCAGGGTTTTTTTTTTATTGCAAAATGAGGATAATGATATCTACCGCATGGCAATGCTGCGACAAGTAAATCAGACAACTGGTGCAGGGTGCTTAGCACAGTGTCTCACAGATCAGAAGGTCTTCATTATTATTCATTGGTCCTCCTGGGCTAGGAGAAAACTAGCACCTCCCGAGAAGATTCATTTCCTTCCATAACACTAACTGCATGTAAATTTCTCTCTTTGATGCTTAAGTCATCTGGCAGGAATTCTTCTGGCTTCTACAAAAAAAAAAAAAAAAAAAAATTTTTTTTAATCGCCCTGACAGTTGGAAGTCACACCTAGGGAAAATGCTAGTGTTCGTGTAACAAAATAGATAGACCAGATAATTGCCAACCTGCAGGTCCAAGGGTAAACTAGGTCAGCAGTTCTTAGAGTATGTTCCACTGAACTCTCATTCCAGACATGCTCCTTAGGAAAGGGCACTGTGGTGAAATAAGTTTGGCAAGTATGACTCTAATCCTCCTTTTAGGAAATTACGATGCACACCAGCTTATCCAAGGCTCTAAGAAGTGCCACCGACAGCAAACGGCAAAACAGAAGAAAAAGAACCAGTGTCACAATATTACCCTAACAGCACCAATTGAACAAAACCCTTCATTGTGAGACACTAATAACACACTTTGCTACATGCTGAGGGACCCATTTCTGAAGTGAATGGATCATTTTTGGTCCCTGTGTGGGGGACTTCACTCCTATGGCATAGAATCCCAAAGTGGTCAAAACATGTTTATGATCCTCATGTATTTCTAAGAAAAGTTCTCATAGGTATGGTAGCTATTATATTTTAGAACTAAAAACTGAGCCTATTTTAAAGCAGTGGTAGCTTAGAAAATTCAGGACGTATGATTCTCCAGCAGGGCACAAGGCACAGAGTAGGGGCTCTGTAATTGAATTGATGGAAATTTCCTAGGAAGATCAGTCTCAATGTCTCTTTTATCGTCCCCACCCCTGCCCCATCATTTTACTTGCCTGTCTTACTTACATGAACATTCTAAGTCTATGAGGCATGAAACATTGTATCATTAAGCTATTAAGTTACTATCAAACAGCCCATCATTATACAAAGAGTGACTATGATCAAAATGCTAAAACAGTGAGTATTGAAACAAATGAAAGTAAATAGTCAAAGTGAGAGGAGGAAAGATTTGATTCCTATGGAAGGGAAAGAGATAAAATGACAAAGGAAGATAGGAAGTGAAAAAATCCCCTTACCATCAGTAACAATATCATCATCATCATCATCATCATCATCATGCCACTCACCATGTGCTATCAGGCACCATACTGAGTAGTTACAGGCAATATAGCAACAATCCTGTGAGTTAATTATTATTATTTCTATTTTATAGGTCCGGAGACGGAGATTTAGGGAGGGAAAGATTCACAGTAGGAAGTTAGAACCAAGATTTGAACACAAACTCTCTTACTACAAAGCCTGCTTGTTTAACTATTTTTCCAAAATATCATAAGGTAAGATAACGTTTCCTCATATAAAATAGTATAGTGATTAGAATGTTCTTGACTCAGAACTATAAAACTGATACATTTTCAACATGATCAACAATGTGTCATAAAAACAGATACGGCAACTGTGAACTTCTGTATCTTTTAAATATGTGAAATTATGCTCTATAACATAAATATATACTCGAGGAGCTTCAGTGCATTTAAAAATGTACACACAAAATAGTATAAATATATTAATAGCTATCTTCAGAATCTGCTGTATTATAAATTTGACCTGACAATACTATTGAAGCTATAATAAACATTTAATTAATGGTAATTTTATGTGCTCCTTAGACTTTTAGAGAAACTTTTAGGGTGATTGAACAGGCTGGTTGTGTTTAAAAGCGGCTCAAAGAAATTTTGTAACTTGCCTTCTTTTTCTCTTGATGCCCTCTATTTTTTTCAATATATTCAAAAGCATGTCATTTGGTTCAGTCCCACACCTGACACTCTGTTGACAGCTGTCAGAGTCCTTCATGCTCTTTCAGGAAGCCACAAAATTAAAAAGAAGCACCAGGAAATTCCACTGTGAACAATTTAGGCATGCAGGCAGGCAGAAGACTGAATCCTAACTATGGTATGTATATGTGTGTACGTGTGTGTATGTATGCGTGCACAAACATGATTGTGCATGTATGTGTGAATGCATGTTTTATACATGTGTGCATGTATGAGCATGAATTATGTGTGTACTGGTGTACACGTGAGTGTATAAATGTGGGTACAGATGTACATGCACATGCATGAATGTGTGTGTGTGTGTGTTGGGACACAAGGAACAACTTGAGGTGCTGCTTCCTGAAAGGTGATGGGGCTATTTGGAGCAGCACAACTCTTTCATCTCTGGTTAAGGCAGTCCTTAGCAGTTAGTTGAGAGAGAGGAGAAGAATCTCAGAAACCTTTCAAACAAATGAAAGGGCAACATAAAGGTTAGACATAATTAACTCTAAAAAAGATGGATGAAAATGTAAATAAAATGTTAAACTGAGCATTAAATTCTTCAGGATGCTAAGAAAGAACAGGTCTGACTCTACTGTATTACACTGAAACCAGTGGTAACTATTCCTTTTGAGCTTTAAGGTATGATTCTTTTTTTTTTTTTTAAGTCTTTTTCTAGGTTGGGTGTCCCAGAACCAAAGCCTGAGATGAAGACTTGTGTGCAAGTTATTTATTATTTATTCATTTATTTTTGTGAGACAGGGTCTCACTCCACCACCCAGGCTGGATTGCAGTGGTATGATCACAGCTCACCTCAACTTCTAACTCCCAGGCTCAAGCGATCCTCCTGCCTCAGCCTCCCGAGTAGCTGGGACTACAGGTGCACACCATCACGCCCAGCTAATTTTTAAAAATGTTTTTTGTGGAGACAGGGGTCTTGCTGTGTTGCCCAGGCTGGTCTTGAACTTCTGGCCTCAAGAGATCCTTCCACCTCGGCTTCCCAAAGTGCTGCGATTACAAGTGTGAACAACCACCCTGCCCAACTAATCTATTAAGGGAGGGTTCCCAGGAGAAATCAGTGAAGGAGTGGGAGAATCAGACAAGGGGAGAAACCCAGCAGCCAGGCTACTATTCAGCCTGATCCTGCAGGAATCTGAATGCATAATAAATCACACCTGAGCCTCTCTCAACCTAAGGCAAGGGACCTCTTGCTCTTGGGCATCCACTGAGGGCTGTGCTGGAAGGATGAAAACTACTAGGCACTTCCAGAACTCTGTCCTTGAGGATAAAGTGGCTCCAGCAGTCCCAGGGCAGGTCCCTAAAGAAAAGTCACAGGTGCAGGCCATTGTAAACAAAAACACACTTGAATCTGGGGAGAAATGACCAGAATGATAAAAAGATCTGGGAGGATTTGGGCAAATCAATCACTATTCTCTCTTACGATGACAGCCTAAACGGGTGTCCCTGCCATGTGGGGTAAGCAGAGGGCACTACAATGAAGAGGGAACCAACAGTCTGGCAGTGCAAACCTGGGGAAATGTTGTAAGAGGCCCTGAGAGTCCTGAAGTGCCATAAAGAATGAAGATTTCCAACTTTGCACCTTCTCTCCTTGGCTGTTATCTTTTGTTAACCCCTTTCTGTTGGGAACTCTTAGCATGCAGTGGGTAAGGGACTGGCCACTGCAGTTAGACAATCCTGGTTTTGTTTTGTTTTGTTTTGTTTTTTTCAGACAGAGTCTCACTTTTGTTGCCCTGGCTAGAGTGAGTGCCGTGGCGTCAGCCTAGCTCACAGCAACCTCAAACTCCTGGGCTCAAGCGATCCTACTGCCTCAGCCTCCCGAGTAGCTGGGACTACAGGCATGCACCACCATGCCCGGCTAATTTTTTGTATATATATTTGTAGTTGGTCAATTAATTTCTTCCTATTTTTAGTAGAGACGGGGTCTCGCTCAGGATGGTTTCGAACTCCCAACCTCGAGCAATCCCCCACCTCAGCCTCCCAGAGTGCTAGGATTACAGGAGTGAGCCACCGCACCCGGCCCAACAATCCTGGTTTTGAATATGACATCTGTTACTTATTAGCCAAGGGACACCTTGCCAAGTTACTTACCCCCTCTGTGCCTCAGTTTCTCCACATGTAAAACAGGGATAATGAAAGTAAGTGCTTCATAGAGTTGTTATAAGAAATCAATGTGTCGGCCTGGCACGGTGGCTCACGCCTGTAATCCTAGCTCTCTGGGAGGCCAAGGCGGAAGGATTGCTTGAGGTCAGGAGTTCGAAACCAGCCTGAGCAAGAGCGAGACGCCGTCTCTACTATAAATGGAAAGAAATTAATTGGCCAACTAAAAATATATACAAAAAATTAGCCAGGCATGGTGGTGCATGCCTGTAGTCCCAGCTACTTGGGAGGCTGAGGCAGGAGGATCCCTTGAGCCCAGGAGTTTGAGGTTGCTGTGAGCTAGGCTGACGCCACGGCACTCACTCTAGCCTGGGCAACAAAATGAGACTCTGTCTCAAAAAAAAAAAAAAAAAAAAGAAATCAATGTGTGATTAATTACAAAGCACTTAGAATGGTGTTTGGTTACAAGGTAAGCATTCGATTGGTGATTGCTAAATAAAAATGATGATTTTTTTTCTAATTTCATTTATTTTTCTTGAACCAATGCAGCTATAAAAAATGAGAATTCTTATGTCCCCTTCATGTTACTAATAGAAAAAGAAATGCTGGAAATCTCAAAGGGGGTTCTCTGCTTTTATTTTTTTCAGAGGCAGTAGAATGGAGGAGGTGGGTAGAGGGAAAGAAGAAATTGTGTTCGAATCATTACAAGTCTGGGAGAAAAGAAACCGACCAAGGGACAGCAGGATATAACCATGGATCAGAAAGTGGGTAGGCACAGCCCTGTGGTCCAGGAGAACAAAGAATATGACTCAGGGACCTGGTCTGGGAACCTAGTGTGTGTCCAGAACATGAGGAAGTCCATTGCAAGAGGCCTGTGAGCTCCACCCAGATGAACCCTCCCAGTAAAGACTATACCATGAAACAGAAATCCCCCCTGGTTTGGTCAAAGCACATTGCCTGGACCACCACTGCCAAACAACTAGATGAATGGAAAGTCTTAGAAAATTGGGTCATGGATGCTGGGAAGCCTGAAAGGTGCAGAGTAGCTGTACGTGCCATCAAGATAAGAGGAGTTGGCTGTATTGCTGGAGATCTCCAATCCCAAGGTACCCTCCTGGGACACAACACAGCAATGCAAGTTCAGGGTCTGGAGTCAGACTGCCTGCGTCTGTATCCTGACCCTGGACAGACTGGGTGACCTCAGCCCAGCGACTTCCCTTCTCTGAGCCTCAGTGTCCTCATCTGTGAAATGGAGTTGATTATAAAACCTACCTCACAGTGGCTATTTTATTTTTTGTTTCTTCGAGATTCATCGGGATCTATGGCTCAGCACCTGGTACAGCGTACACTCAATCAAACATGTTCTCTGTTCACCCTCCCCTTGGACAGAATTCCTGAAGCGTGCCTCACTCTGGCTGACCTTAGTTCAATGTCATTAGCTTTTTGGTTAATTATGGTTCATAAAAGCATAATATATAAATATTCTATTTGCAGGCTGAGATGAAGATTTTTCAGACTTTCAAAAATAAGTCAAGTGGAGGCAGGTATGGGCAATATATGTAACCTTAACACTTGTACCCCCATACTATGCTAAAATAAAAAAATAAATAAATAAAAATCAAGTGAAACCCTGTTTTCCAACCATATTCTATTAGAAGCTGGAGTTGTAAAACCAGTGACAGCTGCCTCTGGCTGAGGCTGCAGGGGGTGGCAGGAGCCTGGACAGCTGGCATCACCCTTCTTCCTGAGCCAGTGCCTGAGACACATGGGGGAGCCCTGGGCACCTGGGACAAGTCAGACCATGCCCCACTTTCCAACATTCCCTCTAGTACATCCTCTTTTTTTATAGTCTGAAGTTCCTCCCGGGGAGGTGACTTGTTCAAGATCTTTCCAGCTGGACAATGGCAGCACCTGAATCCAGGCTCTATTCTCTTTGATGGCTTCCCTCACTCTCACCACTTGAGGACCACCTGCACAGTTTCTGCTTTTGTTAACCATGGTGCCACTTTATTTACTTTAATTACTTGGTTAATGTAATTCCTTGCAGTGATTCTCCTGTCTTTTTTTTTTTAAATCTTAGCCTTGCTATAAGCAATAATATCCATGAATCTCCCATTTGACCTATTCTATGCCTTAATACTCATTCACATTAACAAATAAGTATTAAAATAAAAAAATTGGCCAGGCCCGGTGGCTCACGCCTATAATCCTAGCACTCTGGGAGGCTGAGGCGGGCGGATCATTCAAGGTCAGGAGTTCGAAACCAGCCTGAGCAAGAGCAACACCCCCATCTCTACTAAAAATAGAAAGAAATGAATTGGCCAACTAAAAATATTTAGAAAAAATTAGCCGGGCATGCCTGTAGTCCCAGGTACTTGGGAGGCTGAGGCAGGAGGATCGCTTGAGCCCAGGAGTTTGAGGTTGCTGTGATAGCTAGGCTGACGCCAGAGCACTCTAGCCCGGGCAACAGAGTGAGACTCTGTCTCAAAAATAAATAAATAAATAAATGTGTTCATATGCTATTTAAAGCTTATTTATGCACTCCCAGTGATTTCCACGCTACATTTTGGAACATTCTGCTGTGTGTGCAATAAAAGACATACCTCGGCTCTAAGGAAAGCAGGCCAGGTCGGGTGTTGTGTTTATATCAAATACCAAGAGATCCAGGGATTTGCTAAACCCTGTTCCCCGTGGGCCTCCATTCAACAGGATGACACAAGTTGAGAATGAAATTAAAGCATGACTACATTGGAGTTGGTTTTTGGTTTTGTTTTTTAAATTAGAAACAAGAGGTGGGAGGACACTGAATCAGATGATCCTTTGAAAGTGTCTCCCATTCTATAATTCAGTGGGTTCCGTGCAATGGAATGTTTGTGCTTATAACTTTCAAGACCTTTCCTGTGTATGTGTAACGCGCACACTTTACAATAAGAAAGCTGCGATTAGTCTAGTCTCCGTCATCACAATAAGAAGCTGCAGGGCTCATACGGTGGGGAAATAATTCGCACCTTGGAATGTTAATTGCACTTGCTCCTCCGCCCGGAGGCTGAAATGCAGCAGGATCATTGTGCAACACTGCACGCCTTGGCTTGTCTGGCTGGCTCTGGCTCTGGAAATGAAGAAACGAGAAAACCATTTAAGTTTTGCCTACAGTTAAGGTTAGTCTTTTCAAGTATTCTCTCTTCCTCCTTCAGATAAAGCAACTTATAAAGGTCATACCAGTTATAAACATTTAATGCTTTTTCCATTGTCTTCAAAGATACATTTTTGCAGCTGACTTTTCCATTTGGTACATCTTTTAGCATTGGCTGGTCACCTTAGATCTGATGCAAGGGTAATATAACCCGGGACTGGTCAGATGTGCCCCCTCCGTTGCATTCCACATTCAGAATATCTCGTTTCTTTTTCCAGTTACACGAGTATGAGAGTCCCAATGTTAGCAAAAGTCTTCCAGAAACTTGGGACAAATTAGCTAGTCAAGCTGGCCCTCACAGATCGACTAAAAAATAATAATTAATAAAGTATTATCCGTATACTAGCTGAAAGCATAGACTTCCTTTTTTTTTTTAGACAGAGTCTCACTTGTTGCCCAGGCTAGAGTGAGTGCCATGGAGTCAGCCTAGCTCACGGCAACCTCAAACTCCTGGGCTCAAGCAATCCTCCTGCCTCAGCCTCCCCGAGTAGCTGGGACTACAGGCATGTGCCACCATGCCCGGCTAATTTTTTCTATGTATATTAGTTGGCCAATTAATTTCTTTCTATTTATAGTAGAGACGGGGTCTCGCTCTTGCTCAGGCTGGTTTTGAACTCCTGACCTCGAGCAATCCACCCGCCTCGGCCTCCCAGAGTGCTAGGATTACAGGCGTGAGCCACTGCGTACGGCCAGCATAGACTTTCATTTCAGACAGACCTGCGTTTGAAACCTGGCTTTACTTACTATGAGACGTGGAACAAGCTAATTAATCTCTCTGGTGCTTCAGTGTATTTACTTTTTTTTCTTTTTTTTTCAGTCTCATTCTTTTACCTGGGCTAGAGTACAGTGATGTCAGCCTAGCTCACAGCAACCTCAAACTCCTGGGCTCAAGCAATCCTCCTGCCTCAGCCTCCCAGGTAGCAGACTATAGGCATGTGCCACCACCCCAGACCTGTATTCACTTATAATTCAAGAATGCAAAGAATACCTACCTCACAGTGTTGATTTGAGGATTAAATGAGATACTGCTCATAAGATATTAAGCATAGAATAGAAGGCACATAGAAATCAATCAAAATTGCTAGCTGTTATTCTGATTATGACTTTCGTGATTACCACCATTCTGTCACACAAACTACCTGACATTGAAAAGGTCACTGTGGCACATTCCACAGATGAGTCCACACAATACCCAGTCTAACACTTTCTAAAACCTACAGTGCCTGGACTCTTCTGTAGCTAGGGTTCTGCCAAGCAGGTGCACATGTGCTCCAGGAAGGTGAGAGTGATTCAAGTGAAGTGGCGGCCCCATGTAGGTGGATCCATGTTTTTGCAAACATGATGATAATAGAGCCTTGGTAGAAGTTCCAGTGTCCAGCCCCTGGTACCATAGGCATTGCCCGGTGAGCAGCAGCTGTGGGGTTCCCATGAGAATAGTTCTGTTTCTGGCTGGGCATTTCTCCCAGGGTTGTTTCTGGCTGTGCAGTATTCTAGCTTATTTTCCTGGCACTGCTAGAAATCCTGTAAGCTACCTAATACCCTGCTGTAATCCCTTTCTGTTGAAACTAGCTCGAGTGAATTCTGTTGTCTGCAACTAAGAACACAATAATTATCAAAACAATCAATATAGCAATTGTCAGAACAATCCTTGTTACTACAGTAATAAAGATCTCTTTATTAAGCATATTCAGGGTGCTAAGAGATAAAGTATGTGCTCAAAACTTGTCCTTGCCTTCAAAATGCATCCATATAAAAGATACCACATGAATGGAAATCTGGTTATTGGGGGGGTTTTTTTTTGTGTGTTTTTCTTTTTTAGGCTTAATTTTCTTTGGCAGCACAAAGCTTTTTGTGAGGAGATAGCAGAATGCACCGATTAAACTTGAAGCCTTACAGAAAAGAAACTCTCTTGGATCTTTACGGAGGATGACAGCAAGCCTACCTGTTAGAATGTTCTCTAGAAATCATAATGGGAGAGTTGAAAGGTGCTCCGGAAAGCCAGCGTGTGTGTATAAGCGCTTGGCTCGGTATGTTGTATATAGTCATTAATGTACTCACATCGAGGATGGCACCCAGGGGCGAGCTCAATTACAATGAGAAAATGCCTTGAAAGATGTAATTAACATGAGCACTGAGCTATCTCTCCAGACAGATTTTGAATTAATGAAAAATGACTATGTGATGGGTACAGGCCTGAGGATGAAGAGTGGCTTCTGTTTTACCAGTGTTTTGATCTGGTTTTGTTGTTGTGAGTTTTTTAAACATAATGTCTAATTCTTTCTCCCTACGAAGACTGCTCTCATGATGTGTTCTCTGAGTGACTATGGCCCCACTGGGAACTCTCTTGTCATTTTTATCTAATACCTGAGTTTCCCGCTTCTTCCCCTTATAGCCTCCTGGCAAAATGTAATGACCTCTTCAAAGCAGATCAGAACTTTCCATAATGCTACGCTAATAGGCAGGACTTTGAAGTGCTTAAGGTACTTATTTCCTGTCTTTCTTAAGAAAAGAGCACAAAAAGTCTGGGCCATTGGCTTAGTCAGGTGGTGTATTAGTTTCCTATTGCTGCTGTAACAAATTGCCACAAACTTAGTGGCTTTAAGTAACTCAAATTTAGGCCAGGCGCAGTGGCTCACGCCTGTAATCCTAGCACTCTGGGAGGCTGAGCCAGGAGGATCACTCAAGGTCAGGAGTTTGAAACCAGCCTGAGCAAGAGTGAGACCCTGTCTCTACTAAAAATAGAAAGAAATTAATTGGCCAACTAAAATATATATATATATATAACTCGTTATCTCTAAGAGTTTCTTTTCCTCAGCCTTGAAGAGCCCTAAGTGGACAGTAGGGGTGCGAACTCCCCGCTCCAACTCTCTGTCTCAGTTCCTGCCAAAAACCAGATTCCAAGGACTCGAATAAGCCGTCCTCACAGAGACAGGAGGGAAAATAAAGAACATCTGCAACAACTTCACTGCTGCTTCTGTTATCAGCCTGCTAAAGCAGAGAGGAAAAAACCCAAACAAACCATTTTTACCCTTTAAAACTTCGAACAGGCCGGGCACGGTGGCTCACGCCTGTAATCCTAGCACCCTGTGAGGCCAAGGCAGGCGGATTGCTCAAGGTCAGGAGTTCAAAACCAGCCTGATCGAGACCCTGTCTCTACTATAAATAGAAAGAAATTAATTGGCCAACTAATATATATAGAAAAAATTAGCCGGGCATGGTGGCGCATGCCTGTAGTCCCAGCTACTCGGGAGGCTGAGACTTGGGATGGATGAGACTTGGCTGAGGCTACTTGGGAAGGATTGCTTGAGCCCAGAAGTTTGAGGTTGCTGTGAGCTAGGCTGATGCCAGGGCACTCACTCTAGCCTGGGCAACAAAGCGAGACTGTCTCAAAAAAAAAAAAAAAAAAAAAAAAAAAAAAACTTCAAACAGCATTTCCTCAGCTGCCCGGCATTTCTACTCCTTCATTCGTGTGCTGTGGCCACTCATTCCCTCATTCTCTCTCTTTCCTTCTTTCTTTCTTGGGAAGATAAATAACCTTTGTACCAATTTCCATCCTAAACTCTGTGTGAGAATTCTTTCTCCGTCTGCCATGAACACCTAGTGAATTTCCACCCTTTCAAGATGCAGATATCTGGTTACCTTGCTGTTCTCTCAGCAGCCAGCAGGTGCCTTTTGCTTGAGCTCTAAGCTTCTGCCTTTACCTGACCTCTGGCTGTACTTCCTCCTCTATTTTAGCAAACTCGGCCAGCCAGAGACCATGCTGTAGAGGGTGACCCTTTTCTTCCAAGCTTGTACGAGGACATCTCATTGCCTGCTGTGTAGCCTATAGATGGCCACTTGTGAATGAGTCACCAATGCTTGGTCCGATCAGCTTTGCCGAGGACAAAGAACGTGCAGAGGAACCATGGGCCTTTCCCTCCAAAGCCAGCTGAGAGATGGCAAGCATTCAGAGATTATCAGACAGCTCTCCCAAACAACATCAGGGACTTCAGAGTTGGAGCAACAGTATTTTGCATCCCAATTTCTGAAACTGGGTTGTTTATAGGTGCTTGTTATTACAAATTAGTTTTGGTTCCCATTTACAAAGTACACTATTCCTAAGAGAAAATGAGTTATAAAATCTCTAAAAAATAAAGAGTGCATTAGAAAGCTACGGGCTTGCCATGATGGCCTGTAGTCTAAGCATAGACTCTAATTACAGGAAAAGATATGCAAATCGCCCAAAGAAGGTCTTCAAAGTCAAAGGCCTTTATGGGTACTTCGAATTATATAAAGCAACACGCTGGAATTCCTAAGCCCTGAGTCATCCATGGAAAATAGTTCATACAGCTTCCAGGACACTGAGTTTAATTCAGAAACCATTTTATTAAAGTCTGCTCTCTTTGATACAGAGAGGAGACCGAGGGAAGGAGAGAAGTAATCTGTCGAGTAGCACAGAATCAAACTGACTTCTCTACTGGAGGCCTAGAGCCTATTACACTATATATTCTTGGATCGTGTTAGATAATCATAGTTTCAGCCACTAGATTAGTCATATCATGAATTTCATAATCACCATGTAATTCACACAGACCTTTAAACAGTCCTTTCCCCTGCAAGCCAGTTTATTGCCAGAATTAAATGAACAGTCACTCTCTGCAGAAAATGCAACCAACTTTTTCCTTTGCTCACCTTGGCAGTGAGTAGGAACTTTCTAGGGGTTAGCACTCTTCCTCATCAAGCTGTCCAAGTGGAAACAAGCAGATCGTCTTTAAAAGGTTCTCTGTCCAAGTGGGAGCCCAGAGCAAAGGTAAAGGAGAAAGTATTTAAAGTCCAGGCTAAGAGAAATGATCGTGCTGTGTGTATTTCCACTACATAAACACTAACATTTAATTAAAACTTTATACAGCTCAGCCACCTCTAACTCTAGCTTGGACTCTGAGGCCAGAAGGACTGTTCAAATCCCAGCTTGGCCACTTACAGGCAGTGAGATCTTTGGCAGATGGGACTGACAGGGGTGCATGTTCCATTAATGTGTTGATTAAAATCAGGTAAAATTCACATTGCAGTGTTGTCTGAGTGGGAGCCGTTACTAAGCCTTACCTCCTTTTGTCATTCATTGTTCATTCTCACCACTCCAAATTTCCAAGTCTTATTGAGAGCAATGCCACGCTCAGAAGTGTCCTCAAACTACCAAACAACCTCTTCCTTCTTTGAAGCTCAGTTCTGGAATCTGTTGGCCCTTATTTGGGCTCTCAAACCTCCTACTAACCTTTTCTAACACCTAACATAAACCTGGGGTTTTGCTTTTGATGACATCTTCTCCTCCCCTATGCTCTAAGAAAATTTCTCTTATTTAAGAGCCTCCTTCTCTTTTTCCCTCTAATTTTTCATTTCTGATTTTCTCTTTCTGTAATTTTGTCTCTTCCAAAGGCCAAAGATTAGAGAGGAAATTCCCATCAAGTTTAGACAATGTGAAATGTGTTCAGGCTGGGGGAAGGAGGAAGGTAAGGAATCCTGCCTGTTTTATTATTTTTATTTTTCTCCACAGAAATTCAGCCCCTTATAAATAACTTCCTACCCCTTCCTGCTCTGTGGTTTCATCTTTGCATCCCTTTTGAACAACATAAATATCTACTTCCACATTCCACCCCGATTTTATTCAAAACTTCAAAATAAGTAGAACAGCATGACTATAAACATTAAAACAGTGGTTGTCTTAGAATATGCCTATTCAAATTACACAAGCACCCTCAGAGCTCTGCAATCTTTCCGCAGGCTCCTGTACATGCACACACAAACCCATCACTCTGACATCTCCTCCACTCCCAACCAATCGGTAATCACTGCCTGGGCTTAATAATCTTCAACAGAATATGCTCTATGTTTGAGTTTCCTGGCCAGAGCTTGCTCTTTGGGGGTAAGCTCCCAAATTCTGTCTAATTCTGTTAGTGTTTCATCCAGAATAGGACCTTGTCATCTAAGCACTGCACAGGGCAACAACATTTTCTGGCTTCTTTGGCAGTCAGGTTGGGAAACAGGTGACAGGGTTCTGGCCAGTTGAATGAGGGCAGCTGTGGTATATGCCACTTACAGGGTTGGCCCCAAAAGTCCCACACTGACTTCCACACTTTTTTTTTTCTTAAACAGGGTCTCTTTCTGTCACCCAGGCTGGGCTGCAGTGGCATCATGATAGCTCCCTGCAGCCTCAAACTCCTGGGCTGAAGAGACTCTCCTGCCTCAGGCTCCCAAGTCGCTAGGACTACAGGTGTGCACCAACATGCCCAGCTAATTTTTTTTTATTTGGGGGAGGGTCTTGCTATGTTGCCCAGGCTGGTCTTGAACTCCTTGCCTCAATCGATCCTCCTCCCTCAGCCTCCCAAAGTGCTGGGGTTATAGGTATGAGCCACAGCACCCAGCCCACACTTTCTTCCTTCACTACTTGGGCACTCACGTAGAAAAGATCTAGGGGGAGGACTTGAAGAAGGCTCTGGGTGGTTATGGAGCCCCAAGATAGGAGCCTGGATCCCTGAGTCACAGCTAGCAGGAGACTGACTGCCCAGGAAATCTTCCCAACCCACATTCACTGGGAGGTGAGGGGGAAGTGAGTCATTGCTGCATTAAAGGCACAGAGATTTGGGGGTACTTTGCTGGTGTTAATTAACCTGACTGATACATTTGAAAAATTCTTAGAACATAATAAGGGCTAAATAAATGTTAGTTTTTATGAACATTATTATTTGTTCCACCAGCTAATATTTGTTGCCTATTACCGGAAGTATTGCACATGTTTCTCACAATTCCTTAGAATGTCTGTCCCCAGGCCTTGCTCTCTCCCACCAGAGGGTCTTTATCTGTGCTCCCTCTGCCTGACCTGTTCCTTCCTCCCCTCTTAACGTAGTCAACTACCATCTACCATTCATCCTTAAGATCATCCATCAAATGTGCTCTTACTCATCAAAACCGTCCCAAACTCCCCAGACTAGGTCCCTGGCACGTGATCTCATAGATCCCTAAACTTCTCCTACAGGGTACTTGTCACAAATCACCACTGCATGACTATTTATGTAATTCTTTGGTGAATGTCTCTCTTGCTCACCGTAGAGTAAACACCAGGGCAGCAGGGCCCATCCTATTTGATTCACTGATGTATTTTTATTCCCTGTGCCTAGCCTGATGCTTGGTGCACAGGATGTGCTCAAAAAATATGCGGGGGGTATGCGTGTGCATATCTGCACAGGGCAGGTTTTCTGTTTCTTATCGGGGTCAAATAGTGTTGGATGTGGCCTTTATTTTTGCAAGTTTAGAAACTTCATTTTTTATGGAAGCCTAGAATCTGGAGGATGATTCACAGTAACACACTTAGAGGATATCTGCTTCCCGGCTTTGAGGTCCCTGGAAAAATAAATTAGTTAGTATTCAGGAGCTCATTTGATGAAGAAAGAAAGAGGATAGTTTTGAAAGGAACTTACTTCTTCTAGGCTGGAAAATTAATGTTGTTCTCTTAAAGAATATGTTTCTTCTATATAATACAGCTTTTTATCTCCACTAGATGTATTGAAATCATGCTTAGTGAAGGCCATGGCTTATAAGAGGGGCTCAGTAAGTGTCTGAATACGTATCTGTGGATCTTGTTGGTTGAATGACTGACAGATGTACTTGTGCTTTGGCTCTCCATTTCTAGACCTCATGTAGATGATTGCTTTTTTTTTTTTTTTTTTTTTTGAGACAAGAGTCTCACTTTGTTGCCTGGGCTAGAGTGCTATGGCATCAGCCTAGCTCACAGCAACCTCAAACTCCTGAGCTCAAGCAGTCCTTCTGCCTCAGCCTCCCAAGTAGCTGGGACTACAGGCATGCGCCACCATGCCCGGCTAATTTTTTCTCTATATTTTTAGTTGTCCAGCTAATTTCTTTTTATTTTTAGTAGAGACAGGGTCTCGCTCTTGCTCAGGCTGGTCTCGAACTCCTGAGCTCAAACGAGTGGCCTCATGGAGTGCTAGGATTACAGGCGAGAGACACTGGGCCTGGCTGATGATTGCCTTTTGTTACAACATTACTTGCTCCTGTATCTCCACCGTGGAAGTTTGGGAAGAACTAGTGACTATGAGCCAGACCTACAAGATTATAAATTGCTTGACGTTAAAGATCATCATCATAAAAAAAAAGAAAGAAAGAAAGAAAGAAAGAAAGAAAGAAAGAAAGAAAGAAAGAAAGAAAGAAAGAAAGAAAGAAGAAAGAAAAAGGCCACCATCATTGTCATCAACATTTATCATACACTTATCCATACCAGGCACCGTGCTGAGCCCTTTCTAACCATTATCTCATTTAATCCCCATAGCAACCATGTGAGTAGTACCCCATCTTACAGACAAGGAAATGACACCCAGAGAAGATAAGGAACATGGAGGTCACCCAGCTAGGAAGTGGCAGGGCCAAGATTTGAGCTCAAGCCTGTCTCTCTCTGCAGAGTTGTATTCTCATGCACTGTGTGTCGTGCATTCCAGACTGGATTCATTGTGGTATCCCTATAAACACCTGAAAATCAGCCTGGGACTATGCCTTCCCAACATGTGTTTGCAGTCAATTCTTGGTTACAAGCGGCAGCAAACAACTCTGATTATTGTAAACAGAAAAGAGATTACGAGGCTACCAAGAATTTATAAGAAGCTGGAGAGCCAGACAGAAATTAAGGACAGGGTGTACAGTATGGGGACTAGAGTTCATAATAATGTATTATACATTTGAAATTTTCCATCGCACCCACACAAAGGTAACTATGTGGCGGGCGGGGAGGGGAAGATAGGGGTCGGGGGTCCAAGGAGCAGAATACAAGGCAATCATCTTTTGGCAGGAACAATCTTGCCAAGATGCCTCTGCCAACTCCTTCCAGTGCACTTGGATTCTAACTGTCCATTCATCTTTGCCTCATTCATTCACAATTTACAGTCTGGGCTGGGAGCGTCTGAGTGGCCAGCCTGTCATTTGCCTTTGTCCCAACTAAGAGAGTGTTGGGGAAGAGGTTACTCTCCAGACCCCCCTACTTCCCTAGTGGGAGGCGAGGCTTGCTGTGACTCACGCAGTGGGAAGTTCCCCCAAACCGAGGGAGGGCTTGGCTACGAGGCAGCCGTAAACATTGACAAAGGTCCGCCACAACAGGGTGAGTTCACCCAGCCCCACTACAGTCCTTGAATCACAGTTTATGTTATATTTTAGCCCCCTTGGTCACGTTAGAGAAACCCCAGAAGCACATTTAAAACTCCGCATTCTTACCTGTGTATGGAGTATGCCAAAAAAAAAAAAAAATTCCGCATTCAGCATGGTTTATACACGATTCATTTTCATTTTCATTTTAGAAGGTGACCTTTTCTGACCCACACCGGGGACGCTCCCCGAGGGAAGCCTGCAGCCTCCTGCACCTAATCATGGCAGCCCACTCACGACAATGCCAATTTGCTCCAATCTGGGGAGAGCCACCCCCACCTGCGTGGGGGGAGGGGCGTCCAGTTACAGTGGTCGAGAATTGCTTTTTGATTGGTGTTAGGTAAACTATCTTCACATCACGGTGTGTCGTCGTGGGCACGTCCTGTCTGGACGGGATGTCAGTACACCTGGCCTTCCTGCCACTCACCTGCCTCGTCTGTGTTCACCTTCCACCTAAAGTGTGTGAAGACCACATGGGAGTCCAGATGGAGGCTGCAGGGGTCTCGGGGCTGGAGGGGAGCCGGTGGCTGCTGTAGCCCCCCTGCATGGGGCTGGGGGTGAGAGCAGGCCCGACTAGGAGCTGCACTTGGTGAAGCCCACCTCCCCCAAAGTCCCCTGCACATATGCATGTGCGTGCCTGTACATAAATGATATAGATTATTATATATTTCCTGTTTCATATGTAGACATACATGCACAAACATAGAAACAAACATATATGTGTGTATATATATATATATATATATATATGTAAAATATTTTGAGGCCTCAGAAAAACTCCAAGATGCCTATGGGACCTTACACTACAACTCTCCATGGCTCTCTGCAAATCGTATGCCCAAGCTCAAAAGATACGAAAGGTCAGAAGACACCAGACTTATGTGCCCTCAGAGTGGCTCCTTAAAGTGACATGGCACTTTCTGAAACACTTCCCTGTGGGTTCTTGAGCACACCATAACGGAACCTCTGTCTCAGAATTATGCACACCAGAATGCCATTCTAGAATTTTTTTTTTTTTTTTTGAGACTAAAGGCATGCACTACCATGCTTGGATAATGTTTTTACAAATTTTTTGTAGAGGGCTGGGCGTGGTGGCTCACGCCTGTAATCCTAGCACTCTGGGAGGCTGAGGCGGGCAGATTGCTCAAGGTCAGGAGTTCGAAACCAGCCTGAGCAAGAGCGAGACCCCGTCTCTACTATAAATAGAAAAGAAATTAATTGGCCAACTAATATATATAGAAAAAACTAACCCGGCATGGTGGCACATGCCTGTAGTCCCAGCTACTCAGGAGGCTGAGGCAGCAGGATTGCTTGAGCCCAGGAGTTTGAGGTTGCTGTGAGCTAGGCTGACACCATGGCACTCACTCTAGCCTGGGCAACAAAACGAGACTCTGTTTCAGAAAAAAAAACAAAAAACAAATTTTTTGTAGAGAGTGCATTGTATTGACTGCAGTATCAAGGCAGAAGAAACTGAAGACTCAGACTAGGATGAGAAGAACATCATCAAACTGTGGAATTTCTGATAGGTAACACTTTTCTCATTCATTTGATGGAACAATATGGGTGTCTTGCACAAAATTAGTTTATATGTTGGGAACCCTCATGAACTGATGGTTATTTACTAAAAAATGGCTATAATTGAGGGTTTTTTTTATTACAGTGAGCTTTTTATTTTGAAATAACTTTAGATTTATAAAAAAGTTGCAAAGAGAGTACAAAGAGTTCCATATATTCTTCACCCAGTTTTCCCTAATGTTAACCTCTTAAATAACTATGATATATTTGCCAATAGTAAGAAATTAACATTGGTACAATAATGAACTAAACTACAGATTCTATTCTGTTGCAGGATACCACATTGCATTTAGTAACTTTCTTTCTTTCTTAAGGTTGAAGTGATTTTTTTAATTGTGATAAAAATGCATATAACATAAAATTTACCATATTTATCATTTTTAAGTGCACAGCTCAGTGGCATTAAGTACATTCATGCTGTTATGCACCCATCACCGCCAACCATCTCCGCAGCTTTTTCATCATCCCAAACTGAAACTAACTATTAGGCAAGTTTCTTTTTAAGTATTAATTTTCAAACCTACAGTGCATTAGATTCAAATAATTTAGTCTGACATTCACAGAGAAGATCAGTACTGGGGTGCATTCTGGCAGTCGGGGGGGCAGTCGTTTTTGGCTGCCCGGTCTCTAGTCCCCTTCCTGCAGGTAGCATCACCTGGATTTTGCTTTAGGGAATCACCTCCTACTCTTTGCCTGAAGTCTGGGGGGGGCTGTCAGGCAGGAGGCCCTGTTCTCTCAGTGCCAAGGTGTGGCAGGTCACTCAAGCTGGGCGTGTGAACAAGGGCAGAGAGGAGTAGGAGTAGATACCCTGAAAACAATGTCCTGAAAAACTAGGCTCCTGCCACGTCCTCCCCAGAGCTGCCCTGGTCCTCATCCCCGTTATTACAGCATTTTCCAGACCCTTTCAGTGGACCCATAACTTTCTGGTAAGTTCCACTCCCTAAACCCCTTGAGTTAGCAGAGTCAGGCACAACCAAGAGCCCTACTTGATACAGAAAATTATTTTAACAAAAAACCCCCTAGGTGCAAGTCAACTCCAGAAAAGCATTTGACATTGCATTCAACTCTGTCAGCATTATACTTTTTTTTTTTTTTTTTGAGACAGAGTCTTACTCTGTTGCCCAGGCTAGAGTGAGTGCCATGGCATCAGCCTAGCTCACAGCAACCTCAATCTCCTGGGCTCAAGCAATCCTCCTGCCTCAGCCTCCCGAGTAGCTGGGACTACAGTCACATGCCACCACACCCAGCTAATTTTTCTATATATTTTTAGTTGTCGAGCTAATTTCTTTTGCTTTTTTTTAGTAGAGACGGGGGTCCTGCTCTTGCTCAGGCTGGTCTCGAACTCCTGAGCTCAAACGATCCTTCCACCTCGGCCTCCCAGAGTGCTAGGATTATAGGAGTGAGCCACCACACCCAGCCAGCACCAGCCTCTTGCACAGAGAGAAAGGGCCCCCATGGAATCATGTCTGGAAACAGCCTCTCCACCTGGGAGGGGTCCCTGAGCCCTGAGAGTGATGACACAGGTTCTAGAAAAATACTTAAAATAAAAATGAGAGAGAGACCCCCACCAAATAAATGCTCTCAGCTGCTTTAGGAACCATATGTGCTGTTTCCTGCCCTCCTCTGGGGACCTTCTATGAGCCGACATTAGCGTACAAGCATAGGGGCTGTGGCACTGAAGACTCTGGTGAGAATCACGACAGCTGGATACACATGCAGCCTAGGAGAGTTATTCAGCATCGCTGAGCCTCAGTTTCCTCACAGCAAAGTGATATCCCACGAAGTTGTGAGAATCAAAGGGGTCCCATTTGCAGAGTGACGTTGGTTTATCGTAGGCGTTGACCCTACACATGCCCAGTTTCTTGGACTGCTCTTTGCTGTTGAAATTACTTGTACAAAGGAGTTGGGGGTGCTCAGATAGTGAACTGATTTGTTTGTCAGTTTTTTTCTTCGTGCCTAAGCACAAGAAGCTGGTTCATAGGACACTGAGCAGCTTAGGGACCTGGGACCTCTTGCATACTATGCACTTGAACGTTTGTGTGGCCAACAGTTCGGAAAGGAACATGCCCATCCTGCTGAGAGCTCCACCACTCTGTAAGAAAAAAACTGGGTCTCTACAGCAAATGCAAACCCTCAGGAGCTCTCCCAAGACACCATCAGCCAGTTCCACAGGCAGGAGGTGTGGAAGAGCTGCCCATCTTTCAAGGAGTTCTTTAGCCCCTGACCTGGCTCCATGGCAGAACCAGTTCCCTGAATAGAGGTTGTCTTCTCATAACTTCTGTAAAGGAGGCCTCTTCTGGCTTCCCGTGCATCATGCATCATTAAGAGCAGGGCCATCACTGGAATCGTGCAATGTACGACCTGCCCAACTGTGCACAGCAGCCATGGGTAAGAGAATGGGTTTCAGAGTCAGAAAAAAACCGAGTCTAAATCTCACTTCTGCTATTTATTCTCAGTACAAACGTGAACAAGTTGACTTTTCTAAATCTCACTTTCCTCATTTGTGATGTTGGAATAATTACAGCAGCTACCTCTTAATGTTGTGAGGATTAAAATGAAATAATATATATGTAAAGATTTTTAGCACAGTGCTTGCCACATAGAAGATGCTTAATAAAAGCTAAAAATCATTATTATTCTCCATGGATAACTTTCACTCTACCTTTAAGATCAAGATACCTTTATTCTACCTGGAAGCCTTTCTAATTCCTCCCCACACTGGGTAAAACGCCTCTTCTATGTACTCCCAGCCCCCTTCTCCCCCCAGTGCTGCCTTTAATACTACTGGGCTTCCTCCCAGAACTGTGATCTCTTGGTGTCAGGGACTATGTCTTCTATACTAGCATCACCACTACCTAGAACAATGCCCAGCACGTAGTAGGAACTCAATTAAATGCTAACTGAATGAATGAATGAATGACTACATGCTGTCTTTGACTGGACCAAGGGGAAGCTTGCTCTTCTTATTTTCTGTTAGAACCCAGCGATGGGGGAAAGAGGCAGATACATGGGAAGCGAGTACATGAACTGGATATTTGGCAAAGGCAGGTCAGCCCCTTCCTGTGGTCATTTTTTTTTGGGGTAGAAAGAAAACTGAGTGAAACCTTGTACCAAGCTGGGTCTAAGAAGATAAATAAGCCAAGTGTTCCCCCTAGACAATGGCCCGATTCTCCCTGAGCAGGGAAGGTGGGAGCCGTGGGGAACCAGAAAAACATCCCTTCCAATTTCCTTCCGCCTGTGCTCAGCTCCTGCAAAGCATCTCAGCCCACACCCGGCTCACAGCCTTCCCTTCATAGGAGGCGTCTTCAAGTATGAGACGGGCTCTTATCCTGGGAGATCTTTGAAGGCTGGTTGGAGCTGCAGTGAGTCTGAATCACTCCTAACCACAATGGCCTTAGAATGACAGAGGGTTTCTGTTTCCAGGGCGTGTTCGAAAGTGGGTTTTTTGGTGGCACAACTTGCTTCCACATGGCCCCTGCCACATGGGAGCTGAGATGGGCCGTTTGCATAGTTCAAACTCTTGAACTTCAAAACACCCATGAAAAAGTGCAAAAGCAAAACAGCAGCAGAAGTACAAACCTGGGGGAGGTGTGGTTTCACAGGAGCACGTGTGAAAAATGACTTAGCAGTCCAGAAGCCTGTGGGCCCGGTGTGAGTCAGCTGAAGGATGTGGGGGCCAGGAAACCTCAGACGGGCCTGGGCCAAGTGGAGCTTCCAGAAAAGGAAAGGTGGCGGCTGCCCATCCCCCACACTGGTCAGACCACCCTGGAGAAGGGTTGGCTCTGTCTAGATGCCCATCGAGTGACAGGAAAGGGTGTGTTCTGAGTGGGGTTTCCAAGATTGAGGACGGGGTGGGAGGGGGAGACTCAAAAGTTGGACAGGAGGAAGGGGAGATGGGTGCCCTGGGGAAGAAAGGGCTAGGGTGGGCGCAGGGTCCCTCTCCTCCCTGTAACTTGTGCTTGGAAGTCCTTCCCGTCCGATCTTCCTGGGGAACTCCTTCGGCCTCAGCCCTCGCCACCTCTTCTGAGAAGCCTTCCTTCACCTCTCTGAGCAGAACCAGCCGCGCTTCCGTTTGGACCCCCCACCCCCTGTGTCTGGGAGTCAGGTCCTTTCAATACAGCACCTCGCACGTGGACCATGTTTTGAGTGTGTGTCTGAGCAGGGACCCCATCCGACTTATCTTTGTGTCCCTAGTGCCTGGCACGATGTCTGATGAATTAAATTGCTGGCAGCAAAAGCTGTCACCCAACACTTTGACCATGAGGAAGAGAGATTGTATATTTTTTCCATGTGGCTCGAAAAGACGGAACTGGAAGAGAGGGTGGCGATTACAAGACAGTGGATTTTAGCTCAAAATTAGGAAGTACTTTATTGTACTAGTAATGACAACAGCTGGATGGCCTGTTTTAGTCATCTCTTGCTGCCTCATAAATTACTCCAAACCTTAGCAGCCTAAAACATCAATAAACGTGTATCACCTCACGCAGTGTATATGGATCAGGAGTTCAGGGGCCGCTGAGAAGAGGGGTTCTGGCTTGGGACTGCTCATTAGGCTGCAGTCAAGGTATCAGCCGGGCTACGGTCATCTGAAGGCTTAACTGGGGCTGGAGGATCTGGCTGTTGGCAGGAGGCCTCATTTCCTTCCCTGTGAGCCTGTCCCTAGAGTATCGGAGTGACCTCACAACATGGCAGCCGGCTGCCGCCAGCGCGAGTGTTCCGGGAAAGAGAACAAGAAGGAGACTGCGACATCTTTCATGGCCTAGCCTCAGAAGTCACAGCGTCATTTCTACAAAAGTCAGTGTGGGAAGGCACTACACATGGGCATGGACACCAGGAGCTGAGAATCAGAGGGGCTTCTTGGAGGTTGGCTCCCACATTGAGTATTAACTACATGCCAGGCATCGTGCTGAGTCTTTTGCACTGGTTCTCTGGTGTAATTCTCACAACCAAATTAAGAGATTAGTGTTTTTATTATGCCCGTTTTGTAGACAAGGAAACCAAAGCACAGAGATGTTCATGAACCTGTCCATGGTCACACATCTGGAAAGTCGGTTTGAATCTAAAAACCTGGCATATACTCTGGGAGGCCGAGGCGGGCGGATTGCTCGAGGTCAGGAGTTCGAAACCAGCCTGAGCAAGAGCGAGACCCCGTCTCTACTAAAAATAGAAAGAAATTAATTGGCTAACTAATATATATAGAAAAAATTAGCTGGGCATGGTGGCACATGCCTGTAGTCCCAGCTACTCGGGAGGCTGAAGCAGGAGGATTGCTTGAGCCCAGGAGATTGAGGTTGCTATGGGCTAGGCTGATGCCATGGCACTCACTCTAGCCTGGGCAACAAAGCGAGACTCTGTCTCAAAAAATATAAAATAAAAATAAAAACCTGGCATCATCACAGTTCCTACTATATTATACTACACTATGCTGCCTCTCGGATAGTCACTGGCCAGGGATGCTGGGGCAGTGATTCTCAATCCTGGCTGCGTGCAAACATTGGCTGGGAAACTTTTACAAATTATGATGCCTGAGCCTGAACCCCAGGATTCTGATCTAATTGGTCTGGAGTTTGATTCTATTATGCAGCCAGGGTTGAGAACCACTGCTGTAGAGAAACTGCCAGCATTGGATGTTGGCTCATGCCCTTCCTGAGGTCCCTTCCAAATATTGCATGTTCTCACCTGGGTGAAATGGAACATATTTTTATTACCCTAGCAGCTAGTGATTCAAATACACTGTGTAGATGAGTTCCTACTTGTTGTCTTAGGACCCATGAGGTGATGTCTGAACTTCACCTTGAAAGGCAAATAGATGTTGGACAGGCTGAGAAGGAGGTGTCTTCCAGCTAGAAGGAAATACTACTGCCAGGGTAGAATTCCAGGAATGTAAATTATTAACAAGAGAGTGTTTATAGGCGTCTTCTGTCAGATTCTCCAACAATTGCCGGCCTAATTCCTCACCTCCCTCGTCCACATCTCCAGCCCTACTCACTGTCCACAGTGGTCAAAGACACCTTTCTTAGTGGCAGATACAGAGTATAAGCTGGACAGGACCATGAAGGAGGAGTTTTGGGATAAATCCC
Source organism: Microcebus murinus (assembly GCF_040939455.1). Taxonomy (NCBI): domain Eukaryota; kingdom Metazoa; phylum Chordata; class Mammalia; order Primates; family Cheirogaleidae; genus Microcebus; species Microcebus murinus. The sequence goes on along the minus strand of NC_134121.1, from coordinate 23,399,930 downwards.
TACAGAGGAGGGAGGGACAGGGGAAGAATTCCTTTTAACTTAATTCTTGGCTATTACCCTTTGCCTCTTGAGCATGACATTTCCCTGAAGTTGAACCGTGGGGTCATGTTCTCAGTTGGTCGTCATAAGTACAGGAAGACTAGCTGGGGCTTCTTTGTGGCTCTCCTTTCAAGTCGCACCACACCTCCCTGCCCTGTTCATCTGTGTAGGCACACAGCTGCCAGTAACACTGATCCTGTTGGCGAATGGTGCAACACTCATTCATCTAGGAGATGCTGATGGAGAGACTGAGGCAGGCACTGATCTGGGCAACAGAGAGGAAGCCGAGAACAAAACAAAGACCTTGTTTTCTTTTCTTTTTTTTGAGACAGAGTCTCGCTTTGTTGCCCAGGCTAGAGTGAATGCCGTGGCGTCAGCCTAGCTCACAGCAAGCTCAAACTCCTGGGCTCAAGCGATCCTCCTGCCTCAGCCTCCTGAGTAGCTGGGACTACAGGCATGCACCACCATGCCCGGCTAATTTTTTGTATATACATTTTTAGTTGGTCAAATTAATTTCTTTCTATTTTTGGTAGAGATGGGGTCTCCTCAGTCTGGTCTCGAACTCCTGACCTCGAGCTATCCGCCCGCCTGGGCCTCCCAGAGTGCTAGGATTACAGGCGGGAGCCACAACGCCTGGCCTAAGACCTTGTTTTCATGGAGCTCTCCAGAAAGACAAGCAGATAATCTCTAATGGCACAAGGACTGGACTAATGTCAGAATCCTCACTAGGATACAAGAGACACTAGAGGGATGTGGATATTTTCAAAGTGTTGAAAGAAAAGAATTGTGACCCTAGAATTTTACATCCAACTAAGCTATCTTTTAAAGGACAGCGTTCATTGAAAATAGTGTCAGGTACTCTAGAGGCTCTCAGAAGATTTTCCACACAAAGAGTTGCTTTGAAGACACTATTGGAAGTTGTTCTCCAGCAAGGAGAAAAATAAAGCCAGAGAATGTTTTGAGATAAAGGCATTGAAATAAGTTACTCAAGTTCATTGTGGTCTAAATATATGATGACAATAAAAAAGAAAAGAAAAGAAAAGAAAAAGAATATAATGTCATAACCCAAACTCTAGAAAATACAAATAACAGACATAAAAAGACCAGACCTAGGCTGGGCGCGGTGGCTCAGGCCTGTAATCCTAGCACTCTGGGAGGCTAGGCGGGCGGATTGCTCCAATTCAGGAGTTCGAAACCAGCCTGAGCAAGAGTAAGACCCCGTCTCTACTATAAATAGAAAGAAATTAATTGGCCAACTAATATATATAGAAAAAATTAGCCAGGCATGGTGGTACATGCCTGTAGTCCCAGCTACTCAGGAGGCTGAGGCAGGAGGGTCGCTTGAGCCCAGGAGTTTGAGGTTGCTGTGAGCTAGGCTGACGCCATGGCACGCACTCTAGCCTGGGCATCAAAGCGAGACTCTGTCTCAAAAAGAAAAAAAAGACCAGACCTAGTGAAACATACCTAGATACATGTCTCTTTGGGAGAGAACAAATAGACATTGATAAGCTTAAGAAGTTGAATGAGAGAAGTATAGGTGTAAAGGGTAAATCGCAGAAGAATAAAAATAGAATGTATAACTTACAGAAAGCACAAAAGAAAATGTTTTCTATCCAATAGAAGTAGGGAAAGAGTGAAAAAGAAATAAGGTAAAAATATGACATCAAAAACATGAAATTAAATGATAGAAATCATCTGAATATACTGGTGATTAGAATTTATGTGGGTTAAATTCACCAATAAAAGCATTATATTTTTTACAAGAGAGGTATTTAAAGCAAAAAAATATGAAAGGTTAAAAAAAATAAGGATGATGACTGTCAGGTGTTCTGCAAAAAAAAAAAATAAATAAATAAGGATGAGAAAGATACACTAGGCAAACATGCACCAGAAAGAAGCCAGGGAAACAAGATCAATAGCTGATAAAAGAAGTGAAAGGGTCCCAAGAGACAAAGAAAAGTAGCAAAAAGAATAGTAGAATCAACATAAATATCACACAAACATGAGCATGCACTAAACAATATAGCTCCAAACAACAAAAATTAATAACTAGCAGAATAATGGAGAGAAAAATGTAAATTAACATTTCTAGGTATTAAGACAACTTTTCCAGAAACTATGTATCAAACAAGCCAAAAATTAATCAAAAGATAAAGAAGATTTGAATAATAAGTCTGATCTAGTAAACATAAAAAGAATTGCTCACTCTTCAGAAACTTTTTTAAGTACTCATGGAACATTCACAAAAATTGAACTGAATTAGACAACAAAGAAAACCACAAGGAGGTCCAAAAAATTTATATCATGCAGACTTTCTCTTACAATAATGTAACAAAGTTAAAAATGAATTAAAAAAGTTACATACAGTTTTAAACTAAAACACATGTCTAAATAACTCTTTAGATAAAGAGAAAATCATAATAAAAATTCCTAAATATGTAGAACTCAATGAAAATGAAAGCATTTTATGTCTGAATGTATCTAAAGCTATAATTAGAAAGAAATTTATAGATATAAATACATTAATAAGAAAGCTAGAAAGATTTTTTTTTTTTTTTTTGAGACAGAGTCTCACTTTGTTGCCCAGGCTAGAGTGAGTGCCGTGGTGTCAGCCTAGCTCACAGCAACCTCAAACTCCTGGGCTCAAGCAATCCTCCTACCTCAGCCTCCTAAGTAGCTGGGACTACAGGCATGCGCCACCATGCCGGGCTAATTTTTTCTATATATATTAGTTGGCCAATTAATTTCTTTCTATTTATAGTAGAGACGGGGGTCTCGCTCTTGCTCAGGCTGGTTTCGAATTCCTGAGCTTGAGCAATCCGCCCGCCTCAGCCTCCCAGAGTGCTAGGATTACAGGCGTGAGCCACTGCGCCCAGCCTAGAAAGGTTTTTTTAAGGTGTTAAATGTTTAATTGAAAATTTGGAAACAGGCCAGGCGCGGTGGCTCATGCCTATAATCCTAGCACTTCAGAAGGCCAAGGCAGGAGAGTTGCTTGAGCTCAAGAGTTAGAGACCAGCCGGAGCAAGAGTGAGACCCCGTCTCTACTAAAAATAGGAAAGTATTAGCCAGTCATTGTGGCACATGCCTATAACCTCAGCTACCCAGGAGGCTGAGGCTGGAGAATCACTTGAGCCCAGGAACTTGAGGTTGTAGTGAGCTATGATGATGCCACTGCACTCTACCCAGGGTGCCAGAGTAAGACTCTGTTTCAAAAATAAAAAAATAGAAAAGAAAGAAAATAATTGAGTATAGAGTAAGCCTAAGAAAACAAGATGGAAGGGAAAAATAATCAGTGAAATAGTGAACAAAATAACATTAATAAAACCAAAAATGATTCTTTTTTTAATTTTTTTTAATTTTTTTTAATTTTTTTTTTTACATTTAATAAATACTGTCTAAAAACCAAAAATGATTCTTCAAAACACTCATCATGAGGAAGAGGAGGAAGAGGAGAAAGTGAGAGAGCAAGGAAATTCAAAGTACTACAACACAGGCTGGGCGCGGCTCACGCCTGTAATCCTAGCACTCTGGGAGGCCGAGGCAGGTGTATCCCTCAAGGTCTGGAGTTCAAAACCAGCCTGAGCAAGAGTGAGACCCCGTCTTTACTAAAAATAGAAGGAAATTAATTGGCAAACTAAAAATATATAGAAAAAATTAGCCGGGAATGGTGGTGCATGCCTGTAGTATGAGCTACTCGGGAGGCTGAGACAAGAGGATCGCTTGAGCCAAGGAGTTTGAGGTTGCTGTGAGCTAGGCTGACGCCACAGCACTCACTCTACCCTGGGCAACAAAGCAAGACCCTGTCTCAAAAAAAAAGAAAAAAATATATATAGAGAAAAAATTAGCCGGTTTATGTGTTTACTATGCTATACTTTTTATTATTTTAGAGTGTACTCCATCTACTTATCCAAAAAAAATAAAGTTAACTGCAAAACAGCCTCAGGCAGGCCCTTCAGGAGGTGTTCTAGAAGAAGATATTGTTATGACAGGAGATGACAACTGCATGTGTTTCATTGTCCCCAAAGACCTTCTAGTGGGACAAGTGTGGAGGGGAAGATCCTGACCCTTGATCCTGATCCTGGGCAGACCTAGGCTAATAAGGATGTTTGTGTTTTAGTTTTTAATAAAAAAAGTTTGAAAAGTAAAAAAAAAAAAATTAAAAGTAGAAAAATGCTTATATAATAAGAATATAAACATAGAAAATATTTTGTACAGTGTGTGTTTTAAGCTAAGTGCTATTACAAAAGAGTCAAAAAGTTAAAGAAATATTTTTAAAATAAATTTAGTGTAGCCAAAGTGTACAGTGTTTATAAAGCCTACAGCAGTGTATGGTAATGTCCTAGGTTCACATTCACTCACTCAGGGTAACTCCCACAAGCTCCATTCATGGTACCTACGGCACTGCCCTATGCAGGTGTACCATTCTTTTTGTTTGTTTTTTAGAGCCAGGGTCTCACTCTGTCACCCAGGCTATTGTGCAGTGGTGTGATCATAGCTCACTGTAACCTCAAACTCCTTGGCTCAATCGAACCTCCTGCCTCAGCTTCCTGAGTAGCTGGGAATATAGGCGCATGCCACCATGCCCAGCTAATTTTTAAAAAATTTAAAAAAAATACGTTGCTCAGGCTGGCCCAAGTAATCCTCTCCCCCCTTGGCCTCCCAAAATGCTGGGATTGTAGATGTGAGCCACCGTGCCTGGTCCACATTTTATCTTTTATATCATATTTACTGTACTTTTTCTATGTTTAGATGCACAAATACCACTATGTTACAATTGCCTACAATGTTCAGTACAGTAACTTGCTATACAGGTTTGTAGCACAGGAGCAATAGGCTGTACCCTATAGCCTAGGCACGTGTAATAGGCTATCCCATCAAGGTTTGTGTAAGTATACTCTATGACATTCACACGATGATAAAATTGCCTAATGATGAATTTCTTAGAACGTGTCTCTATTGTTAAGTGATGCATGACTATACTTACTTGCCATCCACATATCTTCTTTGGTGAAATGTCTGTTCAAATATTTTTCTCATTACATTTTTTAAAATTAAAATTTGCCCAATTTTTAAGCACTATAATTTTTTTAAAATTGCCCAATTTTAAAAACAACTGGGCTGGGCAGGTGGCTTATATTTGTAATCCTAGCATTTTGGGAGGCTGAGGCGGGAAGATCGCTTGAGGTTCAGAGTTTGAAACCAGCCTGGGCAACATAGCAAAACCCTATCTCTAAAAAAGAAAGAAAGAAGGAAGGAAGGAAGGAAGGAAGGAAGGAAGGAAGGAAGGAAGGAAGGAAGGAAGGAAGGAAGGAAGGAAGGAAGGAAAGAAGGAAAGAAAGAAAGAAGGAAAGAAAGAAAGAAAAGAAATATTTAAAAATTAGCCAGGCATGTTGGTTTGTGCCTGTATCCCTAGCTATTCAGGAAGCTGAGGTGTGAGGATCTTCAGGTTGCAATGAGCTATGATTACAACACTGTGCTCCAGCCTGGGTGACAGAGTGACCCTGCCTCAAAAAAACAACAACAACAACAACAACAAAAAACTTGTTTCTTTTCTTATTATTGAGTTTTGAGAGTTTTGGGTATATTCTGGGTACAAGTCATTTATTAAATACATGATTTGCAAATATTTTCTCCAGTCTCTGGCCTATCATTTGTTTGTTTGTTTTTTGAGACAATGTCTCTCTCTGTTGCCCAGGCTATAGTGGAGTGGCATGATCATAACTCACCTCAACCTCAAACTCCTGGGCTCAAGCGAAACTCTTGCCTCAGCCTCCCAAGTAGATGAATCTACACATCTGCACTGTCCTTTTTATTCTCTTAACAAAATCTTTCAAAGAGCAGAAATTCATAATTTCACTGAAGTCCAATTTATCAATTCCTTTTTTATATGGATTGTGCTCTTGGTGTAGCTAAGAAATATTTTCCTAATGCAAGATCACAAAACTTTTCTCCTATGTTTTCTTCTAGAAGTCTTTTAGGTTTTACTTTTAGGTCTACGATATATTTGAGTTAATTTTTGCATATATTTTGAGATATGGGTCAAACCCATGTTTGTTCGTTTGTTTGTTTTGTATATAGATATCCAATTATTCTAGTACTATTTGTTGAAAAGACCATCCCTTCTCCCCGAGTTCTTTTGCACTTTTACTGAAAGTCAGTAGTCCATATACACACAGGCCCGTTTCTGGACTCTCTGCTAGTGCATTGATCGAGTTTGGACTATTTCTCTCGTGTCAATGTTCTCAGCCTCCACCTTAAGGTTTTTGAAAAAGAAGACCAAATTAGAAGAAAGGAAATTAAAGATTAGAGTGGAAACCAATAAGCTAGAAAATGAAAACAATAGAAATAAATCAGTGAAACAAAATTTGTTTCTTTGAGAAGATCAATAAAATTGACAACCTCTAGCCACACTAATCAGGAAAAAAAGAGAAGACACAAATTGTCAATGTCAGGGATGAGACAGCTAATGTCCCCACAGAGTCTCAGATATTAAGGGGATGATAAGGGAATTCTATGAACAACTATATGGCAATTTATATAACTTGAATGAAATAGACAAATTTTTTGAAAGATGTAAACTGCCAAAGCTCACTCAAGAAAAAATATTAATAGATAACCTGAATAGCCTTATGTCTATTAAAGAAACTGAATCTGAAGAATCCTTCCCACAGAGAAACCTTCAAGCCCAGGTAGCTTCACTGGTGAATTCCATCACATTTAAGGAAGAAATAATACCAATTCTACACAAATTCTTTCAGAAAATTGAAAAGCAGTGCATACTCCCCAACTCATTCTATGAGGCCAGCATTACCCTGATACTAAATCAAGACCATTTTGAGAAAACAAAAAACAAACAACAAAAACTCCTACAGACCAATATTCCTTATGATAAATACCTCTCTTTAAATTTTATTGACATGTTCATGGATAAGATAAGCTAACAATTCTAAGATATCAGTTCTCTCCCAAATTAATCTATAAATTTGTGCAATTCAGGCCGGGCGCGGTGGCTCATGCCTGTAATCCTAGCACTCTGGGAGGCCAAGGCGGGCGGATTGCTCGAGGTCAGGAGTTCAAAACCAGCCGAGCAAGAGCGAGACCCTGTCTCTACTGGAAATAGAAAGAAATTAATTGGCCAACTAATATATAGAGAAAAAAATTAGCCGGGCATAGTGGTGCATGCCTGTAGTCCCAGCTACTTGGGAGGCTGAGGCAGAAGGATTGCTTGAGCCCAGGAGTGTAAGGTTGCTGTGAGCTAGGCTGATGCCACGGCATTCACTCTAGCCTGGGCAACAAAGCGAGACTCTGTCTCAAAAAAAAAAAAAATTTGTGCAATTCCATTCAAATTTCCAGTAGGATTTTATCAAGTAAAATTTTTAATGAAATTTAACGTATATACAGAAAGCTAAACCAATCATAAGTATACAACACAATACATTTTTGCAAAGTGAATAAAGTCTATATAACCACGACCCAGATTTAAAAAATCAAAGCATTAACTGCACTTTAGGAATACCCTTAGTATCCGCCTGTCTGGTAACTAGAGAATAGCTTTGCCTGTTTTGAACTTTATACAAATGAGATGTGGATGGTGTATAAAAGGAATTCTATAACTGAATAAAATAAGAGCAGTTCCTTGATGATGCTAATGTGCCATGAATTGAGGGGTATGATTAACTCAATTAAAAACCTACAAAACCAACTAACAGAAAGCATAAAGACTTCTCGTGAACCTGCCTTGCCAAGTCTAGACGGTTCTGGATTGCAGTGGCAGACACTGCTCAGGGTCATACTGCTTCCGTCTCCCCACCCCTACCAACTTCAAATAGAACAAAGTCCCTCTGGGGACTAAGACTATTGTAGCCTGGATGTTGGGGACGCCCAGTTCTCGTTGGGCTCTTCTCATCCTTCAGTGTCCCCATCTGCTAAATGGGTTTATAAATGGATTTGCTTGTCTTATCTAACTCACAAGGATTTGAGGAGAAAGATCAAAATAGGGCAAGATATGTAAAAACAACTTGTAAGCTTATTAAAATAAATGCCATCATCATTATTATTTTAAAAGATATGTTCTAGGCGGGGTATGGTGGCTCATGCCTGTAATCCCAGCACTTTGGGAGGCCAAGGTGGGAACAGTGCTGGAGGCCAGGAGTTGGAGACCAGCCTGGGCAATATAGCGAGACCTTGTCTATACAAAAAATAAAAAAAGTAGCCGGATGTGGTGGCGTGTGCCTGTAGTCACAGCTACTTGGGAGGCTGAAGCAGGAGGATCACTCGAGCCTAGGAATTTGAGTCTGCAGTGAGCTATGATGATGCCACTGCACTCTAGCCCAGGCAACAAAGTGAGACTGTATCTCAAAAAAAGAAAAGAAAAGAAATGTTCCTAGCAATTTCAGCCTGGATGTTTACAAAAAAAAAAAAAAATCTTTATTTTATAATGTGAAATATTTTATAACATGTAAGAAGTATTTCGATTTGTGGGAAAGATGAGCCCCAAATTGAACCCTTAAGTGCTGTGGTTTGTGTATATTACTTATTTATTTATGTGTTAAACTTCAGATTACGTGTAATAAACTGTCTGTGGTGCAATGCTATTGATTTCCTTGCATTAGAAGCTGAATTAAACGTGCATTATTCTGGGACTGGTCGCCATGGGGGAAGCTTAAAAAGTTTTGAGGGAGAGTAAGTGGAGACCATTAAGGCTCTCTAGGCCCCATCTCCCGCTGATCCCGGTCACCCCAGGGAAGTTTTACTGCAATTTGGTCGCATGTACATCCTTGTCTTAATGCTTCCTCTAATGGTGTCTAATGGCTGCTTCGCTACATTACTTACTTTATAAAGAAACAGCTGCTTTCTCCAACCTTGTCCTGGGCACATTCTAGAAAAGAGTGGTACTCTTGAGTACCTCCCAGCTCAGTTGCAAAATTCCATGGTGAGTCTCTTTTGTTTCCTGTGTTCATTTGCTCATTCATTCATTCAACTAATGTTTACTGAATATTCACATTGTTCTAGATACTTAGCCACTTGTAGTCATTATCACCAAATTACAGTTACTTAACCTCTGTGATTGGTCTTTGGAAGTGAATTGCCATTCACTTGTCCTTGAGTTTTTAAATTATTAGGAAAAGTAAAGGGGTGAAGCCCTGGATTTGGATCCCACCTCTATTACCCCTCGGGTCGGGTGGCCTTGGTCACGTTATTTTTCCAAATTAATCGCGCTTTTCTTTGGAGCCTAGCAAACGGGCAACTTCTATAAATATAATGTGCATGTTTGAAGAGAATGACAAGTACTGTGTGTATATAGGGTACAGAGTTTGGTATGGAGACATTGAATCAGTGCAATAAATTATTTATTAGAATTTTTAATATTTTTATAGGTTTTTTTTCTTATTTTTCAAATTAAAAATCTGACCAGACTACATTTAGACCTTTTTAAAATTAATTTTGGGCTGGGCGCGGTGGCTCACGCCTGTAATCCTAGCGTTCTGGGAGGCAGAGGCGAGAGGATCGCTATAGGTCAGGAGTTCGAAACCTGCCTGAGCAAGAGCGAGACCCTGTCTCTACTATAAAGAGAAAGAAATTAATTGGTCAACTAATATATATATAGAAAAAATTAGCTGGGCATGGTGCTCATGCCTGTAGTCCCAGCTACTCAGGAGGCTGAGGCAGGAGGATTGCTTGAGCCCAGGAGTTTGAGGTTGCTGTGAGCTAGGCTGATGCCACGGCACTCACTCTAGCCTGGGCAACAAAGTGAGACTCTGTCTCAAAATAAATAAATAAAATAAAATAAAATTAATTTTGCCTGACAGTCTGTGACCTTTTGAGCTTCAAAGTTACACTATCTTCACTTGAGTGTTTTTTTCCCATTCGATTCTTTGATTATTGCTCCTATTTTATCAGTTCTGTACTCTCCTTCTGGGAGTCCTAAATATAGGTCCCATTAGCCACAATTCCCAAATCCTAAAATCTCCGGAAATCAAAAATTTCCCCACAAGTTGGCAACACTGACTTGGCAGCAAACCCTGATCTGACATGATGTGCGACTATTTAACATCTTTATGTCCCCCCATGTTTTACTACGAAAATGTTAACGGTTTTGGTGACAGGGGGCTGACCTAGCCCCCCCGGGAATGTGACATCAGCGTATACACCACGTCATCCTTCTACAGTCCCCCGGTGCTGGATCCTGAAGCACCTCTGACTCCAAGGTTTTGCATAAAGGTCGTTGGTCTGTATGTGTGTGTCCCTTGGATCTCTTTATTAAGGCTTCCACGTCGCTCTTGGTTTTGTACTTTGCATATTTCTCCTCTGAGTTCTTGGTGGTGGGTTTCTTGTTTGTTTTCCCTACATTAATTGTTGGCAGATCTGCCGCCGGGTGGTTTTTCATCTGGCGTTCGTGGCTTCCTTCTCCATGAAGATCTTTCCAGATCTCAGAGTGACCCCTCCTTAGGACTTCCTGCTCCGTGTCAGCCAACGCTCGCTTCAGTCCGGCTGGATGAGGCGTGAAGCAGAAGCTGTTTGCCAGGGCACTTCAGACGCAAGAAACAGAAACCCAGCTGGAGGGGGCTTCAGGGAAAAGGAAATGTTATTGGGAAGATGCTGGAGAAACTGATAAAATGGAGAGTCTCAGAAACTAAGATTCTCTGGGGACCTCAGAGAGGGACTGGAACTGAGGGCTGTTCTTCATTTCTCTCTCTCTCTCTCTTCTTGGCTTTGCTGGCTTCGTGTCCTCCTACTGCAGTTGGGTTTTTGCCCCTTGGTTGGAAACATGAACACTAGTAATACCAAGTTCATCTCCTTTCAGCTCTGTGATCCAAGAAGGGATCGAGTTTCTCTCTTCCAGCTTCAGGGGAAACTTTTGGGGAAAGACTGACCGGCCTCGCCTGGGTCTCATCCCAGAGCTGTGTCCACCGCCTGAGGCCAATTGTCACAGGAGGTGGGGAGAGACGCCGAGCAGATTAAACAATAACATCCATTTCATGTATTTGCTAAAATGTTGCACATATTTCGTTCAAGTTGCAGGATTTCTCCTGATTCTCCGGGGTGGTCCTCTTCTTTGGATTTGCAGCATCTTTTTCTCCGTTTGCTCCTTTGGAAGGAAGCCCCAACGGATGGCTGCGCTGCTTGGTGCAGCTGTCTGTGTGCGCCCAGAGGAAGCCCTGCTGTTCAGGCTTCCTGCTTGCTGTGCCTGCTGCCCTCCCGCCCCCCAAGGAGGGCAAGGAGAAGGAGTCTACCAGGGTTCACCAAGCACCAATTCCATATGCAAGTGGATTACACTTTTCCAAGTGTGTTAGGTTTCCATTTGCTACACTAGCAGAAACTCCATTCATATTGGCTTAAAAAATAAAGATTTATCAGATCCCATCACTTAAAAATTCCATCACTAGGGGGTGATCAGATGTGGTACGATCGGGGCTCTGGCACCGGTGCTGGGGATTCCCTAGACTTGTCTCTCCCTGGAATTGGACCCACCATCTGCTGGTAGCGAGACGGTTGCCAGGATTCTAGGCCTTGCCTGACAACACCCAAAGGAAGACGGTCTCTTCTGGCAGCTGCCTCTTAAGCACCAGGATGTTAAAAAAAAAAAAAAAAAAAAGCACTAGCTTTTATAGAAGCTTCCAGCAAACTTCTCCTTACATCTCTCTTTCTCTCTTTTTAAAAATTCTCTTTTTGGCACCATGAACTGCATCCATATCCTTACATCTCATTGGCTCCAGTTGGTTACCAACCCTTTCGTGAACCCGTCCCTGTGTCCAGGGAAGTGTCATGTATTAATCTGATCAGGTCTGGGTTCCTGAGCCAATTGACGGAGGGGCATAAAGATCCCCTCGGGCCAATCAGACCAACTCCTGGCGCTGGGCATGAGGGTGGTTCTGGAAGCCCATGGGCTGCGTGAGGGGAGGTGGGAACCTGGATGAAAGCTGGGATTCTGCAAGGAAGAAGGAAATGGGTGCCGGGCGGGAGACCTCCAACAAGCATTCTGCCTCGTTCCCATGTCTGATCCAAGTCCCTGCCCCGTTAACGGACGTCGGGACGTCCCCATGAGAATCAGGGAGGGGTAGATCAGCTAGAGGCTGGCGCTCACCTTGCCATCTTACTCCCAAACCCTTAGAGATCATCCAACTCCTCATTTTACAGATAAAGAAACTGAGGCTCAGAGAGGACAGTGACTGCCCGAGGTCACACTGTGCCTACAGTTGATTCTAAGATCATTCAAACCTTCCCAGTTCTTTTTCTGAGACCCATCTGTGGTACTTAACTTTATGTGTCAACTTGGCTAGGCCATGATACCCAGATATTTGATCAAACATTATTCTAGATGTTTCTGTGAACGTATCTTTTTAGATGAACTTGACAGTTAAATCAACGGACTTCGAGTAAAGCAGATTACTCTCTATAAGGTAGGTGGGCCTCAACCGATCAGGTGAAGACCATAATAATAGTAAAAAAGACTCCCTGCCCAGAGGAAGCGGGAACTCTGGGAGCAGACTGCCTTTGGGCTCAAACTGCAAGTCTTCCCTGGGTCTCCAGCCTGCCAGCCAACGCTGCAGATTTTGGACCTTGCCAACCTCCATGACTGCATGGCCCAATTCTTAAATAAATCTCCACGTGTGTACATATCCTACTGGCTCTGTTTCTCTGGAGAATCCTGACTGATACCACCATGACTTCCTTAAAGCCTCAACGCTGACCTTGGACCCAGACTTGCATTTTAAGAAATACTATTCTAGGCCGGGCATGGTGGCTCACGCCTGTAATCCTAGCACTCTGGGGGGCCAAGGTGGGTGGATCGTTTGAGCCCAGGAGTTCGAGACCAGCCTGAGCAAGAGGAAGACCCCATCTCTACTAAAAATAGAAAGAAATTAGCCAAACAACTAAAAATACATAGAAAAAATTAGTCTGGCATGGTGGCACATGCCTGTAGCCCCAGCTACTCAGGAGGCTGAGGCAGGAGGATCGCTCGAGCCCAGGAGTTTGAGGTTGTTGTGAGCTGGGCTGACACCATGGCACTCTAGCCTTGGTAACAGAGTGAGACTCTGTCTCAAAAAATATATATACTATTCTAACAGTCACTGCTCAGCAATAGGTATAGGATTATTAAATAACTAATTTTGAGTTAGTGATGAGGTGGGGGAGTGTATGGAGGCTACTGTCAGGGTTTGTCACAATTACACCAATAATGCAAAGGCAGAAAAGGGGCTCACCCTGCAACGCTAGACATCAGCAAAGATCCTTTTCTCCCTGCTGCGTCTCTGTCTGGGACAATGAGTCCATGTGGTCAGGATCTGCTATATGTCACCAGGCTCCTGTTGGTGGCTCTTTGGGCTGCCCACATCCATTGCCCCTTAACAGCACCCTAATTTCCTTGCGGGGCATTATCTCGCCCCACTGTGGGTGGGTAATTGTGGCTGATCCTCCCCTATGGGTGCTCAAGAGGCCAGACTGGTCTCTCCTGGCTGCACCCCAGCCCGGGCATGAGCGTGTGATGTCAGCCCGGGCATGAGCGTGTGATGTCAGCCCAGCCAGTTGCGAACTCTCTCCTGGGACTTCGAATCTTGAGCAAGTGAGACAAGAATGAGAGGGAGGGTTGGTGCCATGCCTTGCAGAAGAGGCAGTGGAGGCATCAGTGTTTCCAACAGGGTCCTCTAGTGACAAGATGATTTATGGACTTTCTGTGACCTTTGTCCAGCTTCTTGGCCCTCCAGAGCGCTCGTGGTTCCTGCCATTTCCAAGTCTGACTCTCAGCCTCCTATTAATTTTGCGAGCTCCTGTGAGTCTTTGCTTAAGTTATCCAGAATTGACTTGTGTAACTAGCAACCAAGACCCCTGACTGATAAAGATCCTCGGCTGCTGTTTCTAGCTCTGCTTCTAGCTCAGTGATAAGTCATTTCACTTCCCTGAGCCTCGGTTTCCTCATATGTTAAGTTAGGGAATGAGATTAGATCTGTGTTCTGCAATATACTTCAGCCACAAAAAAAAACTCTGTGCAAACAAAATCTTCCTTATGAGAGCAGAGAAGTCATAACACTGGTAAAATGCAGTGCTGCTCTGGTCAAAGGGTTTTGAGACTCTGGAGCCCTGTCCTCCTAGCATTCTATAGTACCCTTGCTATGAATTCTGCTGGATTCCATGGGGCACACTGGACTAGACAATCTCTCGTACCATAAAGGGACAGGGGTACACTTCCCCTCCCTCATGGCAACTAAAGATGGCCTGGGTTGGCTTCATGAGCTCAGGGAGGCTTCGTTAACTCATAGCCACAATTTCTCAGTAACAAAGACTGGTTGCTTCTCTTCTCCAAGGAAATGTGCTTAGCAAATGTCTGAGAAACGTTTGAACACACACACAAGCAATTTAGCTGCCACGTTTTAAGAGCACTTTTTATTGTGGAGAAGGCACAACAAACCCACAAATGACAAAAAAAAAAAAAAAAAAAATAGTGGCATGGGGATGTTTTGCCACTCACATTAAAGCATTTATGTACATGTGTCTTGTCCATTTTAGATTATTTTAGTGGGTCTTTGAAACATAAAATGGAGTTTTTTGCCATGATAAATATGTAAATCAGTACTTTTTGTGAGTAAAATAAAACTAGCATAACTTCCACCATTAAGATCTGGTGTATGTTTGGTATCACATGAGACATTAAACACTATCCCTCTCGTTGGCCTGTTGCACCAGGGACTGTACTTAGTATTTGCACGCACAGTCTGCATTCTCAAACAACTCTCTGGCATGGTATCATTTATGATTCCTGTTTTATTGCTGAGGACACTGAGGCTCAGAGAGGTTAAGTCATTTACATAAGCTCACACAGCTAGCAAGCAGTCACTAACTGCATGACTGCAAACTTAAGTTCTTTCAAATATGATACTGCACTCATCTAGATGACACTATATATTTGGGTATTTAAAAATGTGGAATAATTTGACTACATATTTCGGTGGTCATTCAGCTTTCTTATCTAGGTACACCCTCAAGGAGGAGACCTGGAACTCCTGGCTGAAGAAGCACCGGAGACTTTTGGACACTTCCTTTGGGTCCCCTGTGCTTTTGCAGGGACACTAGCAGAGTTAGTTGTTTTTTCAATTTTTATTTTTTTAGAGATAGGATCTTATTCTATTACCCAGGCTGCTGTGTAGTGGTGCAAACATAGCTCACTGCAACTTTGAACCCTTGGGACTAAGAGAGCCTCCCATCTCAGCCTTCCAAGTAGTTTAGACAATAGGTATATGCCACCATGCCTGGTTGATTTTTAAAAATTTTTTTGTACAGACAGGGGTCTCACTGTTTTGTCCTGGTCTCGAACTCCTGGCCTCAAGCAATCCTCCTACCTGAGCCTCCTAAAGTGCTGAGATTACAGGTGTGAGCCACCACAGGCCCTGACCCAACCAAGTTAGTTCTTAGAAGGAGCAATTCTTTAGCCCTGGGTGGTCTTTCCTATGGTCAATTGACATTTCCTTTGGGAGGGCAAACTAATTGTAACAAATCATAAAGAGGAAGAGGAATTTGCAACTGAAGAAGAGCTTTTGTAAAAATGAATTCTCTTGCTATCTTCTCTATTACTCTCTCTATTTATATATCACCAAACAGGGACTGAAGATAATGATGGGATTAGGGTGTAAGGGACATGAAGATAACTGTGACCTTGCTCAAATAATGCTAATTTTGACTCTTGGTTACCACATGGTGTATGTCAGTTGTTGCTCTTTCTAATAATGATGGTTCTCTGCAGGTATCCAAAGAGGGTTTGATGGAGTTAATCAACATTTGCATATCTGTGTTTTCTCAGACAATAATATTAATACATATCCAGGTAGTGGTCCTGGATATGCCACTACTTAAATAACTGTGCGAGCTTGGATAAGTCACATAAACCCATTGAACCGTACTGTCTTCATCTCTGAAATGAGGGATACAGACGAGGCATTTGGTAAACTTCAGCTCTAAAGCTCTTTTGCTGATTGCTTTGAAGGAGCCGGAGGCAATGCAATCCCAAATGTGTCCACCAGAGGTCAGGAGACGTCATTAAAAGCTCTGAAATCTACTTTAATCCTAGTTAGCTGTGTAGTTTTATGTTAGTCTTCATTCTATACGTTACCTGATTTTCTAAGATTGGGCCATGCATAAAGGCAGATATTTTTCTTGAAAGATTAAAATAGAGATGCAGGCCGGGCGCTGTGGCTCACGCCTGTAATCCTAGCTCTTGGGAGGCCGAGGCGGGCGGATTGCTCAAGGTCAGGAGTTCGAAACCAGCCTGAGCAAGAGCGAGACCCCGTCTCTACTATAAATAGAAAGAAATTAATTGGCCAACTGATATATATAAAAAATTAGCCGGGCATGGTGGCGCATGCCTGTAGTCCCAGCTACCCGGGAGGCTGAGGCAGAAGGATCACTCGAGCCCAGGAGTTTGAGGTTGCTGTGAGCTAGGCTGACGCCACGGCACTCACTCTAGCCTGGGCAACAAAGTGAGACTCTGTCTCAAAAAAAAAAAAAAAAAAAAAAAAAAAAAAAAAAAAAAAAAAAAAAAAAATAAAATAGAGATGCATTATGTGTTTTTGGCCTCTTTGGCAAATGTAAACCATTTCTCCACCGGCCAATCCATAGTGAGCAAAGGTAATCTGCTTAGCAGAAGGTGGTACATGGGAACGATTTTATACTCAGAGTAAATGCAAACAGGTAAGCTTGCCACGGAAATTCCATTTCATCAAAACTCTCTCTTTATAACAATGGATTCCTAACTTCTACCTAATAAGCAAGTAGTTTGAAAAATATTTACCTCAGCAAAATGTCACAACAGGGTTTGATCAATATTTCTCTCTCTCTCCTGGTCTGACCAGGAAAATTATTTGGGAAATATACCATTGCAGACATCAAAACCTTTAATAAATATTTAAATATTATAAGCATTGTTTTTTTTAAGGCAGAAATGGAAGGAAGGCCCTGCCGCCAGGTCAAGCCCCCCCCCCCAAGCTGTATAAAGAAAACGTAGTATAGACAGAGTCTGGTAGTGAAAAGGTTGAACTCTGGGTAAGACCTATATTTAAACCTCAGTAAAGTTCTTTAACCTCCCTGGGGATAAACTCAGTTTCCTTATCTATATACTAAAGACAGTGATAAGACCTCATAAGATTTATGTGCAGATAACGTATGTCTATAAAGAGTTTAGCAAAGCACCTGCCACACATTAAATGAGCAATAAATGACAGCTATTGTTGTCATACATTGATTCGAGAGGCGTATTTTTAGAAGAAGCAAAGAGAGAAGAAAATCACCACACCTTTTTCTAAAATTTTTTGTGACTATCCCAGACTAGGTTCGATGTCCCTGCTATGTGCTTTAGCCATCACAGATCCCCCCCCTCCCCCGCCACCTAGCCACTTAGCCACCACCTGGCAGTAAACTGTGCCTCCCAGGACTTCACCTTTGACCTCTGAGTCTTTATTTTCTCTTTAATACAGCACTCATTCACTCATTGTCGTTTGGTTACTTTTGTCTCTGCTATGACAAGATCGTCCGGGACAAGGTCTGCATCCACCGCTCCCACCGTCATCACCCCACTGCCTGTGTGTCCTGCCAGAGAGATAAGCGGGTCACCTGTGCTCTTAGGCCAGGGTGTGGGAGCAGAGCAGCAGGAGGGGCAAGCCGAGGCGGGGCGGCTCCCGCGAAGGTGAGAGAGGGGCCAGCAGGGGGCGGGATCGAGCAGACACGTCATCCAGCCGTCAGGCAGGGAGGGGCGGGAGCAGGATTGCTGCCACCTGCTCACATTCCAGAGACCATTCCAAAGACCCAGGCCAGTCCCTGAGGGAGATGGCTGTCTCCTTACAATGCCCATAGCTCCGAATTCCCTGGAAAAGATTGAAACTCTTCAGGCATCTGCTTG
Source organism: Microcebus murinus (assembly GCF_040939455.1). NCBI lineage: Eukaryota > Metazoa > Chordata > Mammalia > Primates > Cheirogaleidae > Microcebus > Microcebus murinus. The sequence continues at coordinate 23,382,007 of NC_134121.1, read as the reverse complement.
CTCCAGTGAAAAGAAAGTGGAAGGAAGTGTCGATTCAGAGGGAAACTTTCTGCTTCCGTCTCAAGATGATTAGATCCTAATGCTGCCTCTGACAACGTGTCTTGCCTCGACCAGCCCAGCTGCTTACTCCCCGGTCCTTGCTTTTGCTGCCCCCTCCTTTGAGGACTGGGGGAAAGGGTCAGTATCATTTGTGATTGCCAGGCATGCCCACGCGCTCCAAGCACAGCACATGTCCATATAATTTAAAGTATTTTTCTGCAGCCACAAAAAAGACAACAATCAAGTGTCTATCCAGTTGGAAAACCTCTTTGGGAAAAATGCTAATACTAAATACTGAACATGCATCCATTGTATTTTTAATAACTTTAGTGATAGCTGCCATTTATTTAGAAAAAGTACATAGTGCAATAACACCACTCTTCCCATTTTCCAGACAAGGAAACTGAGCCTTGGGGGATGAAGCAATCTGCCTAAACGTAGACCACTAATAAACAGCGGGTGTCCAGGCATGCATGGCTGCAAAGCTCTTGCTCTTAAACTCCTTCTGGATCTCTTCATTGACAGTGAATTCCCTGCTTGCCCATCCAACTCAGTCACACAGGTGGCCTCAAGCCTTCCGGAGGTGCCTTGGACAGGCCAGCCCCAGGGCCTTCGTGGTGCCGCTCGCCCCACCTGGAATTTTATTTCCCCGTCCCTCTCTCTCCCTCTCCTCTTTAAGTTCTCTGCCCACCTGCCACCTTGCTATTGAGCCCCTCCTCCCACTGAACCAGTGCATCTCTTCCCCCTTTCCCTTCCTGGCTCCTCTTTGTCCCTTACTTGTCTGATTGCTCTTTGTCTCCCCTACTAGGATGAAAGTCTTGTGGGGTCTTTGTCTTTGTTTGCTCCATGGCTGTATCTCTAGCAGCTAGAAGAACGAGCTCGCTCACTATTAATTCAACAAACAAGTGAATGGATGAGTGGCCGCCTGGGTTCTGGAGGGCTGGTGGGCAGAGCAGCAGCGCTGGGATCGGAGGGGAGGCCTCCTCCAAGCCCTCATCACTCTTGCAGTGGGTTTAACTGGGCCCAGTTCTGGAAGTGCACAGCTCAGCAGCCAGGAATGCCACCAGCCTCCTCATTCCACGCCTTATCAGAAGATGGACTAAAGTCTCCCCACTCCCAGCAAATACCTCCCCTTTGGGACTTTTCTGCTAATTCTCCCGCACAAGGCGCTCTGGGAGTGAGGGGTAGAGAGAGAAGGGGCAGGCAGGTGTAAGGGTCTCTGGGGGAGGGAGGTCAGTAAACTCTCCCCAGTTTTAGCCCTGAAATCCCACTGGGATCTCTCCCTACTGGCTGGTTTATTCAGCCAGAATAAACTTCCTCTTGGGCTGATCAGCATGGGCTGGCTTATTTAGACATTTTGCCCACACCCTCCCCCTTCCAGATTAGTGCCCTCCTTGCTGGCTTCAGGGTGGTCACAGTCCTTTCTCTGCCCATCACGGCATCTTTGTCTCTGTTTGCTTCTCTGGAGGTCATGGTCTGGGGTGGGGCCTTTCTTCCCCGGAGCCCCGGGCCCAGCACAGCCTCTGGGAGACGGCAGGTCCTCAAATAAATGAAAGGGGATTGGGAGGGCACTCCGAGACTCACGCAACTGAATTTACCATTTGAGGGCCAGCACGACCTATTATCGATGAGCGTTACACTTTTTTGTATGTTTCTTCCAGCAACAGGCACAAATCGCAGAGGTTACCGGATTTTATTTAGGCTATATGTCTGACTCAAGATAAATGATGCTTTTTTCATCCTGCAAAACCAACGTGGCTGGTAGCAGGCTGCCTTGCAATTAGCCCCCATTCAGCCCAGAGAGTGAAAACGCCAGCAGCAGGGGCTCCTCTGTCTTTTTGCATGAGTCCCCCTAGCTCCAGAGTGGGGAACTGGGGAGCCGGGAGTTATAGTTTACAAGGGCAGGAAGTGAGGATGGCGGGGAGGAGGGATGGGTGAGCAGCAACGGAAGCCCGGAAGCCCGGAGCCCATGTGATCTTTCTCCTGACTCATCTTTCTTTTAAAGCTTACTAGCTTCTTGGCAAGGACAGGGGCCCCTGCTGGGAGGGCTTCAAGAATGGCCAGAAGGCCGAGAGATGGTGCAGCCTCAGCCACACCCAGCAAGGACTTGGATAAGTCTCCCTTGCTGTTTTTCCAGTTTTTGTTTGCACCCACAGGTAGAACTGGTCCACCTTCATTCCCAGCCCTGCCAAACTGACAGGTTAGCAGCGACCCAGTGACCACCCCCTTAGGCAGGCAGCTTCCTCACTTGCTGGGTTGATTCCAATTCTGTGGTCTGAGTAGGGCCCTGCATGTGGCTTTAGCCAGCATCTACATTCTGAGAACCCCTGTTCTAGACGAAAACCAGGTCTCCCAAATTTACCAGACCAAAGGCATCATCTGGAAGTTCTCATTAGGTAGTTCTGGAGATGCCCTGAAATATATTTCTGAAGTGCCCCAGATGATTTATAAAATAGCTGATAGAACCTAACTCACTAGCAGCTGGCCCCTTTGTACCTGAGCATGCGCCCTGGGCTTCCAGTGGTTGGCTCTGCCCGCAAGGCCCTTTCCTACCCTGTCCACCTGGGGAGCTCTGAGGCTGGGTTTTCAGCCCGGTAAGCCTTTGCCCATCATCCCCGCCACCCCTTACTGAGTTAGGGGTGTCCTCTTCTGCTCCCATAGCTCTGTGCATGTTTCCTGTTCAAAGCCTGCTGCAGATTGGGGGTAGGAGGTAGCTGTAAGAAACCAACCCTCATTTATGAATAAATGTGTAGTCAGTAACTGACACACAGCTAAGGTGCTGCTGAAGTCTTGCTTTCCCTGGAACAATCCCAATGTATACCTGGTTTCAGGGTGAAGTCACTAACAGCATCCCCTTTCTCTCTCAAAAGTATTCTAGTTTGAACAGCTAATTATCTCTTTGGCTTTTTTTTTTATTAGATGTACTTTATTTCAACTTTTATTAAACTTAACATGAAGCTTTGTAAGTATTAATCTACCCTGCCTCTCTCAAATGAAAATAAGGACCGTGGTCACTGCGTTATGGGTACAATCTGGTAAAATGATGTTCAACTCGTGGCTCAAGAAATGTTGGTTACCACTGGTGAGACCAATGTCAGGAACCCTTGTGAAATGTGAATTTTCTTATTTCTTTATAAGGTGGCTTAAAAAATAATAATACTATGTTCATGGTAAAACATTCAAGAATGTACCATGAAGCGTCTCCCTCTTCCTCCTGGCTCCGGCTTTCCCTGACACCACTCGAGGTTGTTGGTGTCTTAGGTGGGTCTTACAGACAGGTTCTACCTATTTAAAGGCATATATTAAGGTAGAGGTAAGAGAGGGGTAAAGGCAGGGAGGGGGTATGAAATATATTTAAGTCATGCTTCTGAGAACCTCGCAACCTTCTTGGGAAGGTAAGTTGGCCCCCACGCATGAGTTAGCAGCATTGAACAGGATGTGGTCACTGTATGTGGTCACTTACTCAGAGACACTCGAAACCACTTCTAAGGCCGGGCACAGTGGCTCGGGCCTGTAATCCTAGCTCTCTGGGAGGCTGAGGTGGGCGGATTACTCGAGGTCAGGAGTTTGAAACCAGCCTGAGCAAGAGTGAGACCTCGTCTCTACTATAAATAGAAAGAAATTAATTGGCCAACTAATACATATAGAAAAAATTAGCCGGGCATGGTGGCACATGCCTGTAGCCCCGGCTACTCGAGAGGCTGAGGCAGAAGGATTGCTTGAGCCCAGGAGTTTGAGGTTGCTGTGAGCTAGGCTGATGCCACAGCACTCACTCTAGCCTGGGCAACGAAGCGAGACTCTGTCTCAAAAAAATAAAAAAAAGAAGAAACCACTTCTAAGCCAGGATTTGAGCCCCAGTGAGCTTGAATGGGCTCATTCTATGAACCACCCACCCAGCATCAGTAAAGGGGCTGCCATCCATAAGTAGAAGTAAGAGATAATTTCTAAACCCCAGTCCCTGTGGATAGCTTGAATGCACCCGTTTTGATCCTATTGCAGAGTGCTGGTTCCTGCGCTTTTAAAGCTGGAACATAACTGAGTCTGGGGTTGGAAACCACGTCTGGTAGGGTGCAATGAAATGAACAGTCCATCGGGCTTCCTTGCTTGAACTATAGTTCACAAATTATTCCAGAAACAAACAAACAAAAACACTCCATTCAGCTGAAGCAGTGAAATGAGACTCTGGCCTGGAGAATAAAATGATGTTGACATTGGGGCGTTTTTTTTTTTTTTTGATCTGGCGTCTCCACCGAGAGCACTGGACACATGAGAAAATCTAGGGAGGTGAGGTGACTTGTCTCAAGTCACTGGGTTGGATCTGACAAAACGAAGACCAAAGTACGTGCTTCCTACTCTGAGTTTAGTGCGCTTGGCACAGGATTGCCTTCCCCGACAGGAAGGGGAGGAAAGCCTGCGAAAGGACAATGTGTGATCATATCCTTCCTGAGACGTGTAGTCTCCACTCCAAGTGAGAACTGATGAGAATGCCAGGCTTGGAAGACCGTGTCAGGGACTCAAGTGCTGTGTACCTGCCACTGTTCACAGCTGCAGACCGTGGACGATGACTAACTGCATGAAGAAGAGAATGTATCGAGAGGCGGATGGGCAGAACCGCCACATGACCTTAAAACTGGGGTCAAAGCTACACAGTCAGGGTTGACACCACTCCCTACTTCACAGAACCAGAGCGTATCTGCAAAGAAACCCTGCTGTGTTCCCTGGCCAGCTCGGCGGTCCCTGCGGTGCCAGGGGTTCAGAGCTGCTGCACTGCCACAACCAACAGTGGACATTTCTCGGAGTCCTGTCTTCCCTTGGTCACCCCCAGACCCCACCAAAGTCTGGCACAGGCACCTCTGATTGGTCAGCCTGGGCTACACGCCCAGGCTCTGGTTGCAAAGGGGAGGCTGGGAAAGGGAAAATGGAACATTTCGGTTCCTCTAGTAGAAGGTGGGTGCCTCTTCCCAATAAAACTATAAAGTGGGGAGCCCCCCAAACATAAGAAAGGGGTTCAAATGTTGGGTGGCCAAAAAGAGAAGACAAATACCCTCCACCTATTGGAACTGGGGCACAAGGAAGGTGGGTGGGAGGTAGAGCGGGGGGGCGGGGGGAGAGGAGACCCCCAGCAGAGACAGGGGCAAGCAGGTCTAGCCACGAAGTGCAATTTGACTTGTGGTGCAGGCATGTGACTCCCGCGTCCCCAACGCCACAGGGCGAGAGTTGCCAAATGAAAGTCACATGCTTGGGGAAATTGCAACACAGGAAGAGAAATTGAGCAATTGCAAGGAGAAATAAAGTTTATGTTTCAGCAGGCCGGGAAGGCTAACCTCTCCCTACCCTGGGGAAGAGATAATTTGGATGGAGAAGAGGAGGAAGAGAAGCTGACTTGTAGTAAGCACCTACGATCTTTGAGTACCAGGCACCGAACTGTTGCTGACGTGATCTCTTTTAACATGGAGAAAGGGAAACAATACAATCTTGACAATTTAGGGGACCAGGAAAAGGCTCCTTTCCCCTTGTTTCAGACGTTAGTGTCACACCCTCCTGGCCTCTCTCCCCACCCTCGAGCCTTTCCTAGAAGGTGGAGGTGGTTGTTGAGCTGGGGAGGTCGGTGTAAGCCCAGCCCTGCCACCTCCTGCTTTCCTCTGGGCGCGGCCTTCGGGCCAGCAGGCCAGCTGCGAGCACAGCTGTCAGGTAGCCGGCCCTGCAGTGAGGCCCTTGGTCTCAGCGCTGCCTGTGACCAGGCAGGTGGGTCTCATTCTGGGTACGGTAGTAGGAAGTTGGTTGTTGCCTAGTTCACCCAAGCCACACCCTGGCGCCTGGCCTTCCTCAGCCATGAAGGTGATACTGCGTCCATACCTGCTTTACTCCTGTACGTCTCCATAGTTCAGAGCTCAGACTGAGACAAAGGGGCACTCTTTACTGCCCCCCCCCAGTAATTTCTGAAGTATTAGCACAGCATTTGCCAAATTAAGGGATTCAAATTTTTTTTTTTTTTTTTTGAGGCAGAGTTTCACTCTGTTGCCCAGGCTAGAGTGCCGTGGTATCAGCCTAGCTCACAGCAACCTCAAACTCCTGGGCTCAAGCAATCCTCCTGCCTCAGCCTCCCGAGTAGCTGGGACTACAGGCATGCGCCACCGTGCCCGGCTAATTTTTCTATATATATTAGTTAGCCAATTAATTTCTTGCTATTTTTAGTAGAGAAGGGGTCTGGGCTCTTGCTCAGGCTGGTTTCGAACTCCTGACCTTGAGCAATCCACCCGCCTCAGCCTCCCAGGGTGCTAGGATTACAGGCGTAAGCCACAGTGCCTGGCCAAGCATTCAATTTTTAATCATCCTAAGAAGCAGGGCTCTTAACTTGGGGTCCAGGGATGGGCTTCAGGGCAGTGTTCATTCATTTATTCATTCAACAAATATGTATTAAGCGCCTGCTGAGGCCCAGTGCTGCTGGGGACATTGAGGATACAGTGGTGAGAGTGGAAGTCCCATCTTCCTTCTCTTTGGCCCCCTTCACCATAGAGTCTGGGGACAAATACTTCCTTTCTCAGACATCCTTGCAGCTAAAAGTGCCATATGACATGGTTGGCCAGTGAAGCAGAAGCTGAAGAATTCTGGAAGCTTCTGGAAAAATTTTGCTTTCTTGATTGCATCTGTGATCCTTAAAACTGTGGCAGCCAGCTTGGGAGTAAGGGGCAATTTATAGACCCTGAAGTGAGCTTGTTAAAGATGGTGAAGGAGAAAGAGAGACTTTGCCACAGTTCTTGGTGGTGGTGTGTGAATAATTCCAGCCTCCAGGAAAAGCACGAAAAGGATTCTCAATGAAATGAATGATGTGAGGACCAGCACATAGAACCCTGAGAAAACAGAAAATGCGGAAAATAGGAAAACGATCTTAAGAATTAATAAATGTACCAGCTAGGTAAGGGACAATCTTGCATTCATAAAATGAGATTAGGATGCTCCAAACAAAAAACAATCAGAGAACAAGTAAATGTTCTTGAAGATTAAACATATGATAGAAGAAATAAAACATTCAAAAGAATAATTGGAAGATCAAGAAAATCTTCCTGAAAGTATCACACCTATAATCTTAGCACTCTGGGAGGCTGAGGTGGAAGTATTGCTTGAGGTCAGGAGTTGGAGATCAACCTGAGCAAGAGTGCGACCCCATCCTAACAAAAATAGAAAAAATTAGCCGGGCATGGTGGCACACACCTGTAGACCCAGCTACTCAGGAGGCTGACGAAGGAAGATTGCTCGAGCCCAGGAGTGTGAGGTTGCTGTGAGCTGTGATGACTCCATTGCACTCTTCCCAGGATGACAGAGAGGGACCCTGTCTCAAAAAAAAAAAAATTATTATATAAATTCCCTCAATTTAGTTTTCATATAGGTAGTGCTCTAAATATTCAAAAGGTTCTAACTGAAAAGTCTCCTTCCCAGCCAGCCCTCCAGCTCCCCTAACCGGATCCCCTGTACCCCAGTTTCCACTAACATTTTCCTGTAAGTCCACAGCCCCTCTAAATGCCATCAGCTCTGTACAAATAGCCTGGTCAAGGCACCTTCGCCTTTCACAAACACTCTCCTCAAAGTCTTTCCAGCTTCCACTCACTGCCCAATTCCCAAGTCGCTCCCATGTTTTTGGGTATTTGTGGGTTTTTTGACAGAGTTTTGCTCTGTTGCCTGGGCTAGAGTGTTGTGGCGTCAGCCTAGCTCACAGCAACCTCAAACTCCTGGGCTCAAGCGATCCTTCTGCCTCAGCCTCCCAAGTAGCTGGGCATGTGCCACTATACCCAGTTAATTTTTCCTATATTTTTAGTTGGCCAATTAATTTCTTTCTATTTTTAGTAGAGACGGGGCCTCGCTCTTGCTCAGGCTGGTGTTGAACTCCTGACCTTGAGTGATCCTCCTGCCTTGGTCTCCCAGAGTGGTAGGATTACAGGCGTGAGCCACCGTGCCCGGCCTTTTGGGTATTTGTTAAGGCAGCACCTCACCAAAATCTGTTTCAGTTATGTATAGCTATACAACAAATTAACCCCTAATTTAGCAGTTTAAAAAATAAATATTTATTAGCTTACACACTTTTAGTGGGTCAGGAATTTGGGCACCTGCTATGTGGGTGGTTCTGCTTCTGGGTCTCTGGCGAGGTTGCAGTGAAATGTCAGCTGGGATCGCAGGCATCTGAAGGCTTGTCTGGCGTTGGAGATTGTGCTTCCAAGATGGCTCGTCCACATGGTTGCTGACAGGAGGCCTCAGTCCCTCACCCTGTGGACCTCTCCCGTAGGGCTGCTTGGGTGTCCTCACGACGTGTTAATAAGTTATCCGAGAACGACCAAGACAAAATCCACAATGTCCTGTGACCTAGCCTTGGAAGTCACGCACCATTATTTCTGTGATCTCCTGCTAACAAGTCAGCCCAATGTTGCTTGTACCAGAGTGTGAACACCACCAGTAAGCTAGACTCTGGGGGGCTTGGAGCTTGACAACCATTCCCTCCCAGAAGCAAATAATGCCACTACTTGCTTATGTGGCCTTTCAGGGATTTTTTATTTGGACACAAGCAATTATTGTACAAACACAGCCGGCCTTCCTTATCCACGGGCTCTGCATCTGTGGATTCAATCAATTGCGGATCAAAAATATATGGGAATAAAAGGACAATAGGATGATAAAAAATAAGACAAATAAAAACTACAGTGTAACAACTATTTACATAGCATTTGTGCTGTGTTAGGTAATATAAGTAATCTAGAGATGCTTTGAAGTATACAGCAGGATGTGCATAGATTGTATGCAAATACTATGCCATTTTATACAAGAGACTGAGCATCTGTGTATTTTGGTATCTGCAGGGAGTGAATACTGAGGACTGTATATGCGTTCTTTGCCTCCTTTTATTTATTTTTTATTATTATTTTATTTATTTTAGTTTTTAAATTTATTTTAGTATTTTTTTTGTGCTTCAGATACATAGCCTCCTTCTTTTAGACAAATAGTGGCGTGCTATGCATACTGTTCTGCATCTCGCTGTTTTTCACTTAAAGACACACCTTGGCAATCACTCCATATCACTGCTTAAAGCACGCTCAATTCTCTTTAGCATCTGCTCAGTATTCCGCTGTATGACTGAAGCACGTTGATTTAACCAGTTCCCTATTGTGGAGTGTATATGCTGCTCTGAATCTTTTTTTAAAGGGTAGAATCCGGTGCAAACACTTCTAGCCATGCCCGTTACTTTAGGCTTTCCAAGCAGAGTAGCTTTAGGCAAATTACATAACCTCTTTGAACTGGAAGTGCCACCATTGGTAAAACAGGAGTAGGGAGTCCCTCCTTTGCGCTTCACAGGGCCACTGGAAGGATTCAATGAGATGAGCACGTGAAGCGACCAGAATAGAGCCTTGCGCGGGGCTGTGCTTGGTGGGGGCTTGCTCTCTTCTTCCCCATTGCAGTGGTTCCCGGAGCTCAGCAGTGCCCTGGGGAAGCGCTTTTCTATTAATATTTCCAGCCCCACACAGTGGTGTCCGGCTTCACCGCTGGGGTCAGGAGTAGGTTTTCAAGCAGAGGAAAGGTCCCTGGTGTCCTGGCCAAGGGAGCCTCTCGGAGAGGGGCTCCCCCTGGTTTCTTCCCTCACCCTCGTGTTGTCACACTCCGCAGTAGCTGCCAGGCCCGCCCGGCCGGCTGCCTTCCCTGACACTGACCTAGTTGGCAAGGACCGTGCAGAAATGTCAGGCCCGGGCCGGTGCATCCTCGGGATGTTACCAAAGAGCAAACACGGGTTTGCTAGCTGGGTGGATTCTTGTCAACAGGAAGATAAATGGATTAAAGGCAAACAAAAGAGAGATCCCTGCAGTGGAAACAGGAAGAAGGCTGGCTGCTGGCTCTGCTGGGGGTGGGGAGTATTTATTATATAAAGCAGCTTTATTGATGTATGATTCACATACCCTGCAATTCACCCATTTAAAATATAGAATCAGTGGTTTTTACTGTCTTCACAGAGCTGTGTGACCATCATCACAAGCAATTCGAGAATATTTTCATCGCCCAGAAAAAAATACTCTGCCCATTAGCAGTCACTCCCCATTTCACCCCATCTTCCTCTACCCTGGCAACCACTAATCTCCTTTCTGTCTCTGTGGATTTGCCGATTCTGGACATTTCATAAAAATGGACTCATATAATATGCAGTCTTTTGTGACTGACTTCTTTCACATAAGCATAATATTTTCAAGGTTCACCCATGTTATAACTTTGTTTCTTTTCTTTCTTTTTTTTTTTTTTTGAGGCAGTCTCACTCTGTTGCCCAGGCTAGAGTGCCATGCCATCAGCCTAACTCACAGCAACCTCAAACTCCTGGGCTCAAGGGATCCTCCTGCCTCAGCCTCCCGGGTAGCTGGGACTACAGGCAAGTGCCACCAGGCCTGACTAATTTTTTCTATTTTTAGTTGTTTGGCTAATTTATTTCTATTTATAGTAGAGAGGGGGTCTCACTCTTGCTAAGGCTGGTCTTGAACTCCTGGCTCAAGCAATCCTCCCACCTCGGCCTCCCAGAGTGCTAGGATTACAGGTGTGAGCCACCATGCCGGGTCCTTCATTTCTTTTTATTGCCAAATACTATTCCATTGCAAGGATATACATACTTTGTTTATCCATTCATCAGTCAAGAGACATTTGGGCTGTTTCCACCTTTTGGCTTATTTTGAATAATGCTGCTATGAATATTCCCGCACAAGTTTTTGTATGAACCTATGTTCCATTCTCTTGGGAATATACCTAGGAGTGGAATTGCCAGGCATATAGTAATTCTGTTTAACCTTTGCAGGGTGTTTTCCAAACTGCCAGGGTGTTTTCCAAAGTGGCTGCACCATTTTACATTCCCACCAGCAGTGTGTGAGGGTTCCAGTTTCTCCACATCCTCACCAACACTCGTTACTCGCTGTCTCTGATTGGAGTCATCCTAGCTGTTGTGAAGTGGTATCTCATTGTGAGTTTGATCTGCATTTCCCTGATGCCTAAAGATGTTTAGCATCTTTTCATGTGCTTATCAGAAATTGGTATATATTCTTTGGAGAAATGTCTAATTCAAGTCCTTTGCCCATTTTTAACTGGGTAATTTGTCTTTTGATTGTTGATTGTTAGAGTTCTATATACGTTCTAGTGGAAGATCTTATTTTAATCTTTTTAGAATTACTGTATTCTCAATCAGCCTCATACTCATGTTAGAGCAGCAATGTGTTTGAATCCAAGGAACACACATAGGTGAGTTTATCAGAAGGTAAAAGTGTTTGCAAACTAATTCAACATTATGGGAGCCCTGGAATACAGGAAATCTAACTATCAACTATAAAAGAAAATCTCTTCCTTCTCAATAAAGACAATTCCTTGCTTTGTTTCTGTGCTTTCCTTGGACAGAAGGAGAGATATCTATTCTACCACCCCAAGTCCACACCCCAGGGAAATTGAGTCCACTAGGGAAATTGAGAGGCTAGAGGACAATCCATGGTGCAGTGGACACCATGGCCCCAAAACAGTTTCATTATCGAATTTCTTCTCATTTCATTTCAATAGACATTTCATGATGGCTTCCTATTAGCATGTATAGAGATTCAAAGAAGTGATAGAGGGAGAAATAGACAAACAAATAACTTTTAATACCAAGTGTTTATTAAAACATGCCTGAGTGTGAAAAGAGAGGCAGTCCATTTTGTCAAAAGGGGGCAACGGTGAAAAGGGCAATTGGGAATTATGGTCAGCTTCAGAGAGGAGACTATTTTTAAGGTGGTCTTAATGACTGAGCATGAGTCTGCCCTGTGAACAAGGAGAGCAAATGGCATGTGCAAACTCAAAGAGGTCTAAACAGAGCATGGTGAGCTCCTCCCGTGCTTTTAGAACAAGTGACTTTTGAATGAATCAATAAGTTCAGTAACTAGTAGAACGGTCTACTGAACTTTCCAGCTCACTTTTTGGTTCAGCGTGGGTGTGTTGAGCAGAGCAGGACTAGGGAATGAAGTTCGACCCACAGCAGAAGGGTGTTGACCGAGAGTTCAATCTCATTCCTCAGCTCTCAAGGTCCACGCCGGGCCCGATCCAGTTATATCCAGGTTCTCAGAAGGTGCATAATTCTACTCACTGTGAAAGAATCAACAAGAGGGGCCTGGTACCTGGGAAGAGGGGTGGGGACAGCACTGAGCAGGGGATTGGTGCGAGCAGGAGGGAGGGGACACAGAAGACTCGCTCTGTTTGCTCTACACCTCTGTTTGTCCTCACATCCTACCTACTGTCTACAGACCTATAATGAGTAACTAAGTGAATGACGCGAAAGCTGAGCCCTTGGTGTAAAAGAGGCACTCTTCTTCAGTCCCTGAGTGCCAAACACAGTCCCCTGCCCCTGGACCCTTGTCCTCTGGGAGCTGGAGGGAGGACAACCATGGCTTTCCTACAAGCCCCAGGCAAGTTACCTGTGTTTCATCCCTGCTGCCCTTGTCTGGGTTTGCCCAGCTAGCCCAGGTGTGTGTGACCACGTGGGAGCCTGGTGTTCCCGTCCGGAAACCCCTGATGCAAGCCACCGAAAGCCAACTCAAAATGGCTCCAACATGGCCGGGCACGGTGGCTCACGCCTGTAATCCAAGCACTCTGGGAGGTCGAGGTGGGAGCATCGATCAAGGTCAGGAGTTCAAAACCAGCCTGAGCAGGAGTGAGACCCCGTCTCTACTATAAATAGAAAGAAATTAATTGGCCAACTAAAAATATATAGAAAAAATTAGCCGGGCACAGTGGTGCATGTCTGTAGTCCCAGCTACCGGGGAGGCTGAGGCAAGAGGATCGCTTCAGCCCAGGAGTTTGAGGTTGCTGTGAGCTAGGCTGATGCCACAGGCACTCTAGCCCAGGCAACAGAGTGAGATTCTATCTCAAAAAAAAAAAAAAAAAAAAAAGGCTCCAACAATAATGAAAGGTATCCTCTCACATAGCGAGAATTCCTGAGGCCAGGCAGTTCCAGAGGCGGTTAATTTACCAGCAACCTTGGGTCATCAAGGACTCGAGTTCTTTCCATCTCATCCTCAGTGTACTGGCTATTAAACTCTATGATCTTTGCCGATCTGAAAGGTTAAAAAAAAAAAAAAGTATGTGATAAACAAGAAACAAACTTCTTGACATCCTCAAGAAGTAACTGCTGGGCAGGGTAAAAGCAAATCCACTGAACCAACTCCTGAGATCTGCAAACAGACTGGACTAAAAATCGAAATAGCAAAGAATCTTGGCAGAGAATCCTCTCTGACTTGGTCAGATATGAGATTTTTTTAAAAAAATAATAAAAAAAAGTTCTTATCTTCCTTCCTAAAACAAATTCTGATAAGGACCCTTAAGATTCCAAAGTCAACTGAACACAGAAAGTTTAAGGCAAAGGAATTTCCCTGCATCCTGCCAGGAAGGGGAGTGTTTACAATCTCTGCACAGAGCCTGACAAGGCTCCCCTAAAACAGGCTTCCTTTGTTTCAATTTCCATTAAAAGAGGAGCACGAGGGGGCTCGTTTAGACCAGGGGCGTCCCGGAACGATCTTGTGTGATGCGGAACATGTCCTGCGGGTGAGCTGTCCGATGTCATAACACAGTAGTGACTAGACTAGCCGTGTATGGTTGCTGGGCACGTGGAGTGAGGCTGGTGGGGACGAGGAGCTGAATTTTAATTTTATTAAATTTTACTTTATTTGGGCAGAGTGGTTGTGGGGAGACTTGCTCAGGGTTTTCTTTTGCTAAGAGAGACGCCAGGCCTTCTTGGCTCAGGGTGCTCATGACCGCAACCTCGGGACACAACTGGGGGTGGTGTTGCTGACAAACCAAAGGACTCTGTAGCTTTAGATATTTTATAAAAATAAAAATAAAGGCCGGGCACGGTGGCTCACGCCTGCAATCCTAGCACTCTGGGAGGCCGAGGCGGGCGGATTGCTCAAGGTCAGGAGTTGGAAACCAGCCTGAGCAAGAGTGAGACCCCGTCTCTACTATAAATGGAAAGAAATTAATTGGCCAACTAATATATATAGAAAAAAAGTAGCCGGGCATGGTGGCGCATGCCTGTAGTCCTAGCTACTCGGGAGGCTGAGGCAGCAGGATTGCTTGAGCCCAGGAGATTGAGGTTGCTGTGAGCTAGGCTGACGCCGCAGCACTCACTCTAGCCTGGGCAACAAAGTGAGACTCTGTCTCAAACAAACAAAAAAATAAATAAATAAGATGATAAGATAGAGGATGCTTCCCCCCACTAAGCATCACCCCATGTCTATGCCACTCCCAGGCTGAGTCTGCGCAAATGGAATCCAGTGTTGGGTTGAGATAAATACCTTGCTTAGAAAGAGAAGTTTGGTAGGAGAGGGGAGGAAAACAGACAGTCTCAGCGTTCTTGACTTACCTGCATGTGAGTGTTTTGCTTCACCACTGTGCGGCCCTACTATCACAGCAAGATTACTGAAGGGAGTACTTGCCGGGTACAATTACAATCTTATTTTATTTAATGTCCGTGATGTGCGAGCTACTGTACAGAACACAGAAACAATAGGCTTTGTTCTCTAGTGGTGCATACTCTGGTGAGATGGGTTAAAAAATCATAAAGGAGGCCGGGCGCGGTGGCTCACGCCTGTAATCCTAGCTCTTGGGAGGCCGAGGCGGGCGGATTGCTCAAGGTCAGGAGTTCAAAACCAGCCTGAGCAAGAGCGAGACCCCGTCTCTACTATAAATAGAAAGAAATTAATTGGCCAACTAATATATATAGAAAAAATTAGCCGGGCATGGTGGCACATGCCTGTAGTCCCAGCTACTTGGGAGGCTGAGGCAGAAGGATTGCTTGAGCCCAGGAGTTTGAGGTTGCTGTGAGCTAGGCTGACGCCACGGCACTCACTCTAGCCTAGGCAACAAAGCGAGACTCTGTCTCAAAAAAAAAAAAAAAAAAAAAATCATAAAGGAGATTGAATGAAGGTAAAAGACATCACAGTGAGGCTGGGTGCCATGGGTCACACCTGTAATCCCAGCACTTCTGGAGGCCAAGGAAGGAGGATTGCTTGAGGCCAGAAGTTCTAGACTAGCCTAAGCAAGATCGAGACCCCATCTCTACAAAAAAATAGAAAAATGAGGCTGAGGTAGGAGGATCGCTTGAGCCCAGGAGTTGTGAGTTTGCAGTGAGCTGTGATGATACCACTGCACTCTAGCCTGGACCACTGAGCAAGACTCCGTCTCAAAAAGAAAAAAAAAAAAAAGATAGATAAATTAATGATGTGTAATTTTCCCCTATTATGGACTCCCTCCCCATTATATATTTACCCATTACGGAAAAACTGAGATAAAAATATAAGAGCAAAGAAAATAAATATCAGGTATAATATCATGAAAATATTTCCCTAACTAACTTTTTAAATCATTGTTTTATAATGATTACATCATTTCATCTTTGGATATACTATAATTTATTTAACCAATGTCCTGTTGTTTCCAAATTTTCAGTTTTATAAATTGTTCCACGATAAACATGCTGGGTCAATAGGTATATTAGTCAGAATGTTGCAAGTGACAAAAAGCAAAGTGAAACCAGATTAAGTAACAACAATCACTAAAGCACTTTGTCGGCCCACATGACTAGGATTTTCAGGGTGGGAAAAGGGCATGTTTCAGGCATGGCTGGATCCAGGAGCTCAAACAATACCATCCAAACATTATTTATATGTATTTTGGTTTGTCCTTAGATGGTGGATGCCAGCAGCCCCCCTGTAATGAAAGATTCATCCCATTGCTGGGAGTGCTGTTGGCAGTGTCCCTGGGGATCAGCCCCTATTATAGGGATGGTCTCAGCTACAGACAGCCACCACCTCCAAGGAGTTGACCCTGGGGTCAGCTTTCCCTGCTGTAGAAAGTCCAATGCTGCACCCCAGATTTCTCTGGGTTCCTTGTGCTTGCTGGCTCCATTTTCTGCTCACCTTGAGCTCATTTGTTTCTCCCCCTCCCCAAGCTCATTTCCCCTCATGCCTGTTTTCTCCTCTGCTCGGGGCTCACGTTCTCCCCAAGGTTCTTGGACTAGCCCTTCCTCTCCCCAGACTCTTCACATATCACATCCCCTCTGGCCTGCACCAACCCCTCCCAATTCTGGTTCCCTTCTTATCTCTGGATCTTTTTGCTCACCAGACCATCTTGGCTATGCCTAGAAGGCTTCATCTTCAAAGCTAGTCATGCTCTGCAAGGTATGTTCCTTTTTTATTTTGAGACAGAGTCTTGCTCTGTTGCCTGTGCTAGAGTGCCATGGCGTCAGCCTAGCTCACAGCGACCTCAAACTCCCGGGCTCAAGCAATTCTTCTGCCTCAGCCTCCCAAGTAGCTGGGACCACAGGCAAGTGCCACCATGCCCAGCTCATTTTTCTATTTTTTGTAAAGATGGGGTTCACCCTCTTGCTCAGGCTGGTTTGGAACTCCTGGCTTTGAGCGATCCTCCCTCCTCAGCCTCCCAGAGTGCTAGGATTACAGGCGTGAGCCACCGCGCCCGGCCTGCAGGGCCCCCAAGAGAATTTAAGTGGTCAGCTCATAAAGTAATATTTTTTCCTCCACAGTAAGCTGCAGTTCACCTTATTCAACAGTGTGGTTTTCCTCTGGAGCACTATGTTCTGTTCCCTTTATGACACAGAATATTTTCACAGTTCCCTTGTTGGTTTGTTGTTTTTTTTTTTTTCACTTTTGAAAATTGATATATCTAAACTTCCTACATGACCCTGAAACAGGGTAAAATGATTCTCATGGGATCTTATCACCAGTTGCTGCTAAGATGCTCTTCTCTGATCTTAATTTGAAGACCTCTTTGATCCTTAGACTAAGGGAAGAAGGAAGGGCTCCAGGGCTATAACCTAATGGGCAGAGACTGTCATTCGTGGTGTTTGGTGATGTACCAGGCTCAGCTTTCTCTGGCCCCCGGCGACTGGCCTGGGGGCCCCAGGTCCCAGGTGTAGTCTAGCCTATTGTGCCCACCGTCTCTGGAAGGAGTCCCATCCCTCCTCCTCCACCCTGACTTTCTTTAAAGGGAGGCCACCTGTAACCTTGGGCCTCATGCACAACTGCTTTCCAAGGTAAAAGGGATTGCAAGTGATGTGATTGACTTGTCTCTTTTTACCTTTTACTCCTGTCCTTTCTAATTAGGAGATGTTAGTAGGATCCAGGGTCCCCGTTAATTATTCCAGGAGGGTGTTCCTGGGGGGAAGGGAGGCCAGGATGTCCTAGAGCTTTTCCTTCAAGCAGACTACTTGCTACAGTCCAGTAGAAAGTCCTCAACAGTGCTAAAATGTATTTTTTTTATTTTTATTTTTATTATATTTTTTTGAGACAGAGTCTCGCTTTGTTGCCCAGGCTAGAGTGAGTGTCGTGGCGTCAGCCTAGCTCACAGCAACCTCAAACTCCTGGGCTCAAGTGATCCTTCTGCCTCAGCCTCCGACTAGCTGGGACTACAGGCATGCACCACCATGCCTGGCTAATATTTTCTATATATATTAGTTGGCCAATTAATTTCTTTCTATTTATAGTAGAGACGGGGTCTCGCTCCTGCTCAGGCTGGTTTCGAACTCCTGACCTCGAGCAATCCACCCGCCTTGGCCTCCCAGAGTGCTAGGATTACAGACGTGAGCTGTATTTTTTTAAATTTCAGAATATTACTGGGGTATAAACGTTTTGATTTGCTTTTGTGCAGTTTGAGTCAAGGTTAAAAGTATGCCCATCACCAAGATAGTGTGCATTGTACCCATTAGGTGTAAATTTACCCATCCACTCCTTCCCCCCCACCTCCTTGGTTTCTGTTGAGTTTTACTACCATATGTGCACATGGGTGTTGATTGATGAGTTCCAATTTAATAGTGAGTGCGTGTGGTGTTTGTTTTTCCATTCTTACAATACTTCGCTCAGAAGAATGGTCTCTTGTTCCATCCAGGTTGTTACGAAAGGTATCAGTTCACCATTTTTTATGGCTGAGTAGTACTCCATAGTATACAGTATACTACATTTTATTAATTCACTCATGTATTTATGGACACTTGGGTTGTTTCCACATCTTTACAATTGTGAATTGTGCTGTAATAAACATTCAAGTGCACATGTCTTTTTGATAAAATGACTTTTTTTTTTTTATAAAAACCCAATAGTGGGATCGCTGGATCAAATGGTAGGTCTACTTTTTTTTTTTTTTTATTTTGGCATATTATGGGGGTACAGATTTTAAGGTTTCAATAAATGCCCATTTCCCCCCTCCCCCCAAAAGTCTGAGTCTCCAGCATGACCATCCCCCAGATGGTGCACATCTCACTCATTATGTATGTATATACCCGCCCCCCTCCCCCCCTCCCACCTGCCCAATACCCTATTACTGTAGCACCTATGTGTGCACTTAGGTGCTACTCAGTTAATACCAGTTTGCTGGAGAATATATCTGGTGCTTGTTTTTCCATTCTTGGGATACTTCACTTAGTAGTATGGGTTCCAGCTCTAACCAGGAAAATATAAGATGTGCTATATCACCATTGTTTCTTAGAGCTGAATAGTACTCCAGGTAGGTCTACTTTTAGTTCTTCGAAGTATCTTCATATTATTTTCCATAGAGGTTGTACTAGTTTGCAGTCCTACCAACAAAAGGTAGATGAGACCTTTCTTAGTTGTAGCACTGATACTAGTTTCACTTGTATTAATATTTTCTTCCTTTCAATTAGGAACTGGGAGTGTGGGTAGGATGAGATTAGATGTTAACATTCAAAATCACCCACGTTACCCAAAAGTACCAATACTTTTTTTACTATTTTTTTCTTTTCTAACTCATGAAAAAGCTCTTTAGGTTTAAACCACTTATTCATAACATTTCAAGTTTGGAACATGTCTAGAGAAACAGTCTATTTAAATGCACCATCATAGTCTAACTGCTTGGGCAGACAGGGAGACCTGGTAGCACTGGCTCTATTTTTGTTAGGATGACCTTTGGATTTCTTTACTTCTGTTCTGTTAGGAAAAAATCAGCTTAGAGAAATCTGAACACTTCCCAAAAATAACACCCCACTGAAAATTCCTTTTGCTATAGTTTTCTCAGGAAGCAGAGCTAGCCTTTCCACTTCCTAGCGGATCCTCCAAGGTCAAAAGCACAGGGAATGTTTGTAAGGGCATCTTGTGTGCTTTTGTTCTCACCAGCGCTTGGGGCCCCTGGAAACATCAGATTCTAATAAACAAAACAATCGAAGGAGTGGAAGAAACAGCAGGCACCTTTTAGATAGGATGCACTGCAGCCTGGGGCACTGACCTATGGTCAGCTGTGCACCGAGTTGCTGTTTTGAACTTATAAAAGTTCCATCTGTTTGGTAACCAAAATTCCAGAGGGGGAAAATACCTGCTCCCAGTAAAGTCAAATTAAATGGCATTAGGACAAAGATACAGATAAGATGAGCTTCCATTTGGTAAGCAAAATACCTCCCTCGAACCAGACTAGCCTATGCGGAGTGGTGCACGTGGCTATGGACTAAGTCTCAAAAGAATTCCAGAATTCTGCACTGCCATGGGCATTGTAGTGGATTTGGAGTTCATCTAAAGACACTCTCTTACTATCTCCCTTTATGGTCTTCTCCAATACTATTGCTTAATCTTTTTATGCCTCAGTTCTTTAACTGGTCCCTCCCTGTTCTGACATTATCTATTGCACACGTTTTCTCTCTTCCTTACATGAGTTTGCTAAGCTAACGTTGGAATTTGGGAGCTCCCTGTTGTTGTTCAATTAGGAGCACTGAGGGTATAGGATATGGCTGTGTGTGTGTGTGTGTGTGTGTGTGTGTGTATCAGATAACAAAAGATCCAAACTGCTTCTAGCAAAAAGCATCAAAAGAGAAGTGTATCATCCTGGGATTAGTGGCATTACTAGTTTAAATGGGTCCAGTATAAAATCTCTGTGAGGTCTTTGTGCTCCCCTCAACCCAGTGCATACACAAGAAACTTTGTTTTGCCCCCCTTTAGAATGTTACTTTATTAATAATTAAACAGCATCATTTAAAATGATACCAACAGGCCGGGTGTGGTGGCTCACGCCTGTAATCCTAGCACTCTGGGAGGCCGAGGCAGGTGGATCCCTCAATGTCAGGAGTTCAAAACCAGCCTGAGCAAGAGCGAGACCCTGTCTCTACTAAAAATAGAAAGAAATTAATTTGCCAACTAAAAATACACAGAAAAAAAAAATTAGCTGGGCATGGTGGCGCATGCCTGTAGTCCCAGCTACTCAGGAGGCTGAGGCAGAAGGATTGCTTGAGCCCAGGAGTTTGAGGTTGCTGTGAACTAGGCTGATGCCACAGCACTCCAGCCCAGGCAACGGAGTGAGACTCTGTCTCAAAAATAAATAAATAAATAAATAAATAAATAAATGATACCAACATATTATTAAATATATTTAAATTTTTAAAACCTAACACTGAAACGTGTAAACATAATAAATGAAATCAATTCTTTCCATGCCAAAAAGTGTAAAT
Source organism: Microcebus murinus (assembly GCF_040939455.1). Taxonomy (NCBI): domain Eukaryota; kingdom Metazoa; phylum Chordata; class Mammalia; order Primates; family Cheirogaleidae; genus Microcebus; species Microcebus murinus. The sequence continues at coordinate 23,361,477 of NC_134121.1, read as the reverse complement.
AATCTTATAATAATCTTCACCATGATTTCTTTAGCAAAGTCACCAAATAAGTTTTGCAACTTCCAGTTGCTAGAGCAACTAGATTGAGAGAACTCTGTTAAATTTTGTTACAGCTGGGCGAGGTGGCGCATGCCTGTAGTCCCAGCTACTTGGGGACTGAGGCTGGAGGATCACTTGAGCCCAGGAGCTTGAGGCTGCAGTGAGCTATGATTGTGCTACTGTACTCCAGCCTGGGTGACAGAGGGAGACCCTGACTCAAAGAAAGGAAGGAAGGAAGGAAGGAAGGAAGGAAGGAAGGAAGGAAGGAAGGAAGGAAGGAAGGAAGGAAGGAAGGAAGGAAGGAAGGAAGGAAGGAAGGAAGGAAGGAAGGAAGGAAGGAAGGAAGGAAGGAGAGAGGGAGGGAGGGAGGGAGGGAGGGAAAAAATAATATATATACACGCATACATACACATATAAAGAGTTACAGGCTGGGCGCGGTGACTCACGCCTGTAATCCTAGCACTCTGGGAGGCCGAGGCAGGCGGATTGCTCGAGGTCAGGAGTTCGAAACCAGCCTGAGCAAGAGCGAGACCCCATCTCTACTATAAATAGAAAGAAATTAAATGACCAACTAATATATATAGAAAAAATTAGCCAGGCATGGTGGTGCATGCCTGTAGTCCCAGCCACTCAGGAGGCTGAGTCAGGAGGATCGGTTGAGCCCAGGAATCTGAGGTTGCTGTGAGCTAGGCTGATGACATGGCACTCACTCTAGTCTGGGCAACAAAACGAGACTCTGTCTCCAAAAAAAAAAAGAAAAAAAAAAGAGTTACATATTTTTGCCCTTCCTTATCAGTATTTCCCAAACTTCCCTGATGATATGAAGCACCTGGATAACATGCAGGTGCCTCTGTCACTCAAGATCTAGTGCTCAGCATGGCAGAGAACAACCTGCAATTCTCAATATCCACCAACACGTTCCAGGCCCAGTGTTCCCAGCAATTGTTCTTTGTTCTCTACACAAAAGATGACTGAGAATAATGCCTTGAACTTGGGCAACGGCAGGCCTTATTTATTTATTTATTTATTTATTTATTTTTTTGAGACAGAGTCTTGCTTTGTTGTCCAGGCTAGAGTGAGTGCCGTGGCGTCAGCCTAGCTCACAGCAACCTCAAACTCCTGGGCTCAAGCAATCCTACTGCCTCAGCCTCCCAAGTAGCTGGGACTACAGGCATTTGCCACCATGCCCGGCTAATTTTGTGTATATATATTAGTTGGCCAATTAATTTCTTTCTATTTATAGTAGAGACGGGGTCTCGCTCTTGCTCAGGCTGGTTTCGAACTCCTGACCTCGAGCAATCCGCCCGCCTCGGCCTCCCAGAGAGCTAGGATTACAGGCGTGAGCCACCACGCCCGGCCTGTTTATTTATTTTTATTCTTATTTTTCAAACAGGTTTTCTGCAAGTTTTTGATTTTTGAATTTTTCAATTGACACATTTTGAAATTGACAAATTGCTTTGTGAAGTATCATTTCTTGAAAGGGCTAAGCTTCATTTTCTTGATTCTCTTTCTTGTTCCTAGAGGTAGTCACAAGTGAACAAAATAGCACAGTATTCAAAGCAGTTGTACATGCTGGCCAGGAAGCATTTTGCAGTATTAAACAATTCATCCAGTTGGATTCTGCCTTGTGGAAAAAAAGAAAAAAGAAAAATAAAACGATTCATATCACTCTTCAATTACATCTAAATATGGAGTATGTGTGAAGCGTAATAGTCTTGTTACAAAAGCTACTACATGGCATTAAATTCTAACGTGCAAAGATTTTTTAATGAAAATGGTTATGATTTAGTTAAATTTTTTTAAATTTAAATAAACATTTCTGCTTTATTTAAGCAATTTCAACGAAAAATTCTTATATTCATTAATTATAAGTGTACTGCATTTTAATTATAATAGGTAATGTTGAATATTTTAGAAGTGAAACAGCTATATTGAAAACACATGAAAAGTAATTTATTTTTTATTTTATATTATTTTTGGTAAAATATATTCAATTTTTATACTTTGCATACAATTATATTTTTTAACCCTTTAGATCACTATTGTCAACAGAACATAAGTATGTGAAAAATATTATCATGACTTTTTAGTAATTTTGCTGAAATGAAGGTAAAAATAAATTTTATGAAATAAATGTATAATAACTTAGAAATTATGCTTGTTTTATCTTATTAATTTTTCAAACATCCCTGGTCCAGCAACTGAACACCAAGACATAAGTGACAATAATTATGTTCAGTCCTTTTTTAATAATTTACTGATTTGGGCATATAAAACCATAGCTTTACATGTATTTTTTAGATATTGTCATTTTAAAGATATATTTGTCAAGATAGGAGGGTGGAACACATTTTATTTAGCAGTTTGTTCCCCTGGTTTATGATTTTGGAGTTTTTAGCCATATGGTCTATGGGCCTTAGCCCCAGAGATTAGACATCTTAAGGCTGGGACATGGGTCCCGTCTCCTACACTGACAGCTTTTCTCCTGGAGATGAACTTCTCCGGAATGCTAAGAAATATAATTTCCTCCACCTCCTCACACACAAAGGACAGTTAATTTCCAGTCTCTTGGACATCAGGGTCCAGCTCTCACACCATTTGTATGCACAACTCGATGTTCTCCTATTGTACACCAGGACTAGGACCTTAAAAACAACAAACTGCTTAAGAACGAAAACCAGCTAGAACTAAACAGCAGGAAACAGCCTGAGTCCTAAAACCCTTTGCTGAGCAAAGCGAGGTACTCAGAGCAGAAGTATTGCGGCCACCTGAGAGCTTGTCAGAAACGCAAACTCTCAGGACCCACTTCAGGGCTACCGAGTAAGAACATACATTTTAGCAAAATCCACAGTTTGATAATTATGCCCATGAAAGTGTGGGAAGCGCTTCTATAACCTCTCAACTGAGACAATTAAAGGCATAAAGGCGAGCAAGAGAGGGAGAATGGTGACTGATGTCCCTGCCCAGCTAGATGTCTGGGGAGGGACAACGGAAGTCCTGGGTCCTGGGTTCTATTGCCAGCAAGGAGATCTGGGCAGCAATACAGGAACCCAATTGTTAAGTCGGGGCCCCTGGCTCCCAGGATGGGGAGGGTGTACTAAAAGATATTGTAGGATATCTGCCCACCCACTCCATCTTCTGGGAGTCTCCTGCTGCTGCCCTGAGTGATCATGTGGTGTACTGTGTGGCCTCAGTCCCCTGGCCATGACCAAACTGGTCAGGCCAAAGGGCAGCTAATTCCTGGCCTGGTCACTGACTTGTGTCCTGGCTTGAAAATATGAACTGAGCCATCAGATTCCAACTTGGGGACTTTAGAACGGTTAAAGAGGGAGCGGTGGATGTGAAGGTTCCAGCAAGTTCTAGGGTTAAGGTTGGGTGGCTCTAATGGGCCATGTGCATGCCTAAGGTATGAGAAAACAGTGACAGTGAGTAAGCAGAAGGAGCAGCCAGAGAAGAGAGTGAGAGAGGAAAGGAGTAGACAGACACATAGACACAGACACACATGCATGTAGGGGTGGGGTCAAGAGAGAGAGACAAAAGACAGCCTCCCTGGCTCCCTTTCTGCTCTTCTTCAAACCTGTGCTTAGTTTTTTCTGGGGATAAGCCTTTGATTCTAGCAACCAACAGACCTTTGACTCAGAAGGACAGAGGAAATGAACTCCTAATAATCTAATCCCAAATAATCGATGACTATCGATTTATAATCCTCCAATTATTAGTCTTGGCTCAGAAAATGCGAGAAGCAGGAAGAGCGAGTTTTAGTGGGAGGAAAGAATATATCTCTGGGGACTGACACGTAGGTGATGGGGCACTCAGTTTAGTAGCCACATCTAGCCTAGAGGTTATGATACCACTCGTTTCTCATGACTTGGTTAATCTCTGTGGGTTTTTTTTTTTTTAATTCAAGAAAACAAAAATTCAATGGAAAGCTCAGATTAGGAGCATTGCTGCTTAAGAACTTATTTCGAGCTTAGATTATCCAAATCAATTTTCCTAATAGAGTCTTAAAGTTTTAATATGTTAAGGAAGATTAATTAATTGGGGAGGCTTAAAATAATACCACTGTAGCAATCTTGGCTCTAACCGGGGCTGTCACTGGGCTGCTCAGACGAGTGTGGCTGTTGCTTGGGTGGGGTGGTGCAAGCCGGGGGCTCTGAAGGAGTGGATCCTGGGCTGCCCGTGTACATGAGCGGTTGCAGAAGGAGCAGGAATGTTCCCCCGCACCAGAGCACAGGGCGTTTGGGGAGGGCAGCGTTGATCTGAGCGCCAGGGAGAGAGAGGCGCTTTTAAAAGATGCTGAAGGAGTGGTTGCCCCTGGGAAGTCTGCAATGTCAGGCGCAAGTCCCTTTGTTTTGATGCCCAGGGTGTCAGAGTGTGGCAAGAAAATGGAGAAGGGCTTCCCCTCCTCAGTGCAGAGCCTCACCTGGGCGTCACCCTGGCCCCTTGCGCCTGCTGGGCTGTCCGGGGGTTTTGCTGTAAGCCGGCTTACTAGCCTCTGCGTCGTGCCACCGTGCTTTGTTCTTCATCTACACGTTTAAATTCTTGTCCACCGTCTGTTTTTTATTTTTTTCAGCTCCTGACATCACACCTGTATATTCTAAGTCTTTACTTGTCTGCATGTCTCCCCTGGGACTTACAGCAATGGTCTCGCGCCTGGTCTCCCTGCTGCCATTCTCGTCATTGTGCTATCTATTCTCCGCGTAATAGCTGCAGGAACTTTTAAAAATGGAAACTTTGGCCAGGTGAGGTGGCTCACACCTGTAATCCTAGCACTCTAGGAGGCGGAGGTGGGAGGATTGCTCAAGATCAGGGGTTCGAAACCAGCCTGAGCAAGAGCGAGATCCCGTCTCTACTATAAATAGAAAGAAATTAATTGGCCAACTAATATATATAGAAAAAAGACCCGGGCATGGTGGCACATGCCTGTAGTCCCAGCTACTTGGGAGGCTGAGGCAGAAGGATTGCTTGAGTCCAGGAGTTTGAGGTTGCTGTGAGCCAGGCTGACGCCACGGCACTCACTCTAGCCTGGGCAACAAAGTGAGACTCTGTCTCAAAAAATGTATATATAAAATAAAAATGGAAACTTTTTAGTGTTCCGATGTTTTCCTGTGGTCCTTAGCACAAAGCAAACGCCTTACCCGGATCTGCACAGCCCCGTGTGATCTGACCCCTGCCTGCCTCTGTGACATCACCTGCTACCTGCAACAGCTCTTCTTGAAATGTCACCCCATCCACCCAGACCTTCTCTTTCTCAAACACCCCCAGCTCCTTCCACCTCACAGCCCTCGTGGAAGCTGGTTTGGCTGCCTGGGCTCCTTGTCTTCCCAGAAATGCTACCTCTATTGCTAGACCTTTGCTGACCTCTGGCTAGAGTGACCTACTCTCTGCAGAAGCCACTTCCTACCGCATCCCTGTGTTTCATTTTTTTCATAGAATATGTCGCTATCCAGAATGTCCATGAGTCTGTTTCATGTCTGTCTGTCTCCGGTGACATGAAAGCTTCATGACAGCAGAGACGGCATCTGCCTCAACGACAGCTACTGTATTGCTGGGACCTAGTAGGTGCTCAATGAATGTTCATGGAAAGCACAAAGGAGTGGCTGCCCCGTCTCTGATCTCCCACTTGCCACTGGGATTGGGTGCTTTCTCGAATTTGCTCTGGCTCTGGAGACACTGTTCCCACACTTACACCTGCTTCCAGAAACTCCCATCCGTCTCTCAGAGCAAGCCCCGTCCCTGGAATTCTCTGTAGCGCAGGGAAAGGAAAGCGAATACCCAGTTTGACGTGGTGTGTTTAGACTTTCGGTGATTGGAATTTTTGCTTCCTATTTCACACCCACTCCACTCTGTTGGGAAATCGTTTTACCAGCACTTGGTTCCTTTTGCGTGTTGACTTTGTGCTCTAAGACAGCAGAGCTGTTTCCTGGCAGCGCCTGGGCCTCGCATCCAGGAGCCGCCCCCAATTCCTAGGGGAAGACTGGCCTGGCTCGGGCCACATGTCCACCACTGGACCAGCCAGCTGTGGCAGGTGGACTCAGTCCTACAGCACAGATATGGCCACGAGGGGCCAGCCCTGAGTCTCGGCTGCTCCTGGAGAAGAAGGCTTGTTGTGAGCCGTGAATCTGCCCCCGTCTTCACCCTTGGCTGGTAGAACTCGAAATTAATTGGCCAACTAATTAATTAGTTGACTGAGCCAGTAAGAATCCCTTTTTCAATTTTTTTTTCTTTTTTAGGCTAGATGTTATTCTAGCTTTTTCAAATTTTTTAAACGGTGAATTAGTGTAGGGTAAATCAACTTTATTGAGGCATAATTTACATACAATCAAACGCACGCACCCATCTGAAGTTCAATGGGTTTTGACAGATGTATGCACCCACGCAATTACCCCCATAATCAAGAGACAGAATATTTTAATTACTCCCTAAAGTTGCCTTGTGCCCATTTGCAGTCAACTTCCCCACCCCACACCCAGGTAACCACTAAGCTATTTCCTGTCACTATGGATTAGTTGGGCTTTTTCTAGAATGATGTATAAATGGAAACATACAGTATGTATTCTTCTTTGTCTGGCTTCTATCACCTGGCCCCGAGACTGTGAGATTCGTGCATATTGTTGCATCTATCAGCAATTTGTAGAAAATCCAGTTTTGGTCACAAAGTGAGAGCCAGAAGAATGAAGCCACACTGCAAGGGAAGTAGAGACGGGAGATCATGTGATCTAGAAGGAACAGAGAAAAACCTCAGTGCCTGGTTCTAAACCAACAGCTTTAAAAACAAGCACCACTCTTCAGGCATGTACAGTAGGATCCCATTTATCAAAACAAAGGACAGAAAAAACAAACCCATCTATGAATGTATTTGTCTAGACAAAGGCTGGGAAGACACATACCAAAGGGTTGATTGTGGTTATCTCTGGGCGGTGAGATTACGGATGTTTAAAAATATTATTTCTGCTTATCTAAATTTTTAATTTTCTACAATCAACTAGGGTTCTTTTTACTTTTTTACAAAAATATTTTTAATTTCAAATATGCAGCTCTTAAAGCCAGACTGGGTAAACTTCTTGAATTCTTGCCATTTTTTAAACGATAAGAAATGTTCCTAGTCACATTTCAAACCTCTGACGTGGCTGTTATAGTTCTACTGCAGTTGCCTAAAGGCAAAACTTATGAAATAGTATCACTTCTGACTAATTATTTACTGACCTCAGTTATGTTCCAGGCCCTCTCGAGTCTTCTGAAATTCTAACCATTCTGTTTGTGGACAGAAACCTTAACTTGGTTGCCTGCATCACCCTTGAGCCGGCAATCAAGTGGAAAGGATTGTGTGCATTGCAGTTTGCAAAACTCGGGACAGCAGAATCCGTTGGGGTGGTTGTGAGAACACAGAGTCCTGAGCTGCACCCCAGACATCCCGGGCAGGGTCTCTGGGGGTGAGTCCAGAATATGACTTTTAAACAACCCAGTTAGGCGATTCTGGGACACACTAAAATTTGAGAGTCAGTGTTATTTCTAGCCAAATAAGCTCCCACCCTGTATAGGTCTTCTCAGCTTGTCCCCCGCATCTGCTCCCAGGACCAGTCTTAACCTTAGGCAGAAGAGAACCTAACTTGTATTTAACTGGCATTAGTCCTGTTTAATGTCAAACAACGATGTGTTCTTCCCTTTAGTTGTGCATGTTTAATCTCTCTTGGGAATCCAAACACTCCCCACCCCACCCCAAGCCAAATCCTGGGCCTTCCTGGCATCCTCAATGTCTGGGGGACCCCTGTCTGACTGGTTGCTGCCTTCATGGACACCCTGCCATGTCCCACCAAGGGTCCTGCTGCTTTGCACTGTCTGTCCCCTGCTACTTTGACGACTTCCCTCCAGACTGAACCTCCTCCATTCATGGTTGTATCTGGGTTTTATCCCCTCTCCCTACCCATTTATCCCTAATCATATTCATTTCTTCTGTGCTGATGACTGGGTTTATTTCTAGATGCAAGTCCCATTCTGCTGACTGGATCCCAAAAGGTTATGGAAGGGAGATTGCGTACAATGACTTGGGTTTCTCTGGGCTTGTTCCTGAGTTCAACAGTGGAGTTGAACTCTTCAAGTCTTATTGAGGTTCAGTGGGGTTGTCTCTAAGTAGTCTTAGAAGAGGATTTTCTGGGTGCTGCATTATCTGTACTTACCTTATTTCTTCTTAAACTTTAGACTATTACATTCATTCAGTTTACTCTCCAGAATGGAAATAATCACTTGAAAACCAATGATCTATTACCATCACATCTATATTGCATTTAAAATCCATTTAAAACTAATGAAAAATGCTCAACATCTCTAATCATCAGGGAAATGCAAATCAAAACCACAATGAGATATCACTTAACCCCAGTGAGAATGGCCTTTATCAAAAAATCTCCAAACAACAAATGCTGGCGTGGATGCGGAGAGAGAGGAACACTCCTACACTGCTGGTGGGACTGCAAACTAGTTCAACCTCTGTGGAAAGCAATATGGAGATATCTTAAAGCGATACAAGTGATTCTACCATTTGATCCAGCAATCCCATTGCTGGGCATCTACCCAAAAGATCCAATGACACTCTACAAAAAAGACACCTGCACTCGAATGTTTATAGCAGCACAATTCATAATTGCAAGGCTGTGGAAACAGCCCAAGTGTGTCCATCAATCCAAGAATGGATTAATAAAATGTGGTATATGGCCGGGCGCTGTGGCTCACGCCTGTAATCCTAGCTCTTGGGAGGCCGAGGTGGGCGGATTGCTCAAGGTCAGGAGTTCAAAACCAGCCTGAGCAAGAGCGAGACCCTGTCTCTACTATAAATAGAAAGAAATTAATTGGCCAACTGATATATATATATATAAAAATTAGCCGGGCATGGTGGCACATGCCTGTAGTCCCAGCTACCCGGGAGGCTGAGGCAGAAGGATCACTCGAGCCCAGGAGTTTGAGGTTGCTGTGAGCTAGGCTGACGCCACGGCACTCACTCTAGCCTGGGCAACAAAGTGAGACTCTGTCTCAAAAAAAAAAAATAAAATGTGGTATATGTATACCATGGAGTACTATTCAGCTCTAAAAAATAATGGTGACATAGCACATCTTATATTTTCCTGGCTAGAGCTGGAACCCATACTATTAAGTGAAGTTTCCCAAGAATGGAAAAACAAGCACCACATATACTCACCAGCAAATTGGTATTAACTGAACAGCACCCAAGTGGTCACATAGGTACTACAGTAATAGGGTGTTGGGCAGGTGGGAGGGGGGAGGGGGGCAGATATATACATACATAATGAGTGAGATGTGCACCATCTGGGGGATGGTCATGATGGAGACTCAGACTTGTGGGGGGAGGGGGAGAAATGGGCATTTATTGAAACCTTAAAATCTGTACCCCCATAATATGCCGAAATAAAAAAAAATCCATTTAAAACTAATGGATTTTAAATTTTTAGTCTTTACAAAATTTTAAAATTTGAAATTGCATTTAAAATTATTTTTCTTGGCTGGTCCGATGGTAGTGGGTTATTAGAACTTATTAGCATTAGTATCACTAAAGTTGGTATTCAACCCCCCACTGCTAAATTGGACTGGCTTTTAAAATAATTGTTTTTCTTAAAGTAAACTCAATCAAAGCCCACTACTTTAGAATCGATAGCTTCTTTCAAATCATAGTAATGCTTAAATATGGCTAGAACTCAAAATCAGAAATTTGGTTGGTTGAAAAGCTTTATAAATTTCCAACTTGCCCAAACAGAATTAACAAGAGCAAATTTCATGATCCCCCCCCCCCGCCCCCCGAAATATAATCCACTAGAATTACTAATGGTAGAGTGTCGTTAGAAAATTTACAATCCTGAGGTATGGCAGATTTTATTTTTCAAAGAGGGCTAAACAATATCTTCCACATGACATGCTCTTCTGCAATGTGACCTTGCCCCTCCCCCTTGAAGAGGTGGAATCAAATCCACCTCCCTTTAAATCTTGGCTGCATTTGGTGACTTTCTGAACAAAAGAATTTGGCAGAAGTGAAGTTCTGGGACTTTCTAGGACAGGGCATAAGAAACTTTGTACTTCCAATTAGCTACTATGTAAGACATCCAACTGCCCTGAGGCAGCCATACTGTGAGGAAGCCCAAGCTAGCAACATGGAGAGGTTGTGTGGACAGAGAGGGTGATGCTGCCCAGCCCCTTGCTGTTCCAGCTACCCTAACCCAGACACCACCCATGTGAGTAACAGTAGCCATCTTGATCCTAAGGAATAATAATAAGGAATCTAGGCATACTTGAGACAGTTTTCTGCCTTCTTCTTCCTAGTTGAAGATTTGTGAATGTGTGAAATTCTCCTACCGTCAGCAATTGTAGCCTTAATGAGAGCCCTGTGTCTCCATGCATGAGAACTCTTTTTTAGTTTAAGTGTTTTGATATGTGTTTCTTGTTCCTTCAAGATTCTCTATGCTGAGGGACTTCTGGATGACTCAGCAGCAGCTGTTCCTGCATGGCCATGGCTGGTTGTCAGAGATTTTCAGATGCCAGCGAATGCAGTGGGCTGGAAACTGCCAGCCTACTTTCTCCAACAGGAATCCACCCTTGTCTTGGCTCCTGTAGGGTCCCGCTCTGCTTTCCCACCAGCTGTTTTGAATGCTGATGAAGCTTAAACCACAGAGCAGAGAAGGGCCAATTAAACACCCAGAAGAGATCCTGCCGGACGAAGAAGATTCCCGACAGTCCTTGAGATCTTGGGCTTGGGGGCAGGGGAAGGACCTACAACATGTGGCTGAGCTGGGGCAACCTCCTGGAGAAAAGAAATGTTTTTTCTCTTATTCTTTTTTATTTTTTTTAATTTCAAATATTCATCTGATTTATATACCATGAGGGGGTCTAAAGAAATGTTTTTAGAAACATTTCTTCTAGCCCTGTTTGACTCTTGAGGCTACCCCTTCAGGGTTCACTAGAGTTATGAAATGAATACAGGAATAATTGTTTCCTAATTCGGAAATGACGACAGAAGGCTCACCTGATAGCTCTACATCCTCTGATCTAATACAGACAACTTTATAAAGTAATAGACTCTTCCTGGTTAAAATGCAGTTGGTTGAGAAGGTTGGACTGTTGAATTTACATGGGAGGGGAGTGTTGTGACTCCTGTTAGTGTCTTCACCCCATTTTATTTCTTTAGTTATATCCTTTAGCAAGTTTTTGAGGGGATAGGGAGGGGTGAGGATTAGCTTAGGGTTGCTTTTTGCCTGAATGCAGGCTATTGTTGCAAGCCCATCCACACCCTTTTAACACTACACCAGGACAGCCAAGAACATACTAGACAGTTCTTATTAAACTTCATTCCTAGCTCCCAACAGTGTCTACTGGGAAGACTGAGGCAAGGAGGCGTTCTCTAGCCAGGATTTTCCTGGCTTGAGGATTCAGCTTCTTGGAAAACAATGTAATAATGGAGAGGAAAAGGAGCCTCTTTTTATATATTTTTTTAAAGCCAGTCAAATTTAGCAGCGGGGGGTTGAATACCAACTTTAGTGACACTAATGTTAATAAGTTCTGATAACCCACTACCATCGGACCAGCCAGGAGCCTCTTATTATAACTACCTAAAACCAAATAATTTACTTAAAATTGGCACACACATTTGCACTCCTTGCTCTAAGCATTGAAACTTTTGTCATCATAAGAACAACGTTTGATCATCTTTTGTTGTTTATAAAACACAAACATTGGTGAGTGAGAGCAATGGTAGTATTGCCTCAGCTTTCCAAGCGTTTGTTCACAAAGTCCCTAAAGACATCGCTGCATTTTAAAGGTGCCAGTGTAGGTAGGTGCGGTGGATCACACCTATAATCCTAGCATTTTGGGAGGCTGAGGAGGGAGGATTGTTTTGAGGCCAGGAGTTCTAGACCAGCCTGAGCAAAAGTGAGACCCTGGCTCTACAAAAAATGTAAATAATTATCTGGGTGTGATAGTGTAAACCTGTAGTCCCAGCTACTCGGGAGGCTGAGGTAGGAGGATCGCTTGAGCCCAGGAGTCTGAGGCTGCATTGAGCTAGCTATTATGAGGCCACTGCACTCCAGGCTGGGCAACAGGGTAAGACTTTGTCTCAAAAAAATAATTTAAAAAAATGCCAGTGTAAACATTGAAAATTATATAGCATGTTCTCTTGAGAAACGTGTGTTGAAAAGAAGAAAAGTCATTTTAGTAACTATAAAGCTTCAGAGCAGAGACAGGTGTCATGCCCATGTCATGGTGAAATATACCAGGCACATAAGGCATTGCTCATGGAAAAACACCTGAGTACTACAAGTGAGAAAGAAAACAGTTTGCTGATTCATCATATCCTGGATATGTATTTTAAACGGAGTAGTTGGTTTCAGTGAGCACAATGAAACAACTAGAGAAACATAGGAAGAGAGTGTTTGTTCCCCTTTTGTCTTCCCCACCCCTCAAATAGGAATAAAGGGAAATTATGGCTATAGTAGAATTTGTAGGTTTTCCCTGAGTGCTTGCCTGCTTGCTCTTCCTTCCTCTCCCCACCCACAATTAAATGAGACTATCATCCTGGCTCTTAGTCCCTGAACAAAGAAGGACAGGCTGCTAGTTTAGGAGCCCACCTCCTGGAGTTACTTCCAAAGGTGATCTTGGCATCTTCCCACTGAGACCTCACTTGCCAGCTGCTCTGATCTAAACTTTTGTGAGGGTGAGTATCACGCCTGTAACCCTAGCACTCTGGGAGGCTGAGGCGGGCAGATTGCTCGAGGTCAGGAGTTGGAAGCCAGCCTGAGCAACAGCGAGACCCCATCTCTACTATAAATGGAAAGAAATTAATTGGCCAACTAATATATACAGAAAAAATTAGCTGGGCATGGTGGTGCATGCCTGTAGTCCCAGGTACTCGGGAGGCTGAGGCAGGAGGATCGCTTGAGCCCAGGAGTTTGAGGTTGCTGTGAGCTAGGCTGATGCCATGGCACTCACTCTAGCCTGGGCAACAAAGTGAGATCTGTATCAAATAAATAAATAAACTTTTGTAGGACATTTTTAAGATTACATATCAAAATTGGTGGAATGTTCAGAAACTTTATTGGTAATATATTTTCCAGTTCATGGTGAAATTATAGCTACCATTGTTACTTAATAATACAACTAATTTGCTTAACAAATTTGGCTTTTTTATTTATATGCACTCTTTTAGGCTGCAAACTGTGAAAAAAGTCACAAAAGCACTTCTGATTTTCAACTACTTCTAACATAACTTATAGGAACAAATGAAGTGCCTTTGGAATGTGAGATCATTAAAACTATAGGTCTAGTAGAACTCTTTGTAGTTAAAGCTCCTCGTACTCTGTAAGGTACAGTAGATGGGTACATGAAGACATTGGTTCTTATGGATGATCTTACTGAATCTAGAAAACCTATACAGTAAAGAAATGGTGGAGGGATCTTTTTTCCACTCCCATCAAACACAAATGAGTCCCCTATGGTATTCACTCTAAAATTTAGTAATACTCTCAGACATGTGAGGTCTGCAGAAGCAGATCTCACAGGCATAGAACAATTGAGGCAATACCCATGACACGAAGAGAGACACTCACTGACAGATGAGTCGTTCAGCTGAGCCCTGCCAGAACTCCCCTCCCACCTAAAAAACCCAGAAGGCAGAAAAATAGAGTACATCTAGGGAGTCAGAGAAAAGAAATCTGCATAAGGGATTTGATAGTTCCTGTTTGTCAGCAGCAGAAACATTTTAAAACTAGTTTTTAAGCTTCCTGTCGCTTAAACATCTTACCTCTGCCTCCGTGATACAATTACTGTAGTTCTTTAAATTATCCGCTCTATATACAAAGTATTGGTTGGGGAGAACACCATCTCATAAATTAGATTGATTTGCTTTATACAGTGGACAACTCTGCTCGCTTTTTGTGTTTGATGTGATCAATTTCTGCTAAGTTTATTTTTATAAAGACATAATTTCTTTCTGAAGAGTTTTGCTTCAGTGGAGATTTTTATGACTATCTTCTGCTTTCTAACTTCTTTTTATTGTTTTATTTTTTCAGCAACAAGATTATCTGGACCTAACTTCTATTGACAAGGGAAAAAATTACAGTGCTGGCTTGTTTTTTGTCTTTTTCTTTTTCTTTTAAGGTCTATTGCTTATATGCCATCTCATACAGTGGAAAGAATGATACATTTTTATCTAAGTATAGCTTGGGAGGGAAAAAAAAGAGAACTAAATTTGTAATTGAAATTTAGGTATAGTCCTTCCTTTTATATAACTGTACTTGAAAAACAAAAGTTATACTAAGTAGAAACAGTTCATTCACTCAAAAATATTAAATAATTATTTGACTTCATGAGAGCACTTTTCTTTTCTTTTCTTTCTTTCTTTCTTTCTTTCTTTCTTTCTTTCTTTCTTTCTTTCTTTCTTTCTTTCTTTCTTTCTTTCTTTCTTTCTTTCTTTCTTTTTGAGACAGAGTCTTACTCTGTTGCCCGGGCTAGAGTGCCGTGGCGTCAGCCTAGCTCACAGCAACCTCAAACTCCTGGGCTCAAGCAATCCTCCTGCCTCAGCCTCCCAAGTAGCTGGGACTACAGGCATGGGCCACCATGCCCAGCTAATTTTTTTGTATATTTTTAGTTGGCCAATTAATTTATTGCTATTTTTAGTAGAGGCAGGGTCTTACTCTTGCTCAGGCTTGTTTTGAACTCCTGACCTTGAGCGATCCTCCCGCCTTGTCCTCTCAGAGTGCTAGGATTACAAGCGTGAGCCACTGCGCCTGGACTGAGCACATTTCTTAATACTCAAAAATTTAATATTTGTCCAGCTTCACTTACCCTCTACTGAACAGCATGTGTTGTTCTTACTTGTTTAACCATTATAAATAGCAATTCTTAGATTCCACTAGGATGATCAGAGACAAAGTTAAGCCTATCTACTTAAAAATAAAGTGAAAGAAAAATAGAATTCGATTAAATGCCAAGAGGTAAGAAAATAAATGTATAGTACTATGGGGATGATTCATTTGAAGCCTTTTGTTTGCGTGCTTGTTTTGTTTTAAATAAGATGCTGATTGCAAATGACAGGGCTCTACATTAAAAGCCTAGCTCTGCTACATTTTGTTCCTTTATGGTATGAGGAACACAATTTTAGAAACCTCAGTTTATTCAGTAACTATTTTAATTTGGACAGTAGAAAAAGGAGCCGGGCCAAGGTCCCTGATGATGGACTTCTAGGTAGTTTCCAGGGATAAAATACCACTATTATTCTTTTTGGCTTTTACAAATAATATTTCCCAAAGAAGTGCACATGGTTCCAGAAATGTTAGGTGACTCTTTCATTGCACTCTTGATCAAGAGATGTTAGGAAGCAGAAGATAGTCATAAAAATCTCCACTGAAGCAAAACTCTTCAGAAATAAATTATCTCTTTATAAAAATGAACTTAGCAGAAGTTGATCACATCAAACACAAAAAGCAAAGCAAAGCTGTAACTATATAAAGGAAACAAACGTAACTTATAAGATGGTATTCTCCCAATTTAATACTTTGTTTATAAGTTGAATCATTTAAAGAATTAGAGTCACTTGTGTCACAAAGGCAGAGGCAAGGCAGAAAGTGAAGGATGGGAACTTGCATCCTAAACTGTAATAAAATTATTATTTAATATTTAAACATTCATGGCCAGACACAGTGGCTCACACCTGTAATCCCAGCTCTCTGAGAGGCCGAGGATCATTAGAGCTCAGGAGTTCGAGACAAGCCTGAGCAAGGGCGAGACCTCCTCAATACTGAAAACAGAAAGAAAATTAATTGGCCAACTAAAAATTAATTGGCAAACTAAAATATATAGAAAAAAATTAGCCAGGCATGGTGGCGCATGCCTGTAATCCCAGCTACTTGGGAGACTGAGGCAGAAGGATCGCTTGAGCCCAGGAGTTTGAGGTTGCTGTGAGCTAGGCTGATGACACGGCACTCTAGCCGGGGCAACAGAGTGAGATTCTGTCTCAAAAATAAAATAAAATAAAATAAAATAAAATAAAATAAAATAAAATAAAAAAAATATTTAAACATTCATAAAAAATTAAAACAATCTCGAGAAAAGAAGAGCAAAGAGGTAGGCTATCCCTACCAGACATTACCATGCCACAGCAAGGAAAAGTGAGTCACTGTCATAGAAAAAGGCAAACAGACGGAATAGAATAGAACAGAGAGGCCAGAAAGAGAACCAATTACTTGTGGGGAAAGGATGTAGAGTTGGGAAAACTGGCTCACTAAATGGATTTTAAAACTTGGCTCCTTATTTCGCACCATAAATAAAATAAACTCCTAGTGTACTAAGGACTTAAATGTGAAAGGTAAAACCATAAAAGTAATAGAAGAAAATGTAGGAGAATACATCTGTGACCTTGAGTTGAGAAAGGATTTCTTTTTCTTTTCTTTTTTTTTTTGTTTTAGGCAAGCATGAAAATTAGGTTTATTGAGGAAACAAAGATAGGATTATAGGGCAAGAGCAAGATACAGGTTTACAGAGCATGGTTCGTATACCACAGATGACGACCAGGCCCATTGTTGCAGCAAACAGAGCAGAAGGAAGGGTGCAAAAGAGAGAGCGAGAAATGATTTCTTAAACAAGACCCAAAAAGCATAAATCATGGGCAAAAAAAATTATTTATATATATACACATATATACACACAGACAGACTTCACTACATCTATGGCCTTGTAGAATGCCTTATCTGTCATCATGGCACTCACACAGCATCACTTGTGACCAAGGAGCTCATTTCACAGCAAATAAACTGTGACCAAAGGCCCATGCTCATGGAATTCACCGTTCTTATCATGTGCCTCCTTGTCCTGAAGCAGCCGGCTTTGATAGGACAGTGGAATGGCCTTTGGACGACTCGATCATAGTTCCAGTTGGCACCGCCTGTGGGGCCGGGACGGTGTCCTTCAGAAGGCCATACATGCCCTAAATCAGCATCCAATATGGTGGCATTGCTCTCATAGCCAGGGTTCACAGGTCTGGAAATCAAGGGGTGGGACTGGGAATGATTCCTCTCCCTGTTACTCCTAGTGACCCATTAGCAAAGTTTTTGTTTCCCTTGGCAGTGAGTGATTTAGAGATTTTGATTCTAAAGGGATAAATGCTTCCACCAGGGGAACACAGCAATGACCCCAGTCAACTGGAAGTTGAGACTGCCTCTCCCCCAGCTGCTTTGGGCTCATGCCTCCGAATCGCAGGCAAAGGAGGGGTGCTGTGTGTGGTGGCTGACCAGACCATCAAGGGAAAATCGGAATGCTGTTGTGCAATGAGGGTGAGGAGGAACACGTCCGGAATGCAGGAGAGGCTCCAGGGTGCCCTTCGTGCTCACAAGCTTGGTGATTAAGGTCAGTTGAAACTCTAACACTCCAATTAAGGGAGAACTGCTGACGGGCTGCAGCCCCATTCAGGAAGGACGGTTTGGGTTACTCCAGCAGGCAGGAAGCTGAAATCAGCTGAGGTGCTTGCTGAGGGCGCAAACACTACAGAACAGGTAATAAAAGAAAGTAGTTATAAAAAAAAAGGTGTGGCGAGGGACTCATGCTCATGAAATTCACTATTCTTATCACATTCCCATCACTCTGGAGCAGCCAGCTTGATAAACCAGTTTACTCATGTAACTTGTTGCAGAAACTAGGACTGTCATGAATATTTCTTCCTTATTTTCATATGAATATGTTTGTCTCTCTCTCTCTCTCTCTATATATATATATATATTTTTTTTTTTTTTTTTTTTTTTGAGACAGAGTCTCACTCTGTTGCCCCAGCTAGAGTGCCTGGGTGTCAGCCTAGCTCACAGCAACCTCAAACTCCTGGGCTCAAGCAATCCTCCTGCCTCAGCCTCCCAAGTAGCTGGGACTACAGGCATGTGCCACCATGCCCGGCTAATTTTTTTCTATATATTTTTAGTTGTCCAGCCAATTTCTTTCTATTTTTTTTAGTAGAGATGGGGTCTCGCTCTTGCTCAGGCTGGTCTCGAACTCCTGAGCTCAATCTGCCCGCCTTGGCCTCCCAGAGTGTGTTTGTGTGTATATTAATAAAGTATTTTGGTTTTCTTTCCCTCTCCCTTATCATGTAATGTGTGTTCATAGCAGGTCAGCTTTATATCAGTCTTTAAATTTTAGAATATCAAAAAGAGAGTGTGAATCAGAAGAAGAATAAACATCCCTCAAAGACTAAAAAGAAACTTTGTATTTTCTTTTGGGGTAAACGGTTAGTGGGTTCTGGGTTGTATGTGGAATAGTTGTGTAATGTTAGACAAGAAATATGACTTTGTTATTGTCTTTATTTGGAGATTAATTATGGTTTAAAATATGTGTGCCAAACTGAGAAGGGGTAGAGGGTGGTGGCTTTGTAATGCAATTTGTCAACTTGGCTAGGCTGAACTACATTTCCCAGAATTCCTTCCCAGTGTTTCTGGTTACGGTGGGCTGCAAGAGACATTTTAATGCAGATTTGGGGATGGAAGTGAAGCAGCAGCTATTTTGTATCTCACGTTGTTGCTTATCAGCTGGGTGACCTCATGGGTGTGGGGCTGCTGCTGGGCCTGCAACTGCTCTACCTGCCCCTAAGTCCTTCTCCAGTTTTCCAGCTCCTGTGCTAGGTGTGTGATGAAGGAGGACAACTTCTGCAAGGTATCCGTACCATCAAGGTCCAAGGCAGTGAGAGCACCAACAGGGCTTTAGTTTGCCTTGCTGGGTTCCAGCTTGTATCTGCTTTCCCCTACTGTCTATCTTCCCTTCCTGACTGCTTTCCCTGAAGTCCTCATGCTCCAGGATTAGGTGTCAAGACAAAAGTTTTACAGAAATCATTTACACAGTTTCCACAATTGTGTATATGACACACAGATACATATCCTAGTGGGTTCTGCTTCTCTGCTTGAATCTCTGCTTCTTTTTTTTTTTGCTCAGTGTGCGAAATTTATTGATGAACAGCAAATTCTGCACTGGCAACACTATTCCCGGAAGCGGATGCGCCTTCAACAAGCCTTGGCAGAGCAGCAACAGAAAACACATCAGGAAAATGAAAAGCTGGATACAGACTCTTAAGACATGTATATAATGTATTTCTTTTGTACAGCGAAGACAAAAGACTTCCTACCTAACATTATTGTGGTAGCAACTAAAACCTTTAGTGTGTTTTTTATCCAATTAACTTTTTATTGTTAATAGACTATTTCTGTTAAACCAGAATTGTTCTACTTTGATTTCCCTGTGGGTTTATAAGTTTTTATTAGCATTTAACAATCAACCGAATAAGAATGGAAAGGTTTGGTGCTTTAGACCAATTATAGGAGGCAGTGGGGCATGGGGTTGGGGGGGCTGCCAAACATATTGAACTCTAAGCCTAGCTTTGTTCCCGACATATATATAGTGGTGCCTTGGGCAAGTCCATATCTTGGAACTTCACTGTCTCTCAGATCAGCTGTTCACCCTTCTTATCCAGGGAATGAGAGGAACGGAATCAGTGACCTCTTTATTTATTTATTTTTTTTAAGCCTTTTAATTTTTATTTCTCCAAAAAGTTCATTTTCTTATTTAGCTTTCTGGCTCTGTGCTTGTGCCTTCAACACCTTCACAACGATTTTCTGCTCCTCGATAAGGAAAGCACGCTTGATCCTGTCACGAACACATTTAGCACACATGGAACCACCATAGGCCCTGCTGGCATGTTTTTTTGTTTTAGACAACCTCATAAGAACTTTAGGTCTCACAGCACGAACCCCTCAAAGTCTACCTGGGCACACACCACATGCAGATTTTGGTGCTTTCCCAACCTTCTTGGTATAAAGGTAAACAATTCTATTACCAGCGGTTCGGGACAGCCTAGTTTTGTTAGAGGCTGTGTTGTAGGAAAGCCTACGGCGATATGTCAAACGTTGGACCATTTTGAGTACCTGCAGACAGCGACCCCGGAAGACCAGTGACCTCTTTAAATCACAGAGCAGGAACCACATAAAGTTTCTTAAATTGTACAGGAAAGGACATACCTGTATTACCTGTATCTTGCTTTGCAAGATGGCTTTAAGAAAGAATCACTGTTGTGTCTGTCTTAGTGAAGGTAAGATTAGTGGTTAACTACTACTAAGTGGACTCTTGACCTTAGATTAGAAAAAGATGAGGAGCCTCAAATACTTGTGCTCATTTGGGAAAGCTAACACTTACTTCAGGGGTACCAAAACCAGGTGCTATGTGTTAAGTGCTTCCTCGCATTCTCATTTTATTCTCAGAATAATCCTTGTTTACAAAAGAGGAAACTGGCCAGGCGTGGTGGCTCATGCCTGTAATCCTAGCTCTCTGGGAGGCCGAGGCAGGCGGATTGCTCAAGGTCAGGAGTTCGAAACCAGCCTGAGCAAGAGCGAGACCTCATCTCTACTATAAATAGAAAAATTAATTGGCCAACTAATATATATAGAAAAAATTAGCCGGGCATGGTGGTGCATGCCTGTAGTCCCAGCTACTCGGGAGGCTGAGGCAGAAGGATTGCTTGAGCCCAGGAGTTTGAGGTTGCTGTGAGCTAGGCTGACACCACGGCACTCACTCTAGCCTGGGCAACAAGTGAGACTCTGTCTCAAAAAAAAAAAAAAGAGGAAACAGGTTTTATACAGGTTGAGTAACTTACCTATGGTTACACAGCTAGTTAGTGGTAGAATTGGTGTGACTGACTGACAGGCTGGAGTTTTTCTGACTACTAAGTTATATAGTCTCTCTAGCCCCTCTCTGCCACATGCATCATCCCGAATGAAGCACACTGAGACAGCTGTAAAACACAACTGCCTGAATTAAGCAGAGGTTGGATTAGATGTACTGTGCTTTCCTTCAGTGGTTAGGTTAAATTCTACATTCCAAAGCCAAAGAAGTTTCAGGAATATCAACTGCTTTACAAATTCATAGAATTTAAGTTTAAAGTTTCTAATCCCTTTAGAGATTTGGAAGTTGTCTACTGCACTATTATGGGCTTTTAGATATTTGTCACCTCCAATAATAAATTTCTTCACGCTATTAGTGCCACTCCTGAAGACTTACTTTACTCATATCTTAAAAGTATCCACATATTAAAAACTAAAGGCTCATGAGCCATTTTAATACCACTCTATTGTTTAAGCATATACCAAATTTTTAACACTTATTTATAGCTAACATGAATTCAAAGGAAGTGTGCAGTTTTGTTTTTTTTTTTTAATACTAGAACAAATCAGGTAATGGAGACAATTGCCGTCATTAAGTCTTTTTTTTTTTTTTTGAGACACAGTCTCACTTTGTTGCCCAGGCTAGAGTGAGTGCTGTGGCCTCAGCCTAGCTCACAGCAACCTCAAACTCCTGGGCTCAAGCAATCCTCCTGCCTCAGCCTCCCAAGTAGCTGGGACTACAAGCATGCGCCACCATGTCCAGCTAATTTTTCGTATATATATTTTTAGTTGGTCAATTAATTTCTTTCTATTTTTGGTAGAGACGGGGTCTCGCTCAGGCTGAGTTTTGAACTCCTGACCTCAAGCAATCCGCCTGCCTCGGCCTCCCAGAGTGCTAGGATTACCAGCGTGAGCCACCTCGCCTGGCCCATCATTAAGTCTTAGTCTTCAGAGAACAACATCTCCCACGAGGTTGGCTTGAAGACACTCAGATTCTACCAGTTTTTGAGGTGTTCCATATTTAAGTAGTGTAGGCACTGCAGTTATTCTCAAGTTTTTTCTGAAGTCATTGTTTGGATCTTTCCAGTAAGGTCTTTCTCCTACTTGGCAGTAGATGAACACACATCCTTCATTAACATGCTTCAGCGGCTCTCATACGACTGGTTCAGCCTGCATGCAGTCGGGGCACCAGCTTTTCCCTTCGTTGTCCTTAGAACCGGTAAAGTAGGCGAAAATGGTCTTGCCATTGTGCTGCTCCACAGCCCGGCTGAACTCCTCAAAGCCGGACACGCACACCTCGACGCTAGCCATCCGGAGCGCTCTGCAGACTGCGAGACGTGTGTGGTCTAGCAGCCCGGGACCCACCTTGAATCACTGCTTCTGTGATCAAATCCTGACTGATAGTATTATAATGATTTTACAACTGGGTGAATACATTATCTTCTTTGGATTTGCTCTTCCAAAAAACTTTTTCAGAATAGTACATTGTGGGTTGGTTATGTAGATTTCGTATGTTGAGGACTAATTAAATTGAAGTCACTACCTAAATATATATATATATTTTCTCTTTTTTTAGAGAGAGGGTTTTTAATTTTTATTTATTTATAAGACAAGAGTCCCATTCTGTTGCCCAGGCTAGAGTGCCGTGGCATCAGCCTAGCTCGCAGCAACCTCAGACTCCTGGGCTCAAGCAATCCTCCTGGCTCAGCCTCCCGAGTAGCTGGGACTACAGGCATGCACCACCATGCCCGGCTAATTTTTTCTATATATATTAGTGGGGCAATTAATTTCTTTCTATTTATAGTAGAGACGGGGTCTCGCTCTTGCTCAGGTTTCGAACTCCTGACCTGGAGCAATCCATCTGCCTCGGCCTCCCAGAGTGCTAGGATTACAGGTGTGAGCCACCGCACCTGGCTGAGAGAGGATCTTGCTATGTTGCCAGGCTGGAGTGCAGTGGCTATTCACAGACACAATTGTAGCACACTGCAGCCTTGAATTCGTGGGCTCAAGTGATCCTCCCACCTCAGCCTCCCAAGTAGTTGAGACTATCTGAATTTTGAAGAACAATAAACTTGATCAGATGAACAGTTGGTTCACATTTTTAAGCTTTTCACAATTACGTAAACTATAAAAATTCCCATGTGACAAAACAGAGATAATATACACATATTTCTTAGGCATACAGAGATAAATGTCCGATGAGAAAAATTTAACAAGTTGAATGGTTGCCTTTGAGTGGTAGGAAGAGATGAAGACGTGGGAATGGAACTGTTGCTTTTGGCATAAGGCTTTTTAGCATTATTTGACTCCCCAAGCTAGTTGCATGGAATATTTTGATAACAATAAATATCGGTTCCAAAAGAATTTTAATTAAAAGCAAAAACAATGCCACCTATTTGTAATAGGGCAGGCAAGAAGAAAGGAAATAGGAAAGGTTATCATTTGAGGTAGACAATAGACTTTAGTACTGGAGAGATTCCAATACAAGTTGAAAGGAAGGTCAAATGTGGGGAGGAATATGAAGCTGTAAGACTTAAAAGGATAAGAGAATGAATTCTTTCTTCCTTCAGAGTCATTTGCTACAAAAAGAAAATCTTGACAACATTTTCCCAGGCTTCTCCCCTCTCTCCAGCTCTCTGCCTTTTCTTATCTATACTGTATCTGCTGTGCTAAATGAATCTAAGAAGTTACTGAAATAAATTAATCTACGGAAGCAGCTCCTTTCAGAGCTATCTTTTCATAGACTTGAGGAGCCTTGAGTTCTGGGACCGGTGTAGTAATGGCCATGAAAACTAATTTTCACTTAAGAAAAAAACTTGTATTCTTCCCATGGCTTGATTGTATTTTAGTCTCATTCATTTCCTTTTTGTGACTCAACCATTTGGATTTCTGCTCCTTGCCAACTCTTCTACAGCCCAAATTTGACCTTTCCCTCGGCATTTATTATTTTCCACCCAAGTTCATATACAGAAGCGTGGTTCGGAACAATCGAGACTAATTTAACTCAAGGCGATGGGAGAAAAGTATCGTAGTTAATGCTTCAACGATGCTTCTCTAAGAAGTAGATGGATGAGAGGTTTAAAAAAAAGAAAAAGTGGGAAGAAAACAGAAATATTTAAGGAAAAGTTCTGGAGAAGTGGTTCTACTTTGGCAGAAAAAACCCAAATTGTATATTTAGCAGCTTTGCTAGTCCTATTTCAAAGCAACAAAATAGGTATTATTTTATGAATTCACTTATATCTATTTTATTAATAGAACTGCCTATTCCTCCACAATTGGTAGCTTATTCTTCCAATCACTTGGTAATTCATGCTACATGAATTTCTAACAAATCCAATGGAGCCAGTGGGCTAAACGGTGAGTAGTAATGCTATCCTGCCCTCATATATAATTTTCCTTCTAGAGACATAAAGCGTTGCACAGATTCATTCTAATTTTATTCACCTAGCATTTCTAAGGATGCAACAGAAGGCTGCACACCCTAAGTCAAGTGAATTGTCAGGAAGAGGGACCCAAGTTCCAGACCTCAAGTTCTGGACTTTTTCCATTGAACTTTGCCACCTCTCTAGACCCAATGATGTACATTCTAGACTGTTTCCTTCTCACTAATGATTCTTCATCTCCCTGATTCTTAATTCCCCAAGGAATCCCTTCTGTAAGAGCTTTCTCTAGATTGGCTTATTTCCATTCATTAACTCCTTTGGGTATAAATTATCAACAAATTCACTTAGTATCTGTTCCTCTTTTTGTTTGTTTGTTTGTTTTTACCTGCACAGTATGGGGAAGATAGTATCTGTTCTTCTTGACTTCTCAACAAAGGCTTTCTATCCTGGCTTCATGATCACTTTTGAAGGTTCCTTTAGAACCTTGGAATGGAAATTGTCTAGGCCTGAAGACTTATACTCACTTATGGAACTACATGTTCTCTTAATTTCTTCTCACCTACTTTTGTGCTTTAATTCCCTTTACCAGATGTATGCTTGACTTTTTGATTTGAAATCACTTTTTCCAAGAGAGCAAGACAAGAGCTTGGCAAACAATGAGAGGTTTTTGACTATTGTTTTAGTCACTGCCCTAAGATCTGTTTCTACCCACTGAGTAGTTCTGACACCAAATGTGTGGGGTTTTTCCTCCTACCAACAACCAGTTCTCCAACTCTCCACACACCAGTTGAGTGTCCTGTAATTTAATTCAATTCTGATAATAACTACCTGGAGTTAGCACCAGATCCCATAGTTTAGGGCCAGTCCCACAAGACTGCCCTCATTTCAGATGCCAGTCCCAAGTCCCAGGTTGTGTGGCCTGTACTTCTGACCAACCAGCTAGAAATAAGAGGTCTCCACAACCTTTTCCTCAGGTTTGATGACTTGCTAGAATCGCTCACCAAACTCAGGAACACACTTCATTTACATTTACTGGCTTATTATAAGAGATATTATAAGGGATACAGATGAACAGCCACATGAGAGGTACATAGGGCAAGGTTCAGAAGGATCCAGAAAGATCCAGGAGCTTCTGTTCTGTGGAGTTAGAGTATGACACCCTCCTGGTATGTGGATTAATTCACCAACCTGGAAGCTCTCTGAACCCCACAGTTTGGGAGTTTTATGAGGGTTTCATCATGTCAACACGATTGATTAAATCATTGGCCATTGGCGATTGATTCAATCTCCAGTCCCTCTCCTCTCCCTGGAGGTTGGGGGGTGGGGCTGAAAGTTCCAACCCTTTAATCATTCCTTGGTATCTCTAGCAACTAGCCCCCATCCGAAAACTATGCAGGGTCCCCCCAAAAGTGGCTTCATTAGGACAAAAAATACTTTTATCACTCAACAAATCCTAAAGATGTTAGATGCTCTGTTTCCACAACCAGGACAAAGACCAAAATTACAACAAAGTTTGCTCTTATCACCCCTATATTCAGGAAATTACAAGAGTTTTAGAAGCTCTGTATCAGGAACTGGAGATAAAGACCAAATATATATTTCTTATTAGGTTACAGAATCAGATACTGACGCAAGGACTTCCACCATTCCTTGCTCTGTGACTCTGAAAATAATCCCTTTGTGTTTTAAAATCGTGTATCAATAAAATTGGAGTCTTTCCAATGGAAGAATAATTACTGGTTTTAAAATGATCTAAAACATGACTTACATGTTTTATATCATGGCTTCTTAAATGCCATTTACTACCCACAATCTTTAAGTTTCTTGATTAAAAAAAGAAGATTATTATTAATAGAATTTTTTTGATGTGTCACGCTGAGGGTGAAATGAATGTTAGATGAATTATCCAAAATCAACGATTGCATCAGACAAGCCACTGAGAAATAAGAGGAATATGTCACTTGCTGGCTCCTCCTGTGATATGAGTCCATTAACTTTTGGCTATATTTCAATAAGTCAAACTGAAAGATAGAACTCTTATTTCCCTGTTAAAAGATATTCTCCAGATGTTCTACAAAACTTACACATTAAAATACATGACACAGGCCGGGCGTGGTGGCTCACGCCTGTAATCCTAGCACTCTGGGAGGCCGAGCCGGGCTGATCATTTGAGCTTGGGAGTTCGAGACCAGCCTTAGCAAAAGCAGACCCCGTCTCTATCAAAAATAGAACAAATTAGCCGGGCTTGGTGGCACGTGCCTGAAGTCCCAGCTACTCGGGAGGCTGAGGCAGAAGGATCGCTTGAGCCCAGGAGTTGGAGGTTGCTGAGAGCTAGGCTGACGCCATGGCACTCTAGCCCAGGCAACAGAGTGAGACCATGTCTCAAACAAACAAACAAAAAAATGACACAGTGGACCATGGAGACAGCAGTGCCGTGGTCCATCATGAGGACTGTGGGGCAGTGGCATCCATGGGGGCTGAATGAGGTGGTGTCTGTGAATGAGCTGCTGAAACATGAAAAGAAGTTTGTATCTGAGAAGGCAGCAGGCTCAGTTTTCAAGTGCCCGCAGTTTGAAAATAACTTGTGCCTGGCGTGAGGCAAGTACTACGAGGATGTTTTCCAAGACATCAGACTGCCAGAGGAGTCGCTGTGCAAAGGGAGCGAAAGAGAACAATGCGCCGGGTGCGGTAGCTCATGCCTATAATCTCAACACTTTGGGAGGCTGAGTCGAGAGAATCACTTAAGGCCAGGTGTTCAAGACCAGCCTGGGCAGCACAGCACGACAACGTCTCTATATAAAAGTTAAAAATTAGCTGGGCATGGTGGCACACGCCTGTCTACTTGGAAGGCTGAGGCAGGAGAATCACCTGAGCCCAGGAGTTTGAGGTTACAGTGAGCTGTGACGATGCCTCTTTACTCCAGCCTGGATGACAGAGCAAGACCTTATCTTAAAAAAAAGAAAAAAGAACAACGGGCTCTGTCTTCTACCTGGGCTGAGGGCACTATGAGCTCAAGGATGTGAAAAGGCCCTAAGATGTTATATGTGTAAGAGCTGCTGCAGGCAGAGCAAGCAGGCTAAGGAGCTGCAGAAAAGAGGAAATCTTTGTCCCTCCTCCTTTGTCATCTCCTGTCTTCCCATTCCCCACCATGCCTGTCTCTCTCCCCCGACACTTGGCTCGGCATCCTCAGGTCCCTCTGAATTCCTGGTTAGGAAGACTTCTTCCCTCCCCCAGGCCCAGGCCCTGTGAGTCTCCCTTTAAGTCATCTCCCTCCAAGAAATTTCCCCCTCTGGCATCCCTTCACCCCCCCCACCAAAAACCCTCCTGATGAGATTTGAAAGATACTCAAGTCCCATGATTTATACATTATCTCTCAGTATGGATTATTTCTACATATCAATCCAGTTTATGTGATTCTTTTTTTCTTTTTTTTTTTTTGAGACAGAGTCTCACTCTGTTGCCCAGCCTAGAGTGAGTGCCGTGGCCTCAGCCTAGCTCACAGCAACCTTAAACTCTTGGGCTCAAGCAATCCTTCTGCCTCAGCCTCCCGAGTAGCTGGGACTACAGGCATGTGCCACCATGCCCAGCTAATTTTTTCTATGTATATTAGTTGGCCAATTAATTTCTTTCTATTTATAGTAGAGATGGGGTCTCGCTCTTGCTCAAGCTGGTTTCGAACTCCTGACCTCGAGCAATCTGCCCACCTCGGCCTCCCAGAGAGCTAGGATTACAGGCGTGAGCCACCGTGCCTGGCCCGGTTTATGTGATTCTTAGTGTTAATTTTGGAGTTCCAATGTTTCACACCAATTGCTCATTTTTTGCAATTGCTCTAATGTATTATATGTGCAATTATATGATGCGATATATGTGCAATCATTATATGATGAGATATAAAATAAGGCCAAGGGATGGTACTTATGCAGGGAAGAAAGATGAAGCCATGAGGCTGACTGCGTGGACCCAATTATGTCGCCGTGCAAGGTGATGAGAAAACGAAGGAAGCTCGTGACTGGGCAAAAGAAGGCAGAGATGAGAGAAGATCGTTGGCTCTTTGGATCAGAAGTACCTTTCAATTTGGTGGCAAAATCAGCCTAGAGCCCAGGTCTCCAAATGCATAATTTCATGGTATCAGTGAAGCACAGGAGCTCAAGAAGTCAGAAAGAGGAGTTTGAATTCTGACTCTGTCTCTTACCGTAAGTGTGTGAATTTGCAAAAGTTATTAATACTTAACCTCTTTGAAACCGTTTCCTTATCTGGGAAATGGAGATACAGTTGCTGGGAGGATTAAATAAGCTAAGCTGGCAAAGGGCCAGATAGACTTCAGCAAAGGGTAGCCTTCTCCCCACCTCGAGCCCCCCCACTTGACAGCTGGAGCAAACCCTAAGGATTGCATAACTCCTAGAGTCCCAGATCATATCAAGGGGAGGAAGGTGGCCAAGTCCTTATCAGGAATTTAAGCTCCTAGTTTATTTGCTCCTGGCTTAGTCATACTTACGTGCTGCGCTGGGATAATTTTCCAAACCTCTCAGGAACTCAGTTCATCCCTCTGTGGGATGAAGTAATAACAGTCCCTGCCCTTAAGACAGAAGGTTAGATAAGAACCACTTAACATTCATAAAGCCCATTGCTACCCAAGGGCGAAAGGGCAGAGTCAAAACGTATTTCCAGTAAATGCTATTATTGGACAGTGCGGTTGTTTCTCAAAATGCGTGGTGGGAATTGTTGGGGGGATGGGGTAGGCAGGAAAGAGCTGCAGCATAAAATGACATTAAAATACATAGAAAGTGATTCCCTTTTCAATTGTCTTTGATTGAACCAGGAAGCCATTCTCACTCTGAGTCTCTAACACTTGCTAGTTTCTCTCTTTAAAAAAAGAGGGCCGTTCTTCAGGCCTCCGGAACTAGGCAGAATTTCGAAATATTATTTCCAAAGTGTTGTTATTGTTGTTGTTTTAGGTTTATCTTTTAATTACAGCAAAAAATACCAGTTTTCCATTTACGGTAATGGCATAAATTGACTTTGCGCCCTTCCTTTGGCTCTTGTTTTGCTGCGACAATGGGTCGGGTCATCATTTCTGGCATATGTACCATGCTCTGTAAACCTACAATCTTGCTCTTGCCCTATAATCCTATCTTTCTCTCCTCAATAAACCTCATTTTCGTGCTTGCCTAAAAAAAATAAAAAGAAAAAAGAAATTGACATTTAAAAATACATATTAGAGGCCAGGCGCAGTGGCTCACGCCTGTAATCCTAGCACTCTGGGAGGCCGAGGCGGGCGGATTGCTCGAGGTCAGGAGTTCGAAACAAGCCTGAGTAAGAGTGAGACCCCATCTCTACTATAAATAGAAAGAAATTAATTGGCCCACTAATACAGATAGAAAAAATTAGCTGATGCCACGGCACTCACTCTAGCCTGGGCAACAAAGTGAGACTCTGTCTCAAAAAAAAAAAAAAAATACATATTAGATAAGATTTAAATGGTTTAAAAGACAGTTGATTCAAATAAAAATATTGAGTAAGTATTAGTACTGATGATATGTAGATCAGGAAAAATTGAAAAAGTGGTTTGCAAATGACTGAAGGTTAGGAAACACTGGTCTAGTGGATTAGGAGTCAAGACACATGGATCCTAGTCCCACCTGTGATACTAACTTACTATGTAACTTTGGTAAAGTCACTTCAACCTCGCTCACCTCAGCACCTGACGGAGCTTGCCTAGGTGGTCTCTAAGGACCAAGGACCAGTCCAGCTTTTTTTTTTTTTTTTTGGAGACAGAGTCTTATTCTGTTGCCCAGGCTAGAGTGAGTGCCGTGGCATCAGACTAGCTCACAGCAACCTCAAACTCCTGGGCTCGAGTGATCCTCCTGCCTCAGCCTCCCGAGTAGCTGGGACTACAGGCATGTGCCACCATGCCCAGCTAATTTTGTTTGAGCGATCCTCCCGCCTCAACCTCCTAGAGTGCTAGGATTACAGGCCTGAGCCACCGTGCCCAGTCTCTGTCCAGCTTTAATATTTCTAATATTCCATAATTTGAAGCAAATGATTAGGGCATCTTCTGCTTTTTTGAATAGAGTCAATTGTTCTGTCCTTCCAAGCACATATTCTCTCTCTATACCCCTCTTCAGGTATTTTGATACCTAATTCAGAAGAAATACAAATTTCTATTTTATTAATACTCATAAATTTAACTATTGCATATGTTATTACAAAAATGCAAAAGAGAGAAAGGAATTCTTTATAATGTAAAGAATATTGGATTCTTTTTTTGGAGACAGAGTCTCGCTTTGTTGGCCAGGCTAGAGTGAGTGCTGTGGTGTCAGCCTAGCTCACAGCAACCTCAAACTCCAGGGCTCAAGCAATCCTCCTGCCTCAGCCTCCCAAGTAGCTGGGACTACAGGCATGCGCCACCATGCCCAGCTGATTTTTTCTATATATATTAGTTGGCCAATTAATTTCTTTCTATTTATAGTAGAGATGGGGTCTCGCTCTTGCTCAGAAGAATATTGGATTTTGAGAGAGGTGATATTCATTCTCATTCTTGCTCTGCCGTTTACTGACAATGTGATCTTAGTAACCTAAGTTCCTGTTAGCACTAACATTCTGTCTATAAAAAGGAAATGGATCAGCTAAGAATTCACTCCCTTTCTTTTCTAATTGAGATATTTAACACTGCACAGTAATGTTTTAATATAGACCCAAAGCTGAAAGGAGATCTTCATTTTATTTTATTTTTTTTAATTTATTTTTTATTTATTTATTTATTTATTTATTTTTGGCCTGGAAATTCTGAGCCAGGGGATATCTGCTTCCCTAAGGCTACGTATTCTGGAATTTATGGCCATTGCTGAAATGCCTGAGTGGTTATGTACAAGGAACTAACTTTAATTTTTTAGAGTATAATAATAAACTGACCCGGTGTATTATTACTCGAGTCAACCGTCTGTATGTGTGTCCGCATTTTTCTTTGTGTTCTGCGTTTTTGTTCTGTGTTCATCCTCTGTCCTGTAAATGGACCATGACAGTGGAATCATCTGGAGGCTTCTGCTTCCTGGCCTGGAATGACTTGAGATCTTCATTTTAACTCTAACTTTTGATCCTAGCCCCTGTACCTGGCACGTAGAAAGTAATCAATAAATATTTATATAGTAAGTAACCTGTAAATATTTAATGAGTAAATAAAGAGTGGCTTCTCATGAACATGAGACCGAGAAGAATCATATTTCACCATATTCACATATTTCAATACAAAGGGAGTTAATTGAGCACCCACTATTTTGTAGCCACATTTGCTAGACATTTATACTCTTTTATCTTCCAAAAAGATTGAGATGAAAAGATGTGACCTCTGTCTTCCATTAACTTATGACTCTTTTAGAAGAGATGACATGTATACAAAATTCAGTGCAATAGGAAAAGTACTGGGCTTTTTATGAGGAAATAGCTCCTGATCCTCATTCTGTCACTAATGGTATGAATGTGAGAAAGTCATTTATGCAACAGGTCACTGGTTTCATCATCTGTAAAACAAGTTTATACACATGATCTAATCTCTGAGGTCATTTCTAGCTCTGAGTCTGAAACTGATTCTGTGCCTCTGAGAAATTAGCTTAAATGCCTGGTCTTAAAAACTCCTAAATAGATATTGGAGACAACCTCTTCAATATACTTTTTTCCCATCTAAAACTAATAAGCAAAGTCACACGGTGTAGCAGTGCCCACTTATCTGCAGGGATGTGTCCCAGTGGATGCCTAAAACTGCAGATAGTACCAAACCCTATATACACTATGTTCTTTCCTATGCGTGCATACCTTTAATAAAGTTTAATTTATAAATTAGGCACAGTGAGATACCTAATAATAAAGCTAATAATAACTAATAATAAAATAGAACAATTATAACAATATGCCAGCATCACTACTCTTGTGCTTTGAGGCCATTATGAAGTAAAATAAGGATTGCTGGAACACAAAAACTGCAATTTAAAACTTATGAATTGTTTATTTCTGGAATTTTCCATTTAATATGTTTGGGCCAAGGTTGACCGCAAATAAATGAAATCTTGGATAAAAGGAGACTACCGTATGTTTTTTATTGGCTTAAATCCACAATTGTCTCACTCTTTGAACTCTCCTACAAGCAAACTTTCTAATTTGATTTATGACCTTATTTTTATAAAGACAGTAATAGGAACATTTGCTTTCTAAATTAACGTCAAATACCCTATTAGGAAGCTAGATGAAAGATAAAATGCAATTCCACCCAACAAACATGGAATATCAATTATGAGCAAAGTCCTAAAAATGATTCAACGACAAAGAAAGGTCATGGCCCTTAAGAAACCTACAGCCAAGTAGAGAAAATGGAACATTTGCATTATTCCAAGAGTATTCATTTTATAGAAAGCGAAAAACAAATTCAGAAAGTAAAGCATTATGGACGATTAAAAAGAACTTAAGAAGAAATGATGTGGATTGTTGGAAATCAGTCAGAAATTCCTCAGCCTAAAAAAATCTATGACCTATGTTCTAGTAAGTAAAGATAGCAATAGGAAGATCTTGCATTCAAACCCATTCCACCAGAGCGAGATTGCCTAGCAGGGGTGAAATTTTGAGGTGAGATAGTCTGTGACCTGTCAGTGGGACAATCTGAGACCCCTGGAAAAAGATTCAAATTCCAGCCAGTGTTATTGCCCTGCGCAGGAAGGGAGAAACAGCTGTCTAAAAAGCCTGCCAAAAAATCCAGGCAACTGGAGATGGGAAGACTCAGGAAGCGTTTCCTAAACAGGAAACAAAAGAGTGAGGGGGCAGGCCGGGAGAGAGAAAGTGTGGAGTTTCATGCCATTGGTGAAGGATAATTGTTTTCTTCCTCACAATGTCTATAGATTGGCCACAGACAGAAATATTCAGAAAAATGAAAGTGCAGAAACTATCAGAGGAAGACAAAAATGATCGATACCAGGAACATCTCTATCATCACATGGAATATTCCATCTTGCACAGATTTCTCCTAAAAGTCAAGGATTGAGCTAAAGGACACCCCTGAGTTTGGGGGTAAGGAGACCCAGGGACAAGGGGGAGTGTTGGTTATCTCATCAGTGAGCATAGGAAATCCTACGGAACTGCGGTCCCCAACCCCTGGGGCCACTGGTCTGTGGCTTGTTAGGCTGCACAGCAGGAGGCCAGAGAGGGAAGCTGCAGCTGTCAGAGCCAAGCTCCCCATCACTGGCATCATGGCATAAGCTCCACCTCCTGTCAGATTAGCTGGGGCATTGGATTCTCATAGAAGCCTGAACCCTACTGTAAACTGAGCGTGCACGGATCTAGGTTGTGTGCTCCTTATGAGAATCTAATGCCTGGTGATCTGGGGTGGAGCTGTTTATTTGGCTTTGTTTTGTGGTGGTGGTGGTGGGGTTTCAATTTCCTGTCATACAGTTTATCAGCTTTTCCATCTTTTTCATATTTGGTGGTTGTTTTAAGTAAATATTGCTTCCTTTTAGTTATACGAAGGGGACATTTACTTTCTTCTCTCACCAAGATATAGGTTCAGAAATAAGATCCTGCCGGGCGCGGTGGCTCACGCCTGTAATCCTAGCACTCTGGGAGGCCAAGGCAGGCGGATTGCTCAAGGTCAGGAGTTCGAAACCAACCTGAGCAAGAGCGAGACCTCGTCTCTACTATAAATAGAAAGAAATTAATTGGCCAACTAATATATATAGAAAAAATTAGCCAGGCATGGTGGTACATGCCTATAGTCCCAGATACCTGGGAGGCTGAGGGAGGAGGATTGCTTGAGCCCAGGAGTATGAGGTTGCTGTGAGCCAGGCTGACGCCACGGCACTCACTCTAGCCTGGACAACAAAGTGAAACTCTGTCTCGGAAAAAAAAAAAAAAGAAAAGAAAAAAAACAAAGAAATAAGATCCTGCAGGAATCCTTCCCAATCTAAAACTTATTTAAAGCTTTGTCTATAACTTTAGAGACCTATATGGATGCATATCCTGACAGCAACCCACTTGAATTGCTCTAATTTTTAGTGACTGTAAATTCTAGAAAAAAAAAAAACACACACACAAAAAAACAATAAGGCCATAATTGTAAACTGACATCAAGAGAAATTGTGAAATGACATAAAGGGAAATATACCTAGTATATCCACAGGAGTAGTGAAAAGTTAATTACAAGAGAAGCCCAGCCTTCTGCCATAGTACTGTGCGATTTAGGCAGAAAAGAAAAAAAAAAGTTCACCTCCAATGAAGTTAAGATTACCTACAATGATGTGGTGGAAGAATTTATTAATACGGGAGAATATTATTTTGTAATATGTGAGAAAAAAGGCAAGACATTAACTTTTATATTGTAATCTACTCTCCACATGCATGAGCATGTCACTCCCCCTGAACAAAAGAATGTGACAACTATTGTTCCACCTCTTTTATACTTATGCACCTCTGTAATATAATCCCAGCTACTCGGGAGGCTGAGGCAGGAGGATCATTTGAGTCCAGGGGCTCAAGACCAGCCTGGACAATGTAGCTAGACCCCTGTCTCTAAAAAAAATAAATAAATGAATGAAAGAAAACAGCATAGAAAAAACAAAGGTATAGTTACAAGAAAATGCCAGGCTGTTTACACAACACTTTGCTGAGATGTGAGAAAATGGAATAAGGGAGGAAACATATACAAATATGTTCATACAACAGGTTGAGTATTCCTTATCTGGAATGCTTGGGACCAGACATGTTTTGGATATTGGAATATTTGCATATTTATAACGAGATATCTTGGGGACAGGGTCCAAATCTAAACACAAAATTCATTTATGTTTCATATACATCTTATACATATATTTTGATTGTAATTTTCTACAATTTTTTTTTTTTGAGATAGAGTCTCACTCTGTTGCCTGGGCCAGAATGCCGTGGTGTGAGCCCAGCTCACAACAACCTCAAACTCCTAGGCTCAAGCAATCCTTCTGCCTCAGCCTCCCGAGTAGCTGGGACTACAGGCATGCGTCACCATGCCCAGCTAAGTTTTTCTATATATTTTTAGTTGACCAATTAATTTCTTTCTATTTTAGTAGAGATGGGGTCTCACTCTTGCTCAGGCTGGTTTCAAATTCCTGACATTGAGCGATCCACCTGCCTCGGCCTCCCAGAGTGCTAGGATTACAGGCGTGAGCCACCCAGCCTGGCCTGTTTTCACTTTCTATACCATTTGTGCTATGTGACTATCACCAATACAATGCTCATATGTTGTGAGCATTAAATGGGTTAATCCACAAAAGCACTTATATGGCTTACTGCCTAGCATGTTGCACAGACTCAGTGAATATTAAATGTTATTACTAATGAGTACTCAAATCATAAAATTGTCATTCCACTGTCATACTTTGCCAATTGAGAAAATGGTCAGGAAGTCTGTTGGCTTGCAGTAATAAACTAAAATGGGAATTAAACAATTGTATCCCAGCCTGAGCAAGAGCGAGACCCCATCTCTACCAAAAATAGAAAAAATTAGCTGGGCATGGTGGCGCATGCCTGCTGTCCCAGCTACTTGGGAGGGTGAGGCAGAAAGATTGCTTGGGCCCAGGAGTTTGAGGTTGCTGTGAGCTAGGCTGACGCCAGGGCACTCTAGCCAGGACAACAGAGTGAGACTCTGTCTCAAAAAAAAAAAAAAAAAAAAAACTGTATTAAAAACCCACCAAAATAACGTACAGTTAGACACTCAAGAACTGGCATTTTTACCTGAATTACCTACTTAGTAAAAAATAAAAATAATAATAAAAAAAAAAGAACTGGCATTTTCCATAAATTTGCATAGTACAAGTAAACAGAGGTAATAGCAGTTGGTTAAAATAATTAACTGGGACCGATATACATGTTTGAGTAAATGAGCTACAAGACTGCATTAAAAATTTTCTTGTTCTCCTCTAAATATTGAGCATCTAGCCCTAGAACCTGACATAAAGTCCTCAATAAATGTGTTACTGAAGATAACAAAGTGACTTTTTAAAAGGACGAGAGATGATTTATTTATATTTATTACACATTGCACAATTTTAAGAACTATACGCTCATGCAAAGAAAATGATGAAACGGACATGCCCTATAGTGTTGTTACTTGAGATCTTTCAAGAGTTTGGCTATGCAACTCCCTCTCCCATGAGTATCTGCCACATATTTGAAATGCCCTCCTTTAGAATAAGGTGTTGAGTCCACACATGGTCCCCTTAAAATGCAAATATGTCCTCGGTAAACAGGAACCTAGTTGGTTTCTGGCAGACACTGACACATTTGTCAGTTCTGATGTGAGAATAGCTAGTTGCCTCCTAGAGGCCTAGACGTCGCCGGGTGGGCCGATTCTGAGCTGACCCACTGGGATCTGCCTTGGCCAGCGGCCGGGACCCCACTGACCTCCAGCTCGGCACAGGCAGGGTTCAGGGAGCAGCCCGGACAAAGGCGGCCAGGGAGGCCCCGCGGCGGGCGCGACCCTGCTCGGGTCTCCTTCCCGTCCCCCACTCTGCACACCCTCAGCCCTTGCTAAAACCGGCTGGCTCGCGTCAGGACAATCGCTGCCAGGCAGGTGCCTGCACCACGACGTTAATCCTCATGCTATCTTTTTCATCACGTGAGCGCTGGAGAGGTGGCCACATCGAGTTAACATCTGAAATGTCTTTTTGTTCTTTTCGGCTTACATTCCATGCAATCTCTAAGCTGTGGGCGAATACGTATACATAACTCCCTGCTTGCCCTTTCCAAAGGCACTTCAATTATAAAGGCCGTGCTACAGCATCCCGGCCAGGGAAAGGCGACCCGGCTACAGGCACAGTCTTCAGGTCTCGCCCCGGCCGGGCGGCCCAGCTCCGCGGCTCTGCGGATCCGCCCCTGCCTGGGCCTCCGCGCTCTTCCGGATCTCCCCTTGCCGGCGCCCCAGACAACGCCCGCGCGCGCGCCCCGCTCCGGCCGTCACGTCCCCTGCGTCGGGAGGCGGGGCCTAGAGCGATGACGTCATGTTACCACGCCCCCGCCGTCCCGATATCTGCCGCGCCGCCCGCCATTTTGTCTCCAGTGTCTCGTCTGTCGTGGACTGTGTTCGGGCATCTCTGTCGGTCCGTAGGCGGGAGGCAGGGTACAGGGTCCATTGTCTGTGTTTGACCCTGTGGTTTGGTCCGAGGCCCTCCGGAGCTCTCCCGGGGTAGTCCGCAGAAGCCGCAGCGGCCGCCCCTGCCCCTCCCCTTGATCCCCGGGCCAGGGAGGGACCGAGCCCGCGTCACGCCCCTCAGCGCTCGTCGCTTTCTTCTCTGTCGTTGCGTCCGCATCGTGTCCCCGGAATCAGACGGTGGTGCCCCATAGATGGCCAGCTTTCCCCCGAGGGTCAACGAGAAAGAGATCGGTGAGGAGCGGGACTGTGGGTGGGACTGAGGAGAGGCAGGGACTCCCCGGAGGAGGCTTGGGAGGAAGCGCCTCGAGCGAGCGGCGCCAGCCTATAGCGAAGAGAAGGAAGCAGCCCCGCGGGAGGGTGTCCACCGAGGGGTGAATAGGAACTGCGTCGGTGCGGCGCCTGCTTTGCTTCTGGCACGGAGGGAGGGTCGAGGGGAGCCTGGGCGCGCAGGGGCGAGGGTGTGGTGGGAGCGAGCCCGGGGCCGGTCTGAACCGGCCTTCCCGTTGCTTTGTGGCCGCGGCGGGCACGCATCCCTCCGGACCCCAGTTTCTTCACCAGAGGTCCACGCGGGGCCGGGGTGTCGAGTGGACGGGGGAGGGGTCACTCGCAGGGGTTGCTGGCAAGTCTCAGCAACTCTCATTTAAGTTTACGATGGGGAAGAGTGAACCTGTGTGTTCAGAGCTGCAATGAGAGGAAGGGGTCCTCACGTATACTAACAGCTTTTGATCGAGAAACTTGCCAGAAGAGGTGCCAACCGCCTGGAAAAAGCAATACAGTATTTTAAAAATGGTAGGACGTGAAGAAAGGCTGCGGTTCAAGGGAGGAGACTCTTCGAGAGTTATCATTCAAACAGACATGGGAGGAGCTGAGTGAGTGGTTGGGTGGAGTGACCGAAGAATAGCTGCTCTTCGGAAGAACAAACTGGAAAGGCTTTCCCGGCTTAGTGGCTTGGCTAACCCTGCCCCGCTGAAGACAGGGCAATGGGTGTGTGAAGGTTGTGCGTCCACACCTGCTCAGTGGCTCAGTTGAAGGCACCTCGCATTATTTAAATCCTCCCTCTTTAAGTAAAAGAACTGGAACAACTTTGAGGGGTGTTGGGGTACTGTGCATTGACCGATATGCTTAAAAAACATAGATTTTACTGTGTTGTGTAAAAATTGGCGATGGCTACTGAGTAGAGAGCATTTGCATTTTCCTGCTCTTGAAGTAAGTACGTCTTTACTAAATAGAGGGAGGAGGTATTTCTAGAGAAGAGAGGCTGAAGCAGTCAAAACGTCCTCTATCTTGTATGTGGGTGACTTTTTATATCTAGAAAGAGCTCTTAGGGATAAGACTGAATGGCCAATCAGGAGGGGACTTTAACCCTGCTTTTAATAACTATTTTAAAGATACAAAAAACACCAAAAATTCATGTCCAGTTTTTATCTGTATTTTAAGACTACTAAGTATGTCTTGAAGTGGGACATAGAAATCAAATGTTCTTATAATCAGTCCCGTGGGTTTTTTCCCTCCACTACACGGTAATATACATGAGTGATCTGCCTTTAGTTTATCTTATTTTACTTCAGCTTGATAAACCATTTTTGAAAACTTTCCAGTCTTTTCTAAGGATTGGATAGATCTTTATGGAACCATCCATTAAGTGGCCCTGTTATTTTTAATTTAAAAAATTATTATTTCTTGCATATTTAGGTCTAGGTGTTATTTCCTGCATATGGCATAAAAAGTCACTAGCTAAGCGCCAAATATCTAGAAGAACTTTGGCCTTTTCTAAGTTTTTTTTAACCCCATTTTTTATTTCTTTGTTTCTTTTTTTGAAGTATAATTTGGATACAAGGTTAAACATTTATTTTTCTGTGTAGCTTTTTAATCAATGAGTAAGAACGAATTTTTTCCCATTTTTTTGGTATTAATTGTAGCCAAGCCAAGTTTGGTTTGATCAAGTACTTACTGAGTAGAAGCAAGTTTCTATGAATCACTAAGGAATTCTATATGACAGGAATTACTGCTCTGAGCTACTGCCCTTTCACAAGGCACTGACTGCCACAGATCCTTTGCAGGAAGGAATGTGAAGAAGGAGCTAAATGTGGTTTACTTGGTTTAGCAGTGACTTGGATGAGGTGTTACCACTGTACAGATATTAATATGTAGCTTACTTAGTATCTTATGGCTAATTTCCCATGCGGGCAGCTTTTCCCTTATGCAAGGTCATTAAATTATACTTTTTTTTTTTAGATACAGAGTCTCTCTCTGTTGCCCCAGCTAGAGTGCTATGGCATCAACCTAGCTCACAGCAACCTCAAACTCCTGAGCTCAAGCGATTCTCCTGCCTCATCCTCCCTAGTAGTTGGGACTACAGGCGCATGCCACCATGCCTGGCTAAATTTTTCTAGTAGGGATGGGATCTCTCACTCTTAGTCAGGCTGGTCTCAAACTTCTGAGCTCCAGTGATGCTCCCAGATTGCTAGGATTACAGGTGTGAGCCACTGTGCCCAGCCAAATTGTACATTTTTATTGCTAACATTAAAAGGAAAAATTTCTGATAGATGTACCAAAATAGAATAAATCTTATTAGGTATTCTTATTTATGAATATCATAGAGAAATAGGTCTCAGTTTTTTTTGTTTTTTAAACTGTACCCATTTGTTAATGTGTCAAAGAATTGGGCAAGGAACATTTAAATCACTTGAGAATGGGAGTTTATACATGTGCTTTCATACTCATTCAGTAAATATTTACTGACCACCTGTCATATGCAGGTGCTATATACTAGCTATTGGTGGAGTACACATTCACACTGGAAGTGTCTCTGAATGAGGACGTTTTTAGGGATTTGTGTTTATAGATCTTTAGTTACAAGAGTATAAGTGGTTCTTATTTGAACTACCATACGTAGAATATATTAAAGTTCAGTTGTTGTAAAGTTTAAGCCAAAAACATATAAAAATACTTTATTATAATACTGTAGAGTTGACCAGACAACTGACCACAAAATAGGTAACAGGGAAACTAAACTGATAATAACCTATAACAAAAAAGGAAAAATGGTAAAATTTGAAATCAAGGCCAACCCAAAACAGTATTGGTGATATACTGGTAAAGAGACTCTTTTCCCAAAATTAAATTGCAGTTGAGTTTGCATGTGTATATTGTAGTAGGAGCTGGATGGTTATGCTTTTTGTTACATGTGGAAGTAATGTTCTCCATATACTCTGATAATATGCCAGTTTTTATGAATGCAAAATTTGAGTAATATTAACTAAATTAAAAATGTATGACATTGTGCAATTTTTGTCCTTAAAAACCAAATTATTCTATTTTTTGAGTCAGTGTGGGGTCCATTAGGAAGACTCTTGAGCACTGCTATTTGAGAATCACAGATACAATTCATTTTAAAGCACTGCTTGGGTAGGTTCGACTAGACAACTTTTAAGTCCCTTCAAGTTCTGAGGGTTTTGTAATTTTCATGATCTGGGCATGAAAAGGATGAGAATATTCATGTTTGTTTTTCTTTTTTTTTTTTTTTTAAGATGCATTAGATGAGCAAAGAATATTCATGTTTGAATAGGCCATTTTATAGTGCTTTCCTTTGAGTAATGGTATAATAATCACATACTATAGTGGTTTATGGTTTTTGAAGGCTAAAAAAATTAATTTGGAAGATAACTTTCTTGCAAAGTAATTTTAATCTCTTGCATTTTAAATGTCACGAATTTGATGAAAACATAATGTAATCAAAAATTAGGACTTTAGTAATTGCCACCACTACTTGGTCATTACATTGTTATTTGACCTTTTTTTTTTTTTAACTCTTTAATTGGGAAATTTTAGGAAAATTTCCCAATTTTCCTACCAAAACTTTTTCCTGTACCAAAACTTGAAGATGATTATTATCATTAAGGGATCTTAACATCACATACTTCCCCTTAGTGGAAAGCAGAACTCACTATACCCTGTCTGCATAGAAAAGGGAAAAAATTCATTAAATCCTAAAGTAATATGGAAGCAGTCTTACATTCATTGTTGATTATATATGATATCCTGTATTTTTATTTTTATTTTTAGTGAGATCACGAACTATAGGTGAACTTTTAGCTCCAGCAGCTCCTTTTGACAAGAAATGTGGTCGTGAAAATTGGACTGTTGCCTTTGCTCCAGATGGTTCATACTTTGCTTGGTCACAAGGATATCGTACAGTAAAGCTCGTCCCATGGTCCCAGTGCCTTAAGAACTTGTAAGACTCTCTTTTCTTTTTTATATTTTGTATCTGTTTGTGGAATTGACCATTTTCTGCCAGTGTGGGGTAATAAAAACATTTTGATATTTACGTTTTCCTTTACAGATGGTGTTATAAATGTGTCTTAATCTTAGGCTGAGTATATTTGTTGGAAAATTGGTTTAAAGAATTGCCTGGTTTTATTTATACAGTATGGAATATTTTTTCAGATATTTATATGTCTTTAAGTTATTCTATATTTTAAAAGGCAGATTAATTGTTCCCTGTTAGCGTATGTATTGTGTTGTGCCAGAGCAGGTCAACATTTTATTGGATAATAGTGGTGCATAGATCATGTAATTATATTTTATGTATTTTTTCATTGAATTTGAATATTTGTTGAAAGTTTTTCTAAAATGTATCATATGCTAAATTGAATCTTTCCTTGCTTTTTGTATCTAGTAGACCTTCATGGTTATATTCATTAATGGTCTTATTACATATTACTTTAGGTCTAGAAAGTATGAGAAACTGATTATTATGGTTTAAGGTGGTTCTTTTTAAGGTAATTTTGCAGGACCAGCTTAATGATATATTAAGTTACTGTTTTTTTTTTTTTTTTGCTTGTTTATATTAATGTTTTTGCTTTTAGGTTGAAGGAGTCCAAATTGATACAATGGTTTTGAGGAGAATTTGGGAGGCAAATAGGTTATAAATTGCTTTATTGTTGAACTTTTTCTCAGCCACTAAGAATTTCTGTTAATGATCTGAATTTATTTGCTCTGTCTCTTGTGGTTCAAATAGCAACTTTTCCCCTTCTGATCTATAGGATTCTGTTGTTACTTAGTATCATTATAATTATATTGAGGTTTTTATAAAATTCATGATTATTCAATATCCAGAAGAGTCCAGAATAAAGAATAATTCAGTTTTAATCTTTTTTTCCCCCCAGTCTCTTGCATGGCACCAAGAATGTTACCAATTCAAGCAGTTTAAGATTGTCAAGGCAAAATAGTGATGGTGGTCAGAAAAATAAGCCTCGTGAACATATTATAGACTGTGGAGATATAGTCTGGAGTCTTGCTTTTGGGTCTTCAGTTCCAGAAAAACAGAGTCGATGTGTAAATATAGAATGGCATCGATTCAGATTTGGACAAGATCAGCTACTCCTTGCCACAGGGTTAAACAATGGGCGTATCAAAATATGGGATGTATACACAGGTATGGATTCATAGTTTTAAAAGCAAACCTAATTATTTTTATAATGGAGGACACTGGTTATAGGCACTGGAATATATGATTTGAAAGTTTTAACTTACCAAAAAGTAAGAATTGGTGCTAGTAGTGTGTCTTTATAATTGACCTGAACAGCATCTTTAGCTCATGATTTTAATTTAGGAAAACAATATAGAGTTCACTCTTCAGAGAATATTACAGTAGGGAAGGGCACGTCTAGGAAATGTTATTTAATTATCATTTATAAACTAGTAATTTAGTTTATGACTCAAAGAGCCAGGTG
Organism: Microcebus murinus; assembly: GCF_040939455.1. NCBI lineage: Eukaryota > Metazoa > Chordata > Mammalia > Primates > Cheirogaleidae > Microcebus > Microcebus murinus. The sequence continues at coordinate 23,318,486 of NC_134121.1, read as the reverse complement.
TTTTCTTACATACTTTTTCAATAATTGATAGCTTACAGGCTTTTAAGAAGCAAATCAAGTTTCAACAATCATTAGCTAACCTTTGGAAGGTTTTAGTGACAGTTTATCTAAAGTCCACCTAGACAGATTGAGAAGTTAAATTCTTTGGGCAGTTAAAAACAAATGTGGCCAAGGCAGGCAGATTGCTTGAGGTCTGGAGTTCGAAACCAGCCTGAGCAAGAGCGAGACCCCGTCTTTACTATAAATAGAAAGAAATTAATTGGCCAACTAATATATATAGAAAAAAGTAGCCGGGCATGGTGGTGCATGCCTGTAGTCCCAGCTACTCAGGAGGCTGAGGCAGGAGGATTGCTTGAGCCCAGGAGTTTGAGGTTGCTGTGAGCTAGGCTGACGCCACGACACTCACTCTAGCCTGGGCAACAAAGCGAGACTCTGTCTCAAAAAAAAAAAAAATGTATTGTTCACTTCACATGTTGTTCACAATGTGTTGAATTGGTTTGTAGCATGTATTATGTATTCAGAAATGTAAAGGATTTTTAAAATGAGCATTAAAACAATATGTACATTAAAACACAGCAAGCGATACTAATAATGAATGGGGATAATGAATCAAAATTTGACTGGATTCTGGAAAAAATAATTTAAGATAAACACATAGATTCTCCTAGAAAACAAAACTCTTATAGTATTAGAAAAATAAAGTACATTTTTTTCTACTGGAATTATGTTTGAATTTAAAGTTATTGTGGGATAATATGTATCTTTTGGGGAGTTTGAACAGTCGATTAGTAATCCAAGTTCAAGGAAATAATAAGCAAATGAATAATTTGATTTTATATTTTAAAGTCATACTGTTCAAAGATTTGGAAAATGATAATGTGGGGGCTTTCTTGATATTAAATTAACATGATCTGGGAGTTTACATTTCAGGAATTACCTTTTAATTTTTTTTATAAACTTAGGCTTTACTAGCTTGGAAAGAATCCATTTTAAAACAATGTAAATATTAATAGTAAATCTTTAATGGTAACAATAATGGCACTAATAAATAAGTCATTTTATACTTGATAAACTAAGGAGGTGACCAAGAATTTCTATTCATTTTTTTAAATGGTAAATAACCCTATTTTTTAAAAGAAGGAATTGATAAAAATATTAATATTATCTTTTTCCCCCTTCCATCACATTTAGGAAAACTCCTCCTTAACTTGGTAGATCATACTGAAGTGGTCAGAGATTTAACTTTTGCTCCAGATGGGAGCTTGATTCTAGTGTCCGCTTCAAGAGACAAAACTCTCAGAGTGTGGGACCTGAAAGATGATGGTATGTCTTTTTTCCAGGCTGTGAAAAAGGATTCGTTTCTTAATATTACTATTGAGAGGCATAAGGGTTCATCTGGGGCATTTGACTTTAAAAATGGCATATGATCAGAGCATCCTTTTCTCTACTTAATCCTTTGGTTCCTTTTCCTTTATAGATTGATCAAAATCATAAATATGACCCAGAATAGGAAGCAGCAATTATTCTAAGTAAATAATCTGATACTATTCAGAAACTAACCACACAGATTGTATCAACTATTTGAGGACAAAAATTTCTATCAGATTTAGGGTCTGGTCTATCTTAGGGAGGGCTATTAACTTCCTGCATTTGCTTAGTGAAAATGTAGGTAGAAGATTGGCTGGGCGTGATGGCTCATACCTGTAATCCTAGCACTCTGGAAGACTGAGAGGACCAGAGATGAGCATTTCTTCCTCCTCCTTAGTCCCTAAGGAAAGAGTTTACATTTTTAACAAAAAAAACTTATATTTAAATATGATTTGCTGGTGCTCTAACAGCCTTAAGCTGGAGGTTTATAGGCTTGCCTAGGGATGATATAACTTAAATTTAATGTAGTAGGAAAGAGAACCCTCAGATTTGGAGGCATTCCAGCTGTTGGGTAGTAACTATTGCTTAATAAAGCAATATACTGACATTAACAAATCATGAAGTACCTTCTCTGCATTTTGCCAGCTCCCCGATTGCTTAGCTGTTGAGCGGCAAAGAGATCCCAACAGTAAAAATAGTTTAGTTATTAAATTTTTATTTTCCTTTGCATATCAAATGGTGCTTGCTTATCTCAACCTAATTTTGATTATATGCATGTTTTATGAATACAGGCGCAGTAAAATGTAAGATCCAAGAGAGTAGGGACTTTGGCTTGTTCACAGCTATATCCTCTGTGCTGGCATAGTGTCTGCTATGTATGTAGTAAGCACTCAGTAAATATTTTTAAAGCTAAGAGTTAAATATACTCAAGCACAGTTGTGTGGTATGGGTATAATACACAAGAACTTTGAAGTGGAATGTAAGTTACCAAAAAGTAAGAAAAACGAAGAGCATTTTGAAGATGTTCAACAAGTGTCTTAACCTTGCTAAGTTCCAGTTCCTTCATTTGTAGAATAATGGGATTGGACTAAAAGAATTCTGTCTTCTACAGAAGAACAGTCCGGCTTTTTCTTAAAGGACTAGATGTTAAATATTTTAGGATTGTGGACTGTGCTGTCTGCCATAGTAGCACAATATAAACATGTGGGCATGATTGTGTTACAGTAAAATTTTATTTACAAAAATAAGCAGCTGGTGCATATTGCCAACCCCTGTTACAGATAAATTGCTTTTAGCTGTAAAAGTTTGTGATCCTGTGATTGACTGCCATTTTGAAATACTTCTCATTTGAAATGGATTCTAGAGTTAACAGATACTTCTTTTTGTTCAGGAAACATGATGAAAGTATTGAGGGGGCATCAGAACTGGGTGTACAGCTGTGCATTCTCTCCTGACTCTTCTATGCTGTGTTCAGTTGGAGCCAGTAAAGCAGTATGTGTCAAAGTTCTTGTACATTCATTGTGAATTGGATTATAATAATGTATGTATAATCATTTTAAATCTAAGTAACCTATTAAGTCTGTGCTCGGTGTCACGAATATCTTAAATGTTTAATTTCATGATGGGGAGAATGTGCATGAAGGAAATTAAATAAATATAGTTATTGATTATGAAGTGAGAAGTTGGATTGCTTTTAGGGATAATATTCATAAAATGAGGGGGTATGTCAATTTTATTTTTTGTAAGATCTAGAAAAGTTCATGTGGCTATAGAAGAGATCTAGTCCATATATTAAGACATTCCCTTGCTAATTATTTTCTTCTCTGTTGTTCTATTTTTTTTGTCCAGCTTGCTGTTTTTAAAGTTTTGAGTCCCAGCTGGTCCTGGACATTTAACTGAAAAAAGTAACTTAAAAACCTAATGAGAATAAAAATAGCACTTATGTATGTTCTAGAGTGAATTATAGATGAGATTTGATATTGTCTGTTTTACATAGCATACCTATAAACAGCTTAAGTAAAATGCCTCTTAAGAGGGTTATGCTTATTAATGAACTATTTTAGCTGTTTACCAGCTGATATAGTTAAAGGGACCTCAGTTAGTGTGATATTTATGAAATGGGTTGAAGTCCAAATACATGTGATGATCACAATACACTTTGATTAATGAGGGGTGGGAGGCTAGTTAAAATGTGTTTTATTTAGTCAAGACGTATGTTAAAATGATAGTTAAAAATGTTAGAAGTTTAGAATAAAATAGTTTAGTTCTTTAAAAATCATAAGAAGAACAAAGCTAGATGTTGACATTGCTATTTTAGGCTGTGTGTTTTCCATATGCTTCTTGCTTTCCCTGTCACAGGTGGTGGCAGCAATATTGGTGTGATTGAGGTTATGCTGGCACCACTCGCACACAGGCGCACAATGGTGTTAGCTGGGCAGAAAGAGTGGCATCTCTGGCTACCGGGCTGGGGGCGACCTTTACCATAGGATGAAGTAACCTTGCATTCGGCTGCAAGGTGTACTGTACGTACACAGGTGCTGGTCGATGTCCACTTTCTGCTTTTCTTTCTTTCTTTTTTTCTTTTTTAAAATAATTTTCCCCACAGTGAAATCCACTGACTCCTCCAAGTAAATTGATCTTCCAGTTTGATGGAATTGGGAGTCTTGACAAGTGAAACCAATTTAATGTAAAGTAATTGACTTTCAAATGGTTTCTCTGTGCTATTTTTTGGAATTCTATAAGATGCTAGAGATAGCTTAAGTCTTTGATCCAACTTAAAATTTGTACTTATTTTCTTTTACAAATAATATATTGTGTCTGTGCAGAAAAAAGTAGCGGAAAGGATTGCTTTACTCCCAAGAGGAGGAGATGTTGTCTTGCTAGGATTGTTATAATCCTCCAAGCTCACATTTAATATAACAGACTGAAGTAAACATTAGAATCCTATTTGGAGCTATTCTGCACAGTCTAACTATTGATCTTTAGAATCTAAAATTGTATGTGAACTTATTCTTAAATAATTGAACTATTTTATACTTAAAATGACTAATGATTGTGTGGTCAGTTTGGGAAAAATAAGATTGGTAAATCTTGATTCACAGAAATGTGTAATTATATTATTTTCATAAAATAGCATTTTCATTTTGTAATGTGGTTTAACATCCTTGTTGTTTGCCAAATAAATTTCATTTGGCTGTGAAAATTCTCTTTGCTTGCAGTATCTGTTTCTCTTCCTAGGCTCACGTTGGTGACCCAAGCCTATTGTAAACAAGTGATTATCTCAAAGGGAGATGCCAATGGAGTAACAATTTGTTAACCTTACGTTTTCTGTCTGTATATTTTTTAAAAATTTGGTAGTTTCTGGAAAAAAGAGAAGGGGGTTTGTAGTATTTAACCCTATTTATTTCTGTATATTTTAGTTAATTAGTTTTTGGAATAAATGGATTTCAGTATAACTTTGTGGTTAAATTGCATTGCCTTTATGTGTAGGCTTATTTTTTAATTAACATTTAACAGAAAAACATTTGAAATAGAATTTGCATGTCTGCTTTAATTAACTTAAAAGACTGATTTTAATCTGACTATGACACTGAGCGTATTCTTTAAATTACTCATAATTTATAATGTTTAATTTAATATAATCTTAATAAAATTTAGCAGTTTTAGTTTAAGATGTGCCATTTTGTTCTCTGTGTGTCTGAATGAAGCTATAACATTTGCCTTTTTATTGCAGGTTTTCCTTTGGAATATGGATAAATATACCATGATACGGAAACTAGAAGGACATCACCATGATGTTGTAGCTTGTGACTTTTCTCCTGATGGAGCATTACTGGCTACTGCATCTTATGATACTCGAGTATATATTTGGGATCCATATAACGGAGAGATTCTGATGGAATTTGGGTGAGTACAGCATGAATATTTTCATCTATAATTCATCCCTGGCTATGCATATAGCTTTTAAGAAGTTATATGAATAATTAGAATCTCTAACATATAAAACCTAAAATTATAGCCTATCATAATTTAAAATCTTGTTACTTAAACCATTGAATAATGCAAACCTTTGGATATACATTCAATAAATAATTTGGCTCTCCTGCTCTTTGTAGAAGTGGTAATTATATTTAAAGTTTGATGTTGGGGAAAAATTATATTAAAATGAAAGAATGAAAGTTGGATCTAAGCTTACTGTTTTGAACCCACCACATTGTGAAGAAGAGAATAATTTGGATTTATCAGCTCTACTCAATCTCAGTTGTATTCCTTAAGGATACTTTAAACCTTATTCAAAGAGATATGTACTTTGTACCTGGGTAGTTTTATTTCTTTAAGTTACTCTGATATCCACTGAAAACATGTATTTGACCGCAGGCACCTGTTTCCCCCACCTACTCCAATATTTGCCGGAGGAGCAAATGACCGATGGGTACGATCTGTATCTTTTAGTCATGATGGACTGCATATTGCAAGCCTTGCTGATGATAAGTAAGTATGTGAACTATAGCTTGACTGACTTCTTATTGCCTTTTAAAGATTTCCTTTCATCTTTCTATTTAATGAAAACATTCTCTTTTTTTTTTTTGAGACAGAGTCTCGCTTTGTTGCCAGGGCTAGAGTGAGTGCCATGGCATCAGCCTAGCTCACAGCAACCTCAAACTCCTGGACTCAAGCAATCCTGCTTCCTCAGCCTCCCGAGTAGCTGGGACTACAGTCACACGCCACCATGCCTGGCTAATTTTTTTCTATATGTATTAGTTGGCCAATTAATTTCTTTCTATTTATAGTAGAGACAAGGTCTCGCTCTTGCTCAGGCTGGTTTTGAACTCCTGACCTCGAGCAATCCGCCCAACTCCACCTCCCTGAATTCTAGGATTACAGGCATGAGCCACCACACCCGGCCAATGAAAATATTCTTAAGCCTTAAAAAGCCTTTCTGTAAAGAGTTTTAATGTCTCTTTATCTAGACAAGACCTTTGGAGATGTTGATGTGTTTTAAAGATTATTGGCCTGGGCAAGGGGCAATGGCTCATGCCTGTAATCCTAGCACTCTGGGAGGCTGAGACGGGAGGATCACTTGGGCTCAGAAGTTCCAGACTAACCTGAGCAAGAATGAGACCATGTCTCTACCAAATAGAAAAAAAAACCCAGCCAGGTGTTGCAGCACGCACCTGTAGTCCCAGCTACCTGAGAGGCTGAGGCAGAAGAATTGCTTAGAGTCCAGGAATTGGAGGTTGCAGTCTGCTACAATGACGCCACTGCACTCTACCCAGGGTAACAGAGTAAGACACTGTCTCAACAACAACAAAAACAAGGCAACTGAACACCCTCCTCACAACCCTCCACCCTAAATAAAAAAAGAATATTGGCTTCTACAGTTATCCTTTTAAACTAAAGATAATGCATGCCTTTCCTTGTGTTTCTTGTTTAAGCAAACTGGATAGATTCTTAATCAGCTTTTAGCCCAGATCACAGAGATTTTTTAAAGTAGTATCTTATAAAGGTTGAAGCAGAAGGAAATTTCTAAAGTGAAGAAATAGTAAAACCATAGTAATTTGTATCCACTATGATTGAGACTAGAAGATAAAATGTGAACATGAATGAGATGTTCTTATTGGTAGGAAGCAGAAATCAGTTATAGGCATTTCATTTTTTCATGCTTTTTCATACAGTGTTCATGGATATATAACATTGAGTAGTTTGGTCACATCATTCATAAAGCAACTCATTTTTCCAGAATATTAGCAAATATATGGGTAGAGTTTTATTAGCAATCATTGTTTTCTGTTTGCTCAAATAGATTTAGCATATTAGTTCTTCACTGTATTCCTAGACACACATTGTGTAGGTTAAAAGCCTTTGTAAATGTCTGGAAGAGGGTAAAACAGATTAGATAATTGTCTTTTAAGTGTAAGAAAGTAAGGGGAAAACTTCCCAGTTGTGAACATTATAGGTCTGAATGCTGGGAAGGGAAGGCAGCCGTGCATTGTAGTCTCTGTCTCTTAAGTGTGAGTTATTCCAAATTACCACCTGGTATAGACTAAAGTATTTTATGAAGTAAGTTACAGTAATTACCTGTTGCAGTGATATTTATGTGTGTATTTTGTGACTCAGAACACAATGGTATTTCTTTCTAAATTTTAAAAGTTGCTTTTTCCTTAAATTTCCTACTAGATACTTACTAGATAATTTGTTTCCTTTCCAGAATGGTGAGATTCTGGAGAATTGATGAGGATTATCCAGTACAAGTTGCACCTTTGAGCAATGGTCTTTGTTGTGCCTTTTCTACTGATGGCAGTGTTTTAGCTGCTGGGTAAATACATTTTTCTCTTTTCTCTAAGGGACAGTTAGGGGAATTTAAGGTGGCTTTTATGTAAACCAACCAGTAATTTATTGTCACTAATTCACCAATAAGTGCTCTTTATAATATTATTTCCTTGTCGTATCATTGGTTTGTTCTCTTTAGTTAAGTTTTAATGTGAAGTTTGTGACTCTAATACACAGCCATGGACGATAATTATTCGAGCTGTAGGAGTGTTGAAATACACGTGCTTGAGCAACTAAGCTTATGCTTCGTTTCTGTTTAGGACACATGATGGAAGTGTGTATTTTTGGGCCACTCCAAGGCAAGTCCCAAGCCTTCAACATTTATGTCGCCTGTCAATCCGAAGAGTGATGCCCACCCAACAAGTCCAGGAGCTCCCAATTCCTTTCAAAGTTTTGGAGTTTCTCTCCTATCGTATTTAGAAGACTCTGCCTTCCCTACTATTAATAGTAGGGACTGACAGAATATACTTTACATAAACCTCAAGCTTTACTGACTTCAAGTATCTGTTTTTAAAGGTTTAGGAGATTTATTTAATTTGATACGTTCTTGTACTGCATTTTGATCAGTTGAGCTTTTAAAATATTATTTATAGACTGGGATTATAGAAATACTTCTGAACATATCAAATGTAATTTTTTTTAAGTTCTAACTGTGAAAACATACACACATGTATATATTTAGATATAAGCTGCTATATGTTGAATAGACTGTTTTGCTTTTCTAATTGTTAGTTCTGACATGTGTATATTGCTTCAGTAGAGCCACAATATGTATCTTTGCTGTAAAGTGGAAGGAATTTTTTTATTTTGGGACACTGAGATGTTAAATATTGACTTAAGCTGAATTGCCTCATACAGATGTATTTGGTTGGGGAAGCGGTGGGTGTCAGACTGACCTGCAAGTGAAATCCTTTTTGTATAGGGAAAGGTGGAGTCTGAATGTGACATTGTTTTTTAAAAAAAAAAAACAACAGAGCCAGGATATAACTAGAAAAAGGGTGTCTTTGCCCCCCCACCCCCTTCCTCTAAATACTGCTGTGGGCCTTAATTTTGGAAACAGCTTGCTACTTTACCTTTGTGGTATAAAGTATTATAAATATTAGTCTATTTGGAAAATCCATCTACTGTGTTATATTGCTAAATATTTGTTTTTTCTAAGGGACAATTATTTTAAGACCATGAATTTTTTTTAAAACACTTATTATGTTTCTGCAGGGGATGGATATTGGTGACTTGCCAAAGAGAAGCAATCCAGTATATCTGCTTTTGCCTTCTGTTATTTATCTTACCTGCAGATATTAAGAATGTATGCATTATGTAAAATGCTTGATTATATATTTTTGTTGAGTTTTTTAATAAAAGACTTGTAAAAAGCAAATATATTGCAAATATTTCCTAAATACGTTAGAAGGTTTATTGTTTTTTGTCTGTCTCCGTTGTAAGATTGACACAACCACAAGTAAATTAAGCAAAAAGGGTAATGAAGAAATAGCACAAGATTAGTGCACTACTGTAGAGTTAATTCAGTGCTTCATAAATGCAGTGAGTTTTACATTGTTTTGTTTTGGGGAAAACTGTTGTAGTAATGCTTATTTTGGAAGCATAGAAAAGCTTTAGAATAAAGGAAAAATAGCAAAGGAAAAATATGATCTTTTAAGGGGAACTAACAGGTTTTTTGTAAGCCTATATGGTTAAAGTAGATTTAAGAAAAATCTAGTGGTCTGGGACTTTTGAGAAGGCAAAAAAAAAAAAAAAAAAAAAAGCAAAACTTTTATTAGCCACATGTGATCTTGAAGACTTCATTGTTTCCACTGAAAGTTTATTTGGTTGTTCTTATAGTTAGCTCTGTTAAGGGATTTAAAATTTTATAGGGGTGCAGGTTATAAATTTGAGAGGCAGTAGAAAATCTGCCCAAATTATTTCTTGAGGATCGCCTGTATTTTGCAAAAAGAAGCACAAAAAGCATCTTATCTTTAAACTGTTTGTGATTTTCTTTTTGAATTTTACTTTGTAATATATGAGCTTTATACTTTTAAATAAGTTACTATTACATATTCTCCACACCATTAAATTATTTACTCTCCACACCAACATATCCAATCAAGTAAAAACATCAGTTTGGAAGATACATTCTCTGAGATGTCCACAGTTGTTTTCTACCTTTTCTCCTGAAAAACCATAGTGCTGATATAAAAGGATGATTACAGAATATGTGTCAAGTAGAAACGTGCTTGAATTTTCCATTTGTGGGGAAGAACAGGATGATGATACTTTAGACTGAAGGACCAAAGAACAATAGGAAAAGTGTGATTGGATTATTGACTTGGGTCAGATTGTAGCTACTTGATTTAATGCTGCTTTCACTTCTATTCTTTGCCACAAACATATCATTTGGAGAACTGGCAAGAGATATCATTTATGTTCGGATTTGATTTCCTGTTTTAATATGTAGGAAAATCTGTCACATTCGGCAGTCATGCTATCCTTTTACAATAGTGCAATCATTTAAAGACCTATAACTTGATCGTAGGTTGGTAAATCTTAAATTTATCGTCCTTGAAACTCCCTGCCTTCTGTGATTGAGGTAAAGTTGGATTCAGCTGGTTTGCACTGCCCTCAAGGCAGCAAGACCAAAAAAGGCTAGACTCCACTGTAGCATGCTTATGCGTTGAGGCAGTGGCAGGGGACTTGGCTGTCAGCCAGCCAGCACAGGATTAAGAAAATAGCATAAGTTCAACATTGTCTGCACAGCCAGAAACCATTGAGACAGTGACTCCAACTTCCAGATTAATCAGAAGGAAAATGTATGGATGATACAGCATTTTATCCAAGTAATTCTGGACAGGTTCTGGCCTATGATAGTGCATTTTAACTAGAGAATGTATAGATTATAAAATATAAATAACTACAGTAGAGTTATATATGGGTTTACCATTGTATGGTGGTGGTAAAAATCATAGATAAAACATCTGTTGGAATACACTGAGTTTTTTGTTTTTAAATTCTTTCCCCTCCTAGCTGTTAGCTAACAATAAAATGCAAACTAGAGAAATGGTTATCATAACCTTGGCTTAGTTTGTGGTAAGGTATTTGGGAGGAATGCAGATTAGTAGGCAATCTCAACCTGCCCTTTGCTCTGTGAACTTTCCTTTAGCCAATAGTAAAAATCTGGTCTGAAGCTCGTGTAAAGTGACTTATTTCTATTACAGGTGATTGGGTAGTTTCGAGTGGTTATTGGCATTTCTGCAGGTTTATTTTAAATGTTGAGAAATAAAAGAATGAATGAGGCTGGAATTAGGGAAGGGAAAATTATTTAATTGAATTTTTATTATCTCTAGCATTATTTTCTCTGTTAGAGACTACAATAGTGATTAACCTTGTGTTTTCTCTTTTAGAGATGATAGGAACTTTCTCTACCTGTGGCACCACAGAGAATTTGCTCTTTTGGTCTAAAACTAAGGCTTTGTTAGGAAAATCTGTAACAAGAGTGTTGCCTATTACAATGACAGTTTTTGCTTATTTTGTTTTTTAAAAGAGGCTAAAGCACCAGTGTTTTTTTTATTATTATTATTATTTAATTGTTCTTCAAAAATAAAGTCTGAACTATAGAAATCATCTAGTGTAGGTCAGGAAGTAAGAGAGATGGAAGTGGCTATTCTAATAAGTTGTTTTATGCTTCCCAATTGTCGGCTAATAATGGAATGTTCTTATACAAAATAAAAGAGAATAAGGATGATGAATACTAAGAGATACCTGAGAAAGACACATCAAATAGAGCCAAGAATGAGCCTAATATAAAATGGAAAACATAAAGACATATATTTGTATTGAGTGACCTAAATATTTGGCTCTAATATAACACAAAATGGGAAGTCCAGTAAGTCAAATGATGCAATGTTTACCTCATAGCAATTGTTGAAAAAAAGCAGTTAATGTTATGAACTGAATGTTGCGTCCTTTCCGCTCATTGGTATGTTGAAATCCTAATCCTCAATGTGAGGGTATTAGGAGCCTTTGCAGGGTGGTTAGGTCATGAGGTCAGAGCTCTCATAATGGGATTAGTGCCCTTATAAAAGAGACCCCAGAAAGCTCTCTTTCCCTCTCTACCATATGAGGGTACAATGAGAATATGGTAGTCTGCCACCCAGAAGAGGGCCCTTTCCAGAACCCAACCATGCCGACACCCTGATCTCAGACTTCCAACCTCCACAACTGTGAGAAATAAACTTCTGTTCATAAGCCACCCAGTACTTTGTTATAGCAGCCCAAATGGACTAAGACACTAGGGCCAGCAGGAATGCCTCCTTAAAACTTCTTACATAAGGCTGAGCATGGTGGCTCACGCCTGTAATTCTAGCACACTGGGGGGCCGAGGCAGGCAGATTGCACGAGTCAGGAGTTCAAAACAAGCCTGAGCGAGACCCCGTCTCTACTAAAAGTAGAAATTAACTGACCAACCAAAAAAGAAAAAAAAAAAAAATATATATATATATATACACACACACAAAAAAAAATTAGCCGGGCATGGTGGCACATGCCTGTAGTCCCTGCTACTCAGGAGGCTGAGGCAGCAGGATTGCTTGAGCCCAGGAGTTTGAGGTTGCTGTGAGCTAGGCTGACGCCAGGGCACTCACTCTAGCCTGGACAACAAAGTGAGACTCTGTCTCAAAAAAAAAATGGCTGGTCCTATGGTAGTGGGTTATTAGAACTTATTAACATTAGTGTCACTAAAGTTGGTATTCAATCAAGTTCTGGCCATGCCCAATTTTTGTAGATATTTCAGTTTATGACATTACCTAAATGGCCTCTTTTTGGTGGTCACAGGTAAGCCATCCCAGCCGAAAGTCATTTTGCTCTTCTTTCTTGACTTCCGTCCAACTCCCAATTTCCACACTAGTTTTTTTGTCTTTCATGATGAATGCCCTGTTGTTAGTTACTTGTTCTTAGTGTTGGTGCCTCATGTAGAAGGCAAACACCTTGCTCCTGAAGGGATCCTTCAGCCTTTTCCCACAGGACCCTGCCCCTGGCTGATATTTGGGTCACAGTGACCGTGGTGCCATGGAAAAATGAGAGATCAGTCCCTGGTCAGCAGGCACGGAAGTACCCCTGTGTTGGGGAGATCCAATGAGTATACCAGGGCACGCACGTGCAGCTCGTGCTGGGTGGAGCGAGCAGCTCCCTCAGACCATCTGGGTCTCGCTGCTCAACACCTGGCAAAGACCCAGCCTTCTGGGCTTGGCCCCATCTGGCCTCAGATCGGGAGGGTGTTCATATACAGCAGGTTGGCCCAGTTTCTCGCCCCAGGGCCTGCTGCCCAGAGGACTTTGCAGAAGTGGTGGCCAAGGTTGCAGTTCCAAAAAAGATTGGGTGATTGCTGGCTTGGCTGCTTAACAGCTTGTAACTTTCAGAGCTTTGATATAAAAATGCTGCAATAATGCCTTTCCTACATGAACGGTGTTTAGCTTTTATTTGTGTCTGCACAATGTCGGGTACATGGTAGAACTTGACATTTGTTACTAACATTTGTTGAGCATGGACCACGTGCTCATTGCTATTCCTGGTGCGGCTCGACAATCCTGTAGTATTATCATCCCTGTATCATAGCTATGGAGCTTCAGAGAGACCAACTCGATCCTTCAGGCCATACGGCTAAGAGATGACCCTCCGGGATTTAAATCAGGTTACTCTGTCTCCAGAGCCCTGTTTCTCTCCATAATAGTCATACAGTTTAGGAAAGGCACTCAGTCAACATCAAACTCCTAAATTAGTTCCCGCCTGTGTCTCTGCCAACCCCCTGTGGCCAGCCATGATGTCAGGCTAAGCCTTCCCTCACACACCCTACCTTTCACTGAATCATGGAAAAAACAAACACAGAAGGAATGACTCCAGATATAATATGGCGATTGAAACCCTCAAAGAGTGTCCCTTGCCCACTGCCTAGGGAAATTATACTGGATGTTGGTTAGCTTTTCCCTTCATACCGCTCTCCTTGGGAACTCAGCTCACAGAAATCATTTTTATTGCCCATGTGAACAAATCCAACTGAAACAGGCTGTAGCAGGATGCAGCAAAGCAGTCATTGGAAGTGAGAAAGTCAGCTGAACTTGCAGCCACTGGCTTTAAAGATTAACAACAGGTCAGGTTACAAGCTATAATAACTTGAGCCACTTCTGCCAGTCGTGCCAGGCAAGGTTAGTCTCACTCGCCCGGAGTTGACCTAGCAGTGATGCCAGGCTGCATTGGGTGAAAGAGTTGCCCAGGTTGCCTGATACAGATGCCATCCAAGGAGCAGTGAAACTTCATAGCCAGGACAAGATCATTCATACCATATTTCACCGAATAAAAGTTACACTTGTATTTTTTTATTTTTTTGAGACTGAGTCTCATTTTGTTGCCCAGGCTAGAGTGAGTGCCGTGGCATCAGCCTGGCTCACAGCAACCTCAAACTCCTGGGCTCAAGCAATCCTCCTGCCTCAGCCTCCCGAGTAGCTGGGACTACAGGCATGCGCCACCATGCCCAGCTAATTTTTTGTATATATATTTTTAGTTGGCCAATTAATTTCTTTCTATTTTTAGTAGAGACGGGGTCTCGATCAGGCTGGTTTTGAACTCCTGACCTCGAGCAATTCGCCCGCCTCAGCCTCCCAGAGAGCTAGGATTACAGGCGTGAGCCACCGCGCCCAGCCAAAGTTACACTTTTATGCCCCCATATTTTAACATCTCTGAAATCAGGATGTTTTATAATCCATGGTGTCTTAAAATTTTTTTTCTTAAGTAGTACACACTATAATATCATATATTATGACACATTATAATCAGTGGTGATTAGGATTTGATGAAATACAAAGTCAATGGAATGTATATATAATTAAAAGGCCAATGGACTGTTATACATAATGTCAGGAGTAGAAGACACCAGAAACGGGTAGTAAATGAAGTGTAAGGTAAAACAAAGCAAATTAATCTGTGAGCCCTTCCCGAAAAATGCCTTGACGATGACAACCAACCAAAATGTATTGAAATAGAAAAATAGCCAACATTTATCAACTTTTGCTATGATTCAGGTGCTGTTCTAAGTGTGTAATCTGTATAATTTAATCCTCACAACAACCTTATGGAGCAGATAGTGCTTTCCCCATTTTATAAATGAGGAAACTGAGGCACAGAGGGGTTAGCTAAATTGCCAAAAGTCACCTTATAGTGAAGGGTGGAGTCAGGATTCAAACCCAGGCTTTCTGACCAGAGTCAAGAACTACTTGGCTGGAAATCTCTCTGCCCGGCGCAGTGGCAAATGCCTGTAATCCTAGCACTCTGAGAGGCCGAGGCGGGAGGATTGCTCTAGGTCAGGAGTTTGAAACCAGCCTGACCAAGAGCCAGACTCTGTCTCTACTAAAAATAGAAAAAAATTAATTGGTCAACTAAATATATATAGAAAAATTTAGCCAGGCCTGGTGGCGCATGCCTGTAGTCCCAGCTACTCGGGAGGCTGAGGCAGGAGGATTGCTTGAGCTCAGGAGATTGAGGTTGCTGTGAGCTAGACTGACGCCACAGCACTCACTCTAGCCCGGGCAACAGAGTGAGACCCTGTCTCAAAAAAAAAAAAAATCTTTGCTCTCCCCACTTGGTAGCTGCATGACCTTGGACAAGTCCCTACGCCTCTCTGAACCTCCTTGTCCTTCCTTACCTGGGACACAGACATGATCTCAGTATTTATGGCCCTGGGTTGTCAGGATTATGTGAGCTCACACCCAAAAGCACCTACTACCGGGTCTAGCCTAAGTGAGGGAGGGAGATGTCATTAATATTCCTAAAAGGTCCCATCTCCCCAGCAGCATCAGCCCTGAGTAGTTACCATTACCCCGTTCCCTGTGCAAATTTGAGGCAAATCAGAGAATTTTTTAGTGTGTCGAGTAGTTGTTTTGTTTAGTATTTTTTTCCCCCCTTTCCTGGGACAAAGGCCAAAAGCATTAAAAACAGCCACACCCGACTCTGGGCGTCTTGTGAGCGGTCAGATGATCACGGAGGGTGGGAGGGGAGGCTGAGAAGTGGATGGAAACCCAGCTTGACTTCCTGTTCCCAAGACACAAGCCCCGGAGCAGGGGTGGGGTGTCCTTGCGTCAGCAGCCTGCCAGGGCTGGGGAGGCCACGGCACGGGGTGGGCGGAGGTTTCTGACAGAACCAGCGCTTGGGCCGACTCCACGGGTAAGGATTAATGTGCAAAGCAACGTAGGATGCAGAGCAGAGGATAGCGTTCAGGGGGCCGTTGGGTATGAGCAGATCTGGGCACAAAACCTCCCCCGAGGGCTGGATTCTGAGCCTCTGCCCTGGCAGTGGCTGCTCCACGCCGGGGTCCCCGCCATCCTGTGCATCCCTCCGTCCGGGCACTGCTCACCCACGCGCTCATGCATTCGTTCACGGCATGGCACAATGTAAGTGTCACGTTGTTTTTCTTTAGTATGCTGCAAGTTCCTTCTACACCCACACCCCCGCCAGCTCACCTCGAGTGCGTCCCATGGCCCCCGCCAGAGAACGGAGGGGTGACGAGGGACCCCAGACATGGGCTGAGGCCTGTGTTGACCTTCACAGTTACTTGTGGAATTTCTGAAAACATACCTGCCAGACCCCCTCCCTCTCGGGGGCTGGTGGCTGAGAACTACCAATCGATCCGATTCGAACCTCTTAATGTTACAGGAGTCAAGCAACTGGACCAAGACAAGGAGGTAGTCAGTAGCAGAGCCCAGACAGAGGAACTAAGGTGTTGTTTCCTTTCAATCCTATTACTGGAACCACTGTCCCAGAAGTCCCCATGACAAATGGGGCCAGGCCAGAAAGCCCTGGAAACCAGGGAGGAAGCTGGGAAATTCCACGGGGGGTGGGGAGGGTGGTGGGGGGAGGGCAGGAAGGGGGGTCCTGCTGTCCTTCCCCTCTGGCTGCCTCTTCCAATTGGAGTGCACTTTCTGGGCCACTGCTGCAGTTCCTGCTGCTCAAGCTCACGGCTTTAGGTAGCTGTGGCTCCCATCCTGGGGCAGAGCAGGGGCGGAGTAGGACAGAGACAGCTGCAGGCCTCAAATTCTTTCAGGGGCTTGGGCACTGGGACTGCCACTGAGCACTGGGGCCAGCCCGAGGAATGTGGGGTGGGGGCTGGCTATAGAGGAGAGGGCCCTGCTGCCTCCAGGCAGCTTCAGTCTGTCCCTCTCTCTTTTTCAAGTTCGGCTCCTTGTTGGAGGAGACTTCATTTTTTTTTTTTTTTGAGACAGAGTCTCACTCTGTTGCCCGGGCTAGAGTGCTGTGGCATCAGCCTAGCTCACAGCAACCTCAAACTCCTGGGCTCAAGTGATTCTCCTGCCTCAGCCTCCCAAGTAGCTGGGACTACAGGCATGCGCCACCATGCCCGGCTAATTTTTTTATATGTATATATATATATATATTTTTTTTTTGAGACAGAGTCTCGCTTTGTTGCCCAGGCTAGAGTGAGTGCCGTGGCGTCAGCTTAGCTCACAGCAACCTCAAACTCCTGGGCTCGAGCAATCCTGCTGCCTCAGCCTCCCGAGTAGCTGGGACTACAGGCATGCGCCACCATGCCCGGCTAATTTTTTATATACATATCAGTTGGCCAATTAATTTCTTTCTATTTATAGTAGAGACAAGATCTCGCTCTTGCTCAGGCTGGTTTCGAACTCCTGACCTCAAGCAATCCTCCCGCCTCGGCCTCCCAGAGTGCTAGGATTACAGGCATGAGCCACCGCGCCCGGCCCAGATTTTGAATTTATTTTCCCCATGTTGGATGTAATCTCTTGGTATCTACCCTTGCTGATGCTGTCCCCACAGACCCTGTCCACTCTGCCCCTGGTAGCCACAGGGAATCTTCCTACAATGCAAATTGGACCCAGCCTGGGCCACTTTAAACATCCCACTGCCTGGGAGCCCTCCCCCGTCTGGACCCCATCCAATTCCTCCAGCCTTTCCAGAGCCCAGACCTCCCTCGCTGGCTCCTCTCTCCTCCTCCACGATCCAGCTAGCCTAACAGCCTCCTCCCAGGCCTCTTAAAATAAATGTGTTTATGTTCTTAAAAAGAGAGTCGATTTTTAAAAATACCCAGTAGTTTAAAGCACAAACGATTGGGAGGTGTAGCTCCAACGGTGAGGGTGGTTTGCAAAGACTAAGCTGGGAAGGCAAGGACCCCGGGATGGCAGGAAGGGAATGAGGGGCCAGAAACGGGGTGCTGGCCAGCTTTTCTGCTTTGACAGAGTCACGTGTGTTTTGCCTTTAGCCTGGGAAGATTACTATCTTCCCTGTGTCTAATCGGAAGACGTTTCCTTGAGGCAAAGGAATTTCAAGAACAAGAGGCACAGAGAACCTACAACCTTGTGTCAAAACATGCAAGTAGAAAAGGAAATTTCCAGCAATAAGAAATGAAGAAAAGATTGGAACTGAAGACCTTAAGTGCTTGCTTTTTGCCCGTTGACCAGATAACTAGAACTAGCTGCATTATCTATACAGCATGGGGTTTTTATTATTTTTTACCTAAAGATGTCTTTTTTGGTAATAACAAATGTGTTTTTTTAAAAAAGCCTGGTTTTTCCTCTAGGCCTTTAAAGGTTTTTAAATTGTTTCATATCTGGTCAAGTTGAGATTTTTAAGAGCTTCATTTTTAATTTGTAATAAAAGTTCACAAACTTGATTTTTTTGAAAAAAGTCAACAAACTGCAAGCACCTACCTATTAATAAAGGTCTTAAATAATTTAAAAAAAAAATAGAAAAGGAAAGAAGATGGATTAGCACCATTTCCCTGCGAACATTCCACACAGAAATAAACATTCCGCATTATCACACAATGTCACCAATCTCCCCCCTTCTACCGCCATGTCCACTTGCTCCTATCACATTGTACTGCAATTGTTTACACTCCGTCTTGTGACCAGACAGTGAGGCCACACATTTTTTCCATCCCGTTTGCTGTCATAGATAGTGGCACAGACTGCGTCACGACATGCCAGACACAGGGCAGGTTCTGGAGGATGTTCCTTGAACTGGCCCGAACATCCTGCGCTCATACAGGATGCTGGTTCCTGAGGCTCGCACTGCAGGTGACTCTGTGGAGTAAGAATCACATGGACTCATTTTCTTGGGTGGGATCGTGGGCACGAGAGAGGCACAGCTCGTTAAAATCGCGCCGAGGTATGACGGAAACCTGTGCACGCGGCACTGGGGACCGGGGTTCATGCCCTTCATTCCTCTCCTTTCCCCCCATCCCCCAAGTGCGGGTCTCGGACTGAGTGTGCAGAGGGGGGTCCCCAAAGCCGTACTGCTGGACAGGCCCACACCACTCCCCTGGGACCACCAGAGCAGCCCCCGGACCCTGCGTTGAGACACTGGGCAGACACAGCTAGGCCACGTGCATGACTGATTTGCATCTGAAGACAAACTGCTTGTGTATCGTGGTCACTGCCTTAAAAAGAGGCAAAGGGGACTTTGTTAGATGGACAGAGCTGCAGAAGGGAGACTTTGCAAGTCTGTAGCTAAATGGGTGGCTCCCTGTGGTCGGACAGTTGTCCATCTGTCCTGAGAGCCGGAGGGCGGTGGAGGTGTTTGATGGTAAATAAGGAGGTTGTCGTAGTCAGAGTGACGGGGGACCCCGGAGGCCATACATGAAGATGGAAGCTTTAGACGGAGCTGCTTCTCGCCCCAGGGATGAGTGACAAGGACAGGCTGAGGGGGCAGGTGGGCTGGGGGCAGGGCAGTGGCAGCTCATACTAGCCCGTCCTGCACCTGTCAGCCCCAGACACCACAGGCTTCTAAGGGCCGTGCAGAGCACGCCTGCGTCCGCTCCCTCCGCTCCGCCGTGGGCCGTTATTCCCCAGGAGGCTCCCCCAGTGCACCTAGCGGGACCTGCGAAGCCAGGCCAGGACCCCTAACTGTCAACAGTTGGGTCAGCTGTGTGGCGGGAGGTTAGCAGCCTTTATAAAGAAGGAGCTAGAGCTGTAGGAAGAGAACAGGGAAGCTCCAAGATGGTAGCTCCTTGGCTATACAAACACATGTATTTTATGTGTTGAAAAAGCTTGGAAGGAACCAAACTGTTACCAGTGAGATGCGAGTTGGGGGAGAATTGGACTTCTGTTTGGGCTCTATGTTATACACCTCTGCGTTGTTTGGATATTTAACGTAAACATTTTTTTGTAGCATTTTAATTTTAAAATGCTACAAATTGGTGTCTTTAATTCTTTTGCGTGTGTATGTGTGTGTGCGTGTGTGTGGACATAAGTTTTTATTTCTCTGGGCCAGATGCCTAGGAATGTGATTGCTAGATCATATTTTTTTTAGCATATTATGGGGGTACAAGTGTTAAGGTTACATATACTGCCCATGCCCCCCTCCCCCCTCGAGTAAGAGCTTCAAGCGTGTCCATCCCCCTGGTGTCTTCAATTCTATGAACAGTGTCATCCCGGCAAAGGCACAGTGCACCTGCTTTCCCATTTCATCTGGTCACATCCTCTCCAGTGGGAGGGTGACAGGCCCGAGAGTTGATCCCCTCTGCCACTCTGCCACCCCTGCTGATGGCCACGTTCCCTGGTGAGTCATTTAGTCCTTC
Organism: Microcebus murinus; assembly: GCF_040939455.1. NCBI lineage: Eukaryota > Metazoa > Chordata > Mammalia > Primates > Cheirogaleidae > Microcebus > Microcebus murinus. The sequence continues at coordinate 23,298,199 of NC_134121.1, read as the reverse complement.
CGATCATCAGTGTGCCCACCTGTAACGCAGGCAGAGCCGTCTCAGATGGCCGGAGTCACTGGGAAATGGGGTGTGGGGTGGACAAGATGACACTGGGTTAGCGAAACTCAGCAGGAGGGAGGCCCTGCTGCAGCCCAGCGCCAGAAATGTCAGGTCCCGCAGGATCACACCGCAAGGAGGGAGGGGACAGAAGAGGAAGGAAAGAAAGAAGGAGAGGAAGAGCGAGTTCCTGCTGGGCTGGGTGCCCTCCTTTGTGTCACTTTCTCACTGCCCCCCCTCCTGACACAGGAGGTCTTCGTGCCCCCAGACCCATGGCTGACCCTGCGCCTTCTCCAGAGGAGTCCATCCCCCTGGGTCTCCCCAGCCATCGCCAGCTGTTTGCATGTCCAGCTGCACAGACCTGCTCCGTAAAGGCTGCTTTCAGGGTCCCCGAAGGCCAGCAGCTCACACCTTTGGATCAGGTGACAAAAGTGTCCTCTTCATTAGCAAAAAGTGGGAATTTTGGAGGGAAAAAGAAACGTGATCCTCACACATCCCGAGGCGGAGTCAGGAGCAGAGAGGAGACTGGATGGGCCTGGCAGACATGCCAGGCGGTGGCCACAGCAGGCGGGGCCAGGAGCACAGGCCCTGGGCCCCAAGAGCAGGATGGGAGGGAGGGGGCGGGTGTCAGTGTGAAGACCACCTGGCGGAGCGGGACAGAGAGAGAGGTAGGGCAGGGATAGATTTCAACAGAATCTAGAATCTGTAGGAAGATGTAAGGTGAAAAAAAACAAAAGAAAAAAAGAAAAAGATTTCAAGGGAATCCAACACCGGGATGAGCTATTCCAATTTGGGCAGCGAGCCTGCCAGGTGACAGGGAGATCAGGGATTTGGGACCCTGCCCAGGCCACTCCAGCCCCCAGGGACCTGGATGACAGATTCTGAACTCCTGTGAGCCAGGCTTTGGGAGTCCACTAGGAGCTGGCAGTCAGAGTGTCCCCTTGCCTGCCCTGTGCCTGGCACTTAGTGGGGACTCCTCAGATACATGTCGCATGAATGAGCCAGGGCGTAAACGGAGATGCCCTTCCTACTCCCCTCCCCCTGCCACCGAGCACGGCTGCCAACCAGCAAACTAGGCCACGCGCCTGACCCAGTTTTCCCGGCGTGGCCTGCCAAACCCAGGGAGAGGCAGCGCCGCCCAGAGCAGCGGGCATCTGGGGTGACTCAGAGGCGCATCTGTGCAGCTGGCCCTGGAGCGGCGGCCCTTTGCTGCTCCGCGGGGGCCTGACTCACTTTCCGGTGGAGGAGGAAGGGGCCGTGGTGGGCCCGGGCCGGCGTCTCCCGGGCAGCACCGCCCCCTGGTGGCCGCGAGCCGGCCGGAGGTCCACACCGCTGCGCCTTGGTCCCCGGAAGACAGGAAGCGCCACCGCCCCGAGGGCCTTTGACAAAGGACCCGGCTGTGTCTGCAGCCGGTGCGGGCGTCCTGGGAAAGGGCGAGCTCGGGCGTCCCAGAGCCCCGGGCCCGGCCGGAAAGCGCCCAGGCCTCCCGGGCTGCGAGGCCCCGTCCCCGCCCCCACGCCGGCCCGGCCCCTGCGCTGTCTGCCGCGAGTTAAAAATAGATGCGAACATCTGCTTTTCTCCTTTTGTGAGCTGCCGAGCCACATCTCTGGGCCGCTTTTCTATTTTTCCCTCTTCCTGATTTACAGAAGCTCTTAAAAATGTCAAGCCTGCCATATGTGTCGGGAATATTTTTCTAGGCTTAGAATTTTACCTTCTGATTTTGTTTTTTGGTAGTTTTTGGTAGACGCACACGCTGGGACATCTTTATGCGGTCTGACCTTCGGATGTTTTTCTTCATTCTTTCTGTCTTTGCTTTTTTTGCTTGTGATTGTTCTCGTGTGAATATCAGGCATAGAGTCCCCTGATTTTCTTCTAAATCTGTATGTTTTTCTTTTCCTTTTGCTCCCTCTTCCCACCCCTCCTCCTTCTCCTTCCTGTTTGCCTTTTAAATCCATCTGGAATTAATTTTGATATAAGGTGTAGGGTAAAGGTCTAAACTTATTTCTTTTCCAACTACTTAGCCAACTTCCCAAATACCTTTCAGCCTTTTTCTTTTTCTTTTTCTTTTTTTTTTTTTTTTGAGACAGAGTCTCACTCTGTTACCCAGGCTAGAGTGCCATAGCATCAGCCTAGCTCACAGCAACCTCAAACTCCTGGGCTCAAGCAATCCTTCTGTCTCAGCCTCCTGAGTAGCTGGGTCTACAGGCATGTGCCACCATGTCCAGCTTATTTTTTCTGTATATTTTTAGTTGGCCAATTAATTTATTTCTATTTATAGTAGAGATGGGATCTGGCTTTTGCTCAGGCTGGTTTGGAACTCCTGACCTTGAGCGATCCTCCTGCCTCGGCCTCCCAGAGTGCTAGGATTACAGACGTGAGCCACCACGCCCGCCTGAGGACAGTGATCTTGAAGCCATTTCTAGATATGAACTATGGTTCATGCCATAGTGTTGAATACAAGAAGCAGGGCACAAACCTACACATGAGAGTATGATTCTTGGCTGGGCGCGGTGGCTCACGCCTGTAATCCTGCACTCTTGGAGGCCAGAGGCGGGCGGATCACTTGAGGTCAGGAGTTGGAAACCAGCCTGAGCAAGAGCAAGACCCCGTCTCTACTATAAATAGAAAGAAATTAATTGGCCAACTAATATATAGAGAAAAAATTAGCTGGGCATGGTGGCGCATGCCTGTAGTCCCAGCTACTCGGGAGGCTGAGGTGGGAGGATCGCTTGAGCCCAGGAGTTTGAGGTTGCTGTGAGCTAGGCTGATGCCACGGCACTCACTCTAGCCTGGGCAACAAATTGAGACTCTGTCTCAAAAAAAAAAAAAAAAAAGAGTATGATTCTTATTTTGTGAAAAGAAAGAAAAGTGTGTGTATCTCACATAGAAAATCTGAAAGTCACCAAAATGTAAAATATAGTTATTCTGAGTGTGGGATTATGAGTAATACCAATTTCTCCTTTATACTTTTTTCATATTTTCCAATGTTCCTTTTATAGTTAGAAATAAATTTAAGAAGCATCCCTAACTGAGATAAACAGGAGTTAGAACGCTAAGAATTTTCCAGCTGCTCTCTTCTGGGATTGTCCACACTCCACTTTATTCTTTTATTTTTATTTTTTTGAGACAGTCTCACTCTTTTGCCCAGGCTAGAGTGCCCTGGAGTCAGCCTAGCTCACAGCAACCTTAAATTCCTGGGTTCAAGCAATCCTCCTGCCTTAGCCTCCCAAGTAGCTGGGACTATAGGCATGTGTCACCATACCCGGCTAATTTTTTCTATATATTTTTAGATGTCCAGCTAATTTCTTTCTATTTTTTAGTAGAGACAGGGTCTCGCTCTTGCTCAGGCTGGTCTCAAACTCCTGAGCTCAAATGATATGCCAGTCTCAGCCTTCCAGAGTGCTAGGATTACAGGCATGAGCCACTGCACCCAGCCATTCACTTTACTGTTGAAAACACAAACTTCATGTGGGTAAAGCAAAGGGTCCCCAAATTCAGGGGCCTAACACAAACAGTGATTTGTTATTTCTCACAGTCTCTGGTTGACCAGGTTGGTGGGAATGTCCAAGGAGGCCTCTGGCACCTGCCTGGGACTTCGGAGCCAGGCATCTCATCCTGGTTGCTCTCACAGGGGATGGCTGAACTGCCCTAGGTCACGGTGGCTGACAACAGCAAAAAGCCCCATTGTGCAAATGCTTATGAAGCCTGTCCTTGCCTCATTCTTGCTAATGTCCCGTTGGCAAAGGAAGTCACCCAGCCAAGTCCAGAGTCAGTGTGAGAGGGGACTACACAGGTATACAAACACTGGGAGGTGTGGTTCCGGGGGCCACCAGGTGAAATTCACAGTCTTATTAAGAGGCTCTTGAGACTCTTGTCTCAAAAAAAAAGAAGGCATTAAATACAATTTGCATAAATGGAGAGGGGTGTGACCACATTTCATCATAAGATAAAAGCTGCTTTTGTCCACTTATTTAAACTGTGTCGAAGATATCGCTAATGCTTTATGAATCTTTTAAAAGAAAAACAATGTCTCAAGAGTCACCTCCAGGAGAACAAGTAACTTCCTAGCAGATGCTGAAGTTTATAAGACTCATCTGGACTTGGAGTGTTAACATAAAAGGTTTTAATTTAAAAAGCAAAGAAAGTCCTTAAAAGCATTGAAAACATTTACAAGGAGCATGAAACTAACCTTTTTATCATGTAACAATTATTAATGGCAAGACATGAGAAGTTGCAGATTGGATGCCGGGGTCTGGAGATCATCTATTTGACATTTAGGCAAAGAGTAAGGAAAACACACAAAAGGAGGCCGGGCAACATGCTGGTGGGACAGTTAACTGCGTTAGTCAAGGAGCATCCAAGACCCGGAGTCAAGCTCAGGCATGTGTTGGCCCAGATGCAGCCAAGGAAGCTAAGGGACCCAAAGGCAGCCCATCGCCCTGCCGGACTTTCTCTCAAAGCCCAAGGAGGGGGAGAGCAGGAACCAATTCCTGCTGCCTGGCTTGTCCACTGCCACTTGTCCTCCTGCACATGTGCAAACCAGAACAGACCCTAGGGCTGGCTTGTTATCTTCTCTCTGCAACTACGTAGCTAGCATCTGGTGGCCCTGTCTGTAAGAGGAGGGGATAGAGCTAAATATGTGGTTTTCCTATCTTTGTGCGGTTTGGGGCTTTGCTTCTATTTAGCAGCTTTTTCTTAGAAGTAGGATCTTTCCCAGAAGGCAGATATATTCAAGAGAGATAGCAGTGCCCAGACTAGGGGAAGCCCTTCCAGCAGGATAATCTGGGCAAGGGAGGTGGCTCACCCATTTCCTGCGTGGCTCACTGAAGATGAAGATGAAGGCTCACTTGAGACCTGCCTTTTGGCCCTTCCCCCCACTCTTTATGGATAACGTGACCATGATATACTTTTTTTAATTGAGGTGAAATTCACATAACATCAAATTAACCATTTAAAGTGAACAATTCAATGGCATTTAGTACATTCACAACATGCAACCGTCACCTCTATCTAGTTCCAAAACATTTTCATCACCCCCAAAGGAGACCCCACACTGATTATGCCATCTGTCCCCATTCCTCTCTCTCAATCTGCTTTCTGTCTTTAGGGATTTGCCTCTTCTGGATAGTTCATAGAAATGGGATCCTACAGTATGTGACCTCTTGTGTCTGGTTTCTTTCGCTTAGCGTAATGTTTTCAATATTCATCCATGCTGCAGTGTGCATGAGTATTTCATCCCTTTTCGTGGCTGCAGAATATTCCATTGTGTGGATATACCACAGTTTGTTTACCCACTGATGGACACTTGGGCTGCTTCCATCCGTAACCACTGCTGTGAACAGAGATCGTACTTTTTATGCAGTGATAACTGGGTAGCAACCTGGCAAAGCAGATTTTTCTCGTGTGTGAGAGTTTTTTTTGAATATGAAAAGTTCGTGGTGGTATAAAAGCAAATCACATTTGCCATACACTTAATGAAATAAACTCCACTGGTTTCTAAGAATATTTGGGTCCAAAAAAACGTGCTTGTAGAGAGAAGGGGAGAAAATAAGCACTGGTTGAGCACCATATGTCGGGCCCAACAAGTGGGAGCAGATGCTGCCCTGCCTATATCCCCTGGGCCACCCAGTGTCACCTGCAGGCAGCACCCTCAGGAGGGTGGCTTCCCACAGCTCTGCCTCATTCCCTACATGAGGAGCACTTGCCCACAGAGGGCCACACAGAAGTGCCAAGGAGTTGCCAGTACCCCAGATTCGATCTTAACCCACGAGGTGCCTCCTCACCCCCCGGCTAAACCCCTGACTTGTGCTCTACAAAACCTTCCCCTGATTCGGGTGAGCCCTACTGGCCCACTGTGGTTCAATGGGACTTCTGTGGCTTCCCCACTTCTCCCCTACTTCTTCCCTCCTTTGCCCAAAGGTTAGATTTTTGACCTTTGCTTGACAGGTTTTTTGTTTTGTTTTGTTTTGTTTTACCCTGAGCAATTACTTAAACTCGGTGCCTTAGAGACCTTGTTTATAACATGGGGATAGTCGTAGTGACCTGCTACGATGAGGACAAGAGGAGCTAACATGGACAAGGTGCTTAGGGCAGTTTCCGCAAACACAGTATGTGCTCAAAATTGCCAACCCAGATTACATAAATAGAACAAGCACGTGGGCTGTGGGAATAAAACACACCTGGCTTCAGTTCCCCCCTCTGTGAAATGCAGATGAACATACCTGCTCTAGGAGAGGACTGCGGGTAAGTTGGATGGCATGGCCTATGTCAAGCGCAAGGCACAAGGCCAGGCCGGTGGGAGCAGAGCCGGGCATGCTAACTGCTCATCTTCATCAAGTGGCCAGGCTGGCTGGAAAGAGAGACCCCTAGCAAGCAAGAGGGGCCAAGGTTTTGGGGTGCAGGGGAGACCATTTCAGACTCGAAGGCCATTTTCTCCTTTGTATCTAGAGGATGGCGTGATCTCAGGCAGTCACGTCATTTAGGCCGTGGTTTCAACACCCCTAAAAGGCGAGGTTGGATTTAGGGGATTGCTGAATGCACTACTGGCTCTTAGGATCTAGGAAGAGCCCCTGTCCTGGAATGGACACACACACACACACACACAGATATCCACATATACATACATGCTCACACATACATTCACACATGCACAACACACACACACAGATATCCTCATATACATACATGCTCACGCATACATGCTCACACATACATTCACACATGCACGACACACACACACACACACACACACACACGCTCACACACTGCAGGGAGGAAGCATCTGCACGTCTGCCCCAGTGAGTCACTCGAGAGCAGTGGGTCCCAGGCTCCGCTGGCCTTGAAAATCAGCCCAGAGGAGAATACTGTGTCTTGGAAAACATTTCCCGGCATTTCCACGTGTGAATGCCATTTTCTTCTTAGTCTCCTCCTCTCCTTTGTCACTCTGTAAATGTCTGTGGCTGCCTTGCCGAGTCTGGGGTCGGGCGAGTGCTGGGCCCTCTGGATCAGCCTGCCCCATCCTCCTCCCCCATCCTCTCCCCAGCACCTGCGAGAATCCAGTTAGCCCAGAAGAAGACATCAACAGCCCCAAAACATTTTAAAGGGGTCCTCAAAGGGGGGTCCTTTGAGGGAGTCCTTCAGGAGGAAGCCCAAGTAGGGGTGCAACTGCAGAACACATGGGACCCGGGATGAGGCCGTGCAAAGGGACGAGGCCGTGCAAAGGAACGAGGCTGTGCAAAGGGACGAGGCACATGGGAGAGCCAGGAGGCAGCCGAGTGAGGCCGGCACAGCCGCCGCCCTGGCGTAGGCCTTAGAGATAGGCGGTGGGTCTCCTCTTAATGCCCAGACACCTCCGGCGGGCCGGGGGTACAGCTTTTGTGGTCTGTCGCTGGGCCTCATTTCTGGTTCTGAGCCCCATTTCCATCAGGCTGGTGGGGGAAAATATATGGCTTGTTCCAGGGTTTACGTTCTAAATCTGAGGTCTCTGCAAAGCCGCATGGTGGGGAGGGTGGTGGTCTGGTCTTCAGAAAGCCATCCTCAGGTCGCTGCTGAGGCTGGCCTTCCCGCCCCCACAGGGCCCTTCAGCGCGGATGTTTCCCTGTTTGCTTCAACACAAGCACAGTCACCTCCCAGAGCCTCCCGCTGCCTCCCTGAGGGCTGTTCCCGGCCTGGCGCTGTCTTGCCCTCTGTCATTCCTCCCCAGGCCAGGGGACCCTGCTGGTTCTGGAGCGGGAGGGGCGCCTCTCCCGGCTGCTCTGGCCAAGGGGGCCTTGAACGTTTGCAGGAATTTTCTTTTCCCTTTTTCTCACCTCTGGAAACCAACTCTGTTCTCTAAGGTTTTTTTTTTTACAAAAGAGTTTTAAGCCACTGCTGCTTCCCTCCTCTTCCCTCTGCCACTGGGCTCAAAACTGCTGGAATGCGGGAAAGGAAGTGGGAAAATGCACATCGCAGAGTGTCTCCTACTAATCTCCAGCCACGCACATTATCCCATTTCATCTCACCACAATCCTCCGATGTCGTCCCCATTTTATAGATGGGGAAACTGAGGCTTTATAATGTCACTTAACTAGTAAATGTCCTTCCCACATTCATTCCTGAGAACACTTTATAAATTGGGTCAGTGAGCTAGATCCCAAAACTTTTTTTTTTTTTTTTTGCGGAGGTGGGGGGACACGGACTTCTTTATTCAAACAGATCCTTCCATGGAAAACCCAAAAGCGTGTTGAAGGTGACTGGGATGATCAGGAGCCCAGGGTGCGGCCTCCTCATCCCCACGTCCAGCTGCTCTGGGACACTTCTGAGAAGTCCCAGGCCCCAGAAGGGCATCTGAAAATCTCTGGGCTCTATGGCCTCCAGGCAGGTTCTGTGGCCAACCTGCCATGCCTGCATTGTGACACACCTTGGTGCTCTGCCCAGTGGCTTTTCTTGGGGGATACTGGCTTCTTGGCACATGCACAGTGGAAATTTCTGGCTTAAGTCTTCCCTGGAGACTGCCGGGCCCTTGTCCTGGATGCCATGTCAGGGCGGGGTCCTCGCTCGGCTCCCTAAGGGATTCGATGCCACCCACCTCCTGCTGCCCAGCCCCTCCAGTGCGTCCAACTCAATCAGCCAGGGCTGCATGGGGCCAATTTCTTTAAATAAATGTAAATCCTTCCCATAGTGAGATTAATGGGGCCTTTGGGAATAGCGATGCAATTTGTCCCCTGGGACAATTTTTTTTTTCCTTTGGCACTCAAATCTTCATCGAGGCTGCGGCCATCTCATGCCCTTTCGGTTCATGAAATCAATGTGTCAAGAAATATTAACAGGCAGGGCGCGGAGTGCGGTGGCTCACGCCTGTAATCCTAGCACTCTGGAAGGCTGAGGCAGGAGGATCGCTCAAGGTCAGGAGTTTGAAACCAGCCTGAGCAAGAGCGAGACCCCATCTCTACTAAAAATAGAAAGAAATTAATTGGCCAACTAAAAATATATAGAAAAATTGCAGTTGTGTGATACCTTCAAAATAAATTAAAAAAAAAATAAAAATATATAGAAAAAATTAGCCAGGCATGGTGGTGCATGCCTGTAGTCCCAGCTACTCTGGAGGCTGAGGCAGGAGGATTGCTTGAGCCCAGGAGTTTGAGGTTGCTGTGAGCTAGGCTGATGCCACAACACTCTAGCCCAGGCAACACAGTGAGAGTCTGTCTCAAAAACAAAAACTAAAACCAAACAACAACAACAAAACACTAACAGCACTGTGCTTTCTAGCTCATCACTCTAGCCATGACTGTCGAGACAAACACCAGGTGCGTGCCCACTGAGCACCACGCGCTGTGCAGAGCTCGGGGCATGCCAGGACAAGGAAGACCCACTTCCTTTACACTTCCCAGTTTCCAGGTCATGCCTTTATGCTTTCCCAGTCCCAGGAAATTGTAGTGGACATTTGCTGGCACGTGGCCACTCAGTATTCATTTCTTCTAACAGTTTCCTGGTTTCCCTTCCCATTACCTGCCTCCCGCAAGCACAGCCTTGGTAAGACAGCAAATCAGGGAAGCTCGCTCGCCCTCTGCCCTGGAAGCCAAAGGGGTCTCTGAAGGTTTTCCCTGCCACCGTTCTTCCCCTTCCTGACCCGGACACCTGGCCCACGTCCTCCCAGTCAGACCCCTTCTGATGTGGAAACAAGGCCAGGAGGGGCAGTCGGATTATTCGATGCAGCAGCACAACCTGACTGCCAAGATCTTCTCTTCTGCTTCCTGCACTCTGTCCAGACCTGGTTCTCGGGCTTTCCTGTGGGTACTGGGCATTTCTCAAATTTTCTTTTATCTTTAAGACTACCAGAGTTTCTGCTGCTTGCAGTTAGAGATCCCTGAGTAACATACCAGGTTCCAGCTGTTATTTCGATTGCATCTGATACACTTGAGATATACTTTACCAAGCACCTGTTCTGGGCCAGGTGCTGTGGATAGGTTGACCTGGGGGAAGACAGACGAGCGAATGATAGGTGCTTAAAGTAAGAGAAATGTTGTGGGCTGGGCATGGTGGCTCACGCCTGTAATCCTAGCACTCTGGGAGGCCAAGGTAAACGGATTGCTCGACATCAGGAGTTCAAAACCAGCCTGAGCAAGAGCAAGACCCCCATCTCTACTATAAATAAAAAGAAATTAATTGGCCAACTAATACATATAGAAAAAATTAGCTGGGCATGGTGGCGCATGCCTGTAGTCCCAGCTACTCGGGAGGCTGAGGCAGGAGGATTGCTTGAGCCCAGGAGTCTGAGGTTGCTGTGAGCTAGGCTGATGCCACGGCACTCACTCTAGCCTGGGAAACAAAGCAAGACTCTGTCTCAAAAAAAAAAAAAAAAAAAGAGAAATGTTGTGGAGCCTGAGGACCAAGGAGCAAGAGGTCAGCTCCACCAAGGGAGGAGAGAGGGCCAGGAGAGCTTCATAGAACAGGTCATCCAAGCAGCTTCCTGCTGTTTGGATGACCTGTGTCCCCACCTCCACCCTCCCAGCCTTTTCATCACAGCAGCTGGAGGGATGACTTATGACTCAGATCAGGTCACTGTGGGGCTCGAACCCCTCCAGTGGCTCCCATCTCACTCAGTGTAAAAGCCAAAGTGCTACAATGGTCTATCTACAAGGCCTTACGTGACCTGCTTGTCTAGCAAAGGAGCATGCCACCCAGTCCCTCTGCAGCTGGGTAGGGCCACGGGGCCAAGGTCTCACCAAAGGGACGGGACTGTAGGTGGTGAGTCTGTCTTCCCACCTCACTTGGCCGAGAGCAGGTGCTGGGCTTGAGCTTTTTCCCTTTCCCTTCTCATCTCACACCAGGAAGGCCAGGGCCAGAGCAGCCTGGGAAGCTGCAAGGTGAAGGTGAGCCCTGAATGACCGTATGGAGCAGAGCTGCCTTCCGTCTGCCACGTGCACAGTGGGGCCTCCAAGGTTCTAGAAGTGAGCGGCCCCACTCTGCTGCCCTCTGATATTTCTGTGGTTGTTTTTGATAATTATTTGGACATTTCTGTCTTTGCCAGACTTTAACTATTGGCATGTTTTTCTCTCTGCATCTCTTCTTCTGAGTTTTAGCTTTTGATTTGCTGTAGGCTGGGAAACCAGATCATCAAGTTTCTTACTAGTAAATAGGGTGGGGGGGGGACAGAGAGGATCATTTGTGACAAAAGTGCACATAGGCTCTGGGGCGTCTATGGCTTCTCAGAGGCTGTTTTGGCCCTCTTCATATTTTCTCTCTCTTTTTTTTCTTTTTTCTTTTTTTTTTTTTTTATGGACGAGGTTCTGGGGCCCCAAGAGCGGGGCCCCCGGAAGTCGCCCTTATATTTTCTCTTGTTTTCTAGACTTTGGAGCTTGCTTAAAAGTAACCTCAGAATGACTGAGGTGTGACTGCCCTTTCTTTTGAGAAAAAAAAAAAATTCTCATCTCTCCCTAACAGGGAAATTGTGGCCCATAGACAACACTAATCAAAATCCAACCAGTTTTCCTATGGAAATGGACAAATTTCCCTTTCATTTATATAAAAAAGGAAACGGTTAAAGGGCCAAGAATAGTTAGGACACTACTGACAAAGAATAAGGCAGGAAATAAGGAGGGAGGGGGCTTGACCTACCATGTAAAAAGATTTATTGCTAGCAAAGCTAGAAAAAGAGACCATGGGACCGAGTGGAGGACCCAGTGATGGGAACTTGGACCATGACGCAGGTGGTTTTACTACAAATCAGCAGGAAAAGAAGAGACCAAATGGTACGTGATACCAGAACAACTGGCAAACATATGCAAACTGTAAAATTAGATTCCTTCTTCACAGTGGACACAAAAATAGATTCCATATACATTTTTAAAAACGGAACATAAAAAGCCAAACTATAAAGCTTAAAAGAAAATCTACAAGTGAATATGTCCATGAACTTGAAAGTTTTCTTAAATAGGACACAAAGGACTCATGTTGCAAAGGAAAACATTGATACATTTGGTTACCTTAAAAATTTTAAGTTTCTTTATGGCGAAAGGTAGCATAAAAATGAAAAGGCAGGCCGGGCGCGGTGGCTCACGCCTGTAATCCTAGCACTCTAGGAGGCCGAGGCGGGAGGATTGCTTGGGCTCAGGAGTTCGAGACCAGCCTGAGCAAGAATGAGACACTGTCTCTGCTATAAATAGAAAGAAATTAATTGGCCAACTGAAAATATATAGAAAAAATTAGCCGGGCATGGTGGCGCATGCCTGTAGTCCCAGCTACTCAGGAGGCTGAGGCAGGAGGATCGCTTGAGCCCAGGAGTTTGAGGTTGCTTTGAGATAGGCTGATACCACAGCACTCCAGCCCGCGCAACAGAGTGAGACTCTGTCTCAAAAAAAAAAAAAAAAAAAAAAAAAAGGAATAAATGGGATCATACAGTATATTATGTTTTTAAGATGAGAACAATTCTGAAATTGGAAACAATATGGCCCCAAAGGTTTCAAAGGAACTGCAGAGGAACTTATTGATATATGGAAAAGGCTAAAGATGAGCCTGCACCTTGAGCCAGCAACCGTATGCCTAGAAAGTCCCCCACATGCATGCACAAGAATTTTCATTGCAGTGCTCTGTGCGATCACAAACATGGAAACAACCAACAGTCCGTTATTAAGGGAATGGATAAATAAACTGAGGTCTATTCAAGCAATGGGAAACTCTATAGCAGTTAAAATGAATGAATCAGGTCTACAATGTGCCAATATGGATGAATCCCAAAAATATAATGATGAGTGAAAAAGCAAATTTTATACACTTGTGTTTATATATGTAAAAAAAAATAAATAAATAAAATAAAAAAAATAAATAAAAAGCAAATTTCAAAGGGATTTACAAAGATATCATTTATGCATATATTGTTAACATATGTGTTATTTATATGCATTTATATAATACAATGTATATACAAATTGTTAATATAGTATTGTATATATTGCTATGTACTTGTTTAGTAAAAGTATACATATATGGTCAAGAAGAATCTATAGTAACCTGAGAGTAGTACCCCCACACAGGAAAGTCATGGGAGGGCTTTAGATTTATCAGAGTTTTTTCCGGTTTTTTTTTTTTTTTTTTTTTTTTTAGAAAAAGAGAAAGAGAAATATGAAGCAAATGTGGCAAAATGTTAACATTTGTTAAATTTGTGTGGGCAAGTACAGAGGTCTGTTATAGTGTTCTTTGTACCTTTTTTATTTAAAATATTTCATAATCAACTTAAAAATTGATCACGAAAAAAAAAAAGAGAAAGATTTCAAGGCAGGCAAAACCTTAGAGATCCTCTGATTTAGCACCATGCCTGTTCTCCACTTTGCAGATGGGGAAGTAGAGGCCCAGGGAGAGCAAGCCATCTGTCCAAGGTCATGGCGTAAGTGAATAGCTGGGATTAGTGCTCTCCCAGACTCATTCAGTTTCACTAGGATATAAAGGGTACCTAGTACTCAAGCTCAAAACTTGTGTCCATATTTGGAAAACCATGCTGAGCTATTCAACACCTGTTCTATGGCAAAAAGTCCAGATTCCTTCAGGGAACCTTTTGCATTGTGGGAACAGCCATCCGTCCACCCTCCACCCACCCATGTACCCAGCACCTACACATCCATCCTCCCTTCCTCTTCCCCTCATCTCCCATCATCAGAGGGTCAAACCTTTACTGGGTGCTTGCACCACTTGCTTATGAGCAGAGGACACAGAACTGAGTGGTTTCCCAAGCTACAGGAGCTATTAGCGAAATAAATAAGTGAATTAAAATAAACAAGCAAAAAAAAACCCCAAAACCAAAAACACCAAGACCAAATCTCTGCAGTGTGGCATGTGTGTTCCTGGAGGCATTAGGTGCAGCAGGAGCAAACACGGAGGCTTGATCTGTTCTGGAGGGGGTCTCAGGCTGTCACGGAGAGGAATTTAAAAAAAAATTCTAATTGTGGTGAAATACATATAACCTAAAATTTACCATCTTAGCCATTTTTAAGTGTAAAGTTCGGTGGCATTAAGTACATTCTTACTATTGTGCTGCCATCACCACCATCCATCCATAGAACGTCTTCATCTTGCAAAACAGAAACTGTGCAGTACCCGTGAAATAGTAACTCCCCATTTCCCCCTCTCCTCAGCCTGGGAAACCACCGTTCTTCCTTTTTGTCTATATGAATTCAGCTACTCTACGTATCACACATAAGCAGAATAGTAGGGTATTTGTCCTTTTGTGATTGGCTTATTTCACTCAGCATAATGTCCTCGAGTTTCTTTCAAGGTTGTAGCATTGTTAGGTAGACAGCTAGGGACCTCCAGTCCCTCCTGGGGACAGGGCAGGCAACTGCCACGCTACAAAATGCAACAGAGAGGAGCATAAGGGCCGGGTGTGGTGGCTCACTCCGGTAATCCTAGCACTCCAGGAGGCTGAGGCAGGTGAGTTCGAGACCAGCCTGAGCAAAAGTGAGACAACATCTCTACTAAAAAAATAGAAATTAACTGGACAACTAAAAATAAATAATAAATAAATAAATAAATAAATATATAAAATTAGCCGGGCATAGTGGCACATACTTGTAGTCCCAGCTACTCGGGAGGCTGAGGCAGGAGGATTGCTTGAGCCCAGGAGTTTGAGGTTGCTGTGAGCTAGGCTGATGCCACGGCACTCAAGCCAGGGCAACAGAGTGAGATTCTGTCTAAAAAAAAAAAAAAAAAAAAAAAAAAAGAAAGAAAGAAAGAGAAAAAAAAAAGAATGAGCATAAGAAGAGTAATCTCCTGTGACGACTTGACTTTTGCCGGTTTACCGCACACACATTTACACCCAAAGGTGACCGAAATGATGCCTGATTCAACCTGAATGGAAAACCAAAGTAGCTGTAATAGTGTTATTGTCAGTAACTGTGGGAGGACGATTCACTTGCATTTCTGTTTTGCCCTTAAAACCTGCACAGGTGGCAAAAGCAAAGGCGGAAGCAATCCATTAGGACCTCCATGAGGCCCAGCGGCTCCTTTGAGTGGGTTGACACTGATCTGAAGGCGGACATGGGAAGGGAGGAGAGTCAGGACGGTGGGGCCTCCTTGCTGTTTTGATTTGCGTTTCCCTGGTGATTAGTGATGTTGCACATCTTTCCACGTGCTCACTGGCCATTTGTATATTTTCTTTGGAGAAATGTCTATTCCAGTTCTTTACCCATTTTTGGTTGATTTTTTTTTGTTGTCTAGTTGGAGTTCTTTTTTTTTTCCTTTCTTTTTTGAGACACAGTCTCACTGTGTTGCCTGGGCTAGAGTGCCGTGCCATCAGCCTAGCTCACAGCAACCTCAAACTCCTGGGCTCAAGCAATCCTCCTGCCTCAGCCTCCCTGAGTAGCTGGGACTACAGGCATGCGTCACCACGCCCGGCTAATTTTTTCCATATGTTTTTAGTTGTTACGCTAATTTCTTTCTATTTTTAGTAGGGGGGGAGGGGGGGTGTCTCGCTCTTGCTCTGGCTGGTCTAGAACTCCTGACCTCAAGCGATCCTCCCGCCTCGGCCTCCCAGAGTGCTGGGATTACAGGCGAGAGCCACCGCGCCGGGCCTGGAGTTCTTTATGTATTCCGCCTGGATATTAATTAGCTCCTTTCCAGGTCTACGATTTGCAGACACGGTCTCCCATTCTGTGGGTTGCCTCTTCCCTGTTGGGGACGTGCTTGGACGCCCGCCGTGGAGACCCTGAAGGGCAGGGGGAAGTCAGTCAGTCCGGCGGCAGCGGCGCGAGGGAAGGTGCTCGGGGCCGAGGAAACAGGCCGTGCAGACCCGCGGAGGAGACAGCCGGCACCTGCCGGGCGCCGAGTCTCGCTGGACGTGAGGAGGGCGGGACCCGCAGGGGCGAGGCTGGAGCAGCGGCACCGCGGAGGCTGGCAGGCGAGGGCCTGCCTCAGCGCCCCCTGCTGGGGCTTTCTCAGAAACGCCAACTCGCGGAGCCCCTCGCGGGCCTGCCGCGGGGCGGGGCGCGTTGTGGCACGCCCGGGGTGACTGCGAGGGCGGGCGGGTGTGAGCGGCCCGCTCGGGGCGGCGGGGGGCCTCCGAGGGGGGTCTGGCCGAGGTTTGGGAAAGGTCGCGGGGCGCTGGGAAGCGAGCGGGGCTGTTCTTCCGGCGGCTCCGCCCCGTCCCCCCGGCCCCCAGCCCCAGCCCGCCCGGGGTTCCGGCCTCCGCCCGAGCCCTGGGTGGCGGCCCGCGCCCCGGCCTCGCGCCCTCGCTCGGTGGGGTCGGGGGTCAGGCCCGCATTCCTCTCGCTTCCCGCCATTGTCCCGGGTTCCTGCGGCCGCACCTCCGCAGCCCCCCAGGCCGCCCCCCAGCGCGGGGCCTGACGGCTCCCTTCCTCCCCGCGCAGTGACGCAGTCCTGCACCCCGCGCCGTCCGGCCTGGCGGCGGCGGCCGACACGCTCCCCTGGCCCCGCTGGGCGCCTCTCGGCCGGCAGGGGGCGCCCGAGCCCGCAGCGCCCGCCCGGGACTCCCGCCGGGGTCCGCGGGCACTGGGCACCCGAGCACCGTCTCCGCCCGCCCTCCCGCCCGCAGCCAGAGGCTCGCGGATGGGGAAACTGAGGCCTGGGAGATGTGCCTTCCACCAAGGCAGCACAGCCCACCTGGGAAGTGGGGGGCTGGAATTCGGGACTTCTGACCCCCCACTCCCAGGCCCGTGGTTTTCTCCACCCACCCCCTTGCTATTTGCAGCGCAAACTCTGCAGACAGTATCCCCCCAACTTTGATCATTTGTGCGCCCTGAAATGTGGTCGGCCCTGGAAGCAGCAGGAGCTGAGGGCAGCGCGGGCTCCACCTGGGGAGCCAGTGGAGGCTGCAGTTGTGGGCAGTGGCGCCCCAGCCCCTCTGACCCTCACCCTCGCATGCACCCCGCTCCCCAGCACACTCTGCTGGCCTCGGGACCGGCGTTGTCCCCTCTGCGTTCCCTCTCAGGTTTCAAGTAGGCAAGGAGACTTAGACTAGAAATTTCAGATATTGCACAAGATGCCCAGTGTCTGACATAGAGTAAGGAATGGATATACGGTGGTTATGATTATTCCTAAGCAAGTTACCCAACGTCTCCGTGCCTCAGGCTTCCTCATATGTAAAATGGGTATAGTTTGTAGCATAGCTCGGAGAGTTATTGTGAGGATTAAATGAGCTCATACGAAAGGTACTTAGAGCAGGGCGTGATTCCAATAAGCATGTAACAGTCCACTGGCACTTGGGCTCCATAAAGGCAGAGTTTGGTGGCTCACGCCTGTAATCCTAGCACTCTGGGAGGCCGAGGCAGGCTGATTGCTCAAGGTCAGGAGTTTGAAACCAGCCTGAGCGAGACCCCGTCTCTACTATAAAAATAGAAAGAAATTATTTGGCCAACTAATATATATAGAAAAAATTAGCCGGGCATGGTGGCGCATGTCTGTAGTCCCAGCTACTCGGGAGGCTGAGGCAGGAGATTGCTTGAACCCAGGAGATTGAGGTTGCTGTGAGCTAGGCTGACGCCAGGGCACTCACTCTAGCCTGGGCAACAAAGTGAGACTCTGTCTCAAAAAAAAACAAAAACAAGGCAGAGTTTGTCTCTTGTTGTCTTATTTATAATTTATTTTTAATTGGCAAAAAACATTTATATATTTATGCTATGCAACGTGGTGCTTCAATACATGCATATGTGGTAGAATAGCTAAGTGAAATTAACTAATATATGTATTGCCTCATACTCATTATTTTGTGTGTGTTGTTGTCTTTCTTTGTGTATTGCTGTATCTCCAGCACTTAGGACAGTGTCTGGCACAAAGTAAGAATCTAATAAGTGTTTGTTTGTTTGTTTTGTTTTGTTTTTGAGACAGAGTCTCACTGTGTTGCCTCTGCTGGAGTGCTGTGGTGTCAGCCTAGCTCACAGCAACCTCAAACTCCTGGGCTCAAGCAATCCTCCTGCCTCAGCCTCCCAAGTAGCTGGGACTACAGGCATGTGCCACCATGCCCGGCTAATTTTTTCTATATATTTTTAGGTGTCCAATTAATTTCTTTTTATTTTTAGTAGAGACAGGGTCTCACTCTTGCTCAGGCTGGTTTCGAACTCCTGACCTTGAGCGATCCACCCGTCTCAGCCTCCCAGAGTGCTAGGATTACAGGCATGAGCCACTGCTCCCGGCCAATGTATGTTGAATGAATGAATGTTAGCTATTTTTATTGTCTAAGCAAGCCTGGTGGACCAAAGGGAAGACTTTTTTTTAGAGATGGGGTCTCATATCCCCTAGGCTGGTCAACTCTTGGCCTCAAGTGACCCTCCCACCTCATTGGCCTGAGTAGCTGGGATTTAGCTGGGATTACAGGCCAGAGGGGATGATTCTTGAGGGCCTGTTTGCACAAGGGATAGAGGGCTTCCTGGGAAGAGGTCATCGTAGGGAGAGAGAGTTGAAGAGCATAAGACATGTTCAAGGACAGGGCAGGGAGATGAGAGTGATTCGGGGTAGAGCACCCTTGGTGTCTGCACCTGAGCCCCAGGAGCACTGGGGAAAGGAGTGGACGATTTCATGAACATACCTCTTGAGTCCTGGGAAGCACACCTCAGACAGGTGGCAGACACCTGCTGGGCATTCCCAGGAAGGTCTGCAGGAGCTGTTGGGGACAGAGCCAGAGAAAGCTGGTTACTGTTACGTGTGGCCCTGTTTCTGCCAACTGACCGATGTAGGCCTGGAGAACTTGGGCTAGTACAACTTGGAGGGCAGCCCTGTCGAAGAGTGGGTTTGCTGTCTCTGGAATTACTCAAGCAGGGACTGGCACTTCTCTGGGGAACGGTGTCAGGGGACCCACTGATGCATGGGAGCTTGGGCTGGAGGGACCCCAAGGTTGCTGCTGTGAAGCAGACACAGCAAAGCAGAAGGCATCTCTGAGACCCCCCCCCATTCCTGGTCCTGCCAGAGGCGAGGTGGGGGGAATCCCTGGGAGCAAAGGCTCATGGGAAGGGAATGCGCTACTGCACATTTTGCAAAATTGTACCTGGCTTGTCTGAACTTCCTTCAGAGGACAGGCTAGCTTTGCCCTAACCCTGCCCTCTCACCTGGTGGCCCAGCTGCCCCCTGTTAAGACAGTGAATTGCTAGCCGGGCATGGTGGCGCATCGCTGTAGTCCCAGCTACTCGGGAGGCTGAGGCAGGAGGATCGCTTGAGCCCAGGAGTTTGAGGTTGCTGTGAGCTAGGCTGACGCCACGGCACTCACTCTAGCCTGGGCAACAAAGTGAGACTCTGTCTCAAAAAAAAAAAAAAAAACAAAAAAAACAAAAAAAGACAGTGAATTGCAGTAGAAGGAGCATCTACTGGGGAAGCTCCAGAGTCAACCAGATGCGGGTTCAAATCCCATCTCCACCACTTCCTCGCAAATCCCTTTGGTTCTCTGAATCTCAATTTCTTCAGCTATAAGATGGAAATGAAAGTATCTGCTTCTCAGAGTTGTTGCAGGACAATGTGTGCACAACGCCAGGCACGGAGTAGGAGCTTCAAGAATGCTCACTCTGACTCATTGCAGCTCAGGGGGCAGCTGTGTGCTCTTGGGGAGAGACGAGAGTGCACCTGAAAAGAAGGTGGGCTAGCCAAAGGGCCAGGTGGGATCTTGGCAACACCTTTAACTTCCCAAACCCCAGTTTATTCACCTTTAATGTGCAGGAAGTGGGAAAGGGAATCTCAAACACCTGCTGGCAGGTGCTGTGGACTTTCCTGATGTGGAAGAACTCTGTGAGCCATGACTCGGCTTTGGCTGTCCAGCCTGGTTGAGGCTTTCTGCCCCCTGCAGCCTCGGCCCTGGCATGGTTTCTAGCGTGCGAGCCAGGGAGAGAGGATGTGGGCTTTGGCATCTCACAAGACTCAGAATCCTAGCTCCCCCAGGCACCTACTTCTTGACATGGAGCAGTCTCTGAGTCACAGTTTCCTAACCTCAGGATGAGGACACTAACAGCTGCTTTGCCAGGCCACTGGGAGAATCAATGGTACAAAATAGGCAAGGTGCTTGCATTTATATAACAGGTGCTTCATAAATGATAATATTTATAAAGTGCTTAGAATGATGCCTGGCACATAGTAAGTGCTATGCTAATGTTTACTAAATAACTAACTAGTAATGCAGTGAAAACATGCATGTATAAATAGACGCATACATAGATGCAGATATGTAGGGAGAGCAATTGGATGGAGCTCTTCCCCTCTTATGCCTCCTATCCATCCAGAAACTTCTCTGCCAACCTCGTCCCCTCCTAGTCCTAGACCCAGCTTCCTCTGGCCACACCGGTGAAACCAAGACTTGGGGACTATAAAAAATGCTTCTTGTTCACAAAGAAGTTGAAGATATTGAAAGAGATGACCTCTACAGTCCATTCCAGTTCAAACCACACACTCAACTGTCATGGAGTCCCCTTCTTTGTGCAGCATCTTTTAAGAAATGTGCCCATGTGAGCTCCTATTTTTGTCCTCTCAACAGCCCCGGAAGGGGTGGTAGGGATAAAGATTAGTCACCCCGCTTCAGAAAAGGGAACCGTGGGGAAAAGGAAAGTGCCGAGGTGGCCCTGTCTAAGCCCCAGTCGGCCAGCCCTGTGCCATGAGGTCACGTCACAATAATTACCCCCATTTATTGGATGGCCCTGTGTGCCAAGGGCTCACACATCTTATCTCGATGTGTAAGCTCCTTAGGTTGACATTAAATCCCCATTTTACAGCTGAGGAAACTGAGGTTGGGTAGGTAAAGTGACTCACCCCAGGTCACATAGCCAGACCCAGATCTGAAACTGCAAGGCTATTGCCACTAGACTCCTGTCGCCTGCCACTCCCCTGGGAGAGCGAGGCCTGGTGCTTCTCCTGAGCGGGGCTCAGGCCAGACTCCACAGCAAGACTGGGAGCAAGGGCCACGTGGGCACTGCCCTTCCCCAAAGCTGGCTTCTCCCCGTGCTCAGTTCTGCGTCCTCTGCATCCTGAAGGGCTGTGTCAGAGCAGCAGAAAGACTTCCAGCTTTATAAAGGAATTTGTTACAGGACTTGGGTATTGCACCATTAATTGTGCAAATAGTCAGTGTAAAGCTGTTGACTTTGCATCCAGCGCAGGGGCTGTAAGTCGGTGGGGTAGGCAATGGGCAGGGAAGATGGGTGTGGAGCTGGGTGGAGCAAGGACAAGCTGGAACTCACGAAGGTGGGCGGAGACCCGTGTTGGCTCTGGTTTCCTCTGACCTTGCGGGTGCAGGCGTCATGCGGCAGAAGCTGCTGACCACACACCTGGCCCAGGGGCCCAGGAAGCTGAAGGCAGAGCAGTGGCAGGCCCAGCTGCTGCCCTGGGTGTGCCAGCAGGTAAGTGACAACAGGTGTGAGCTACAAAGGTGCCTGCCCTGACCTTCTGAGCATTAAAAAAAGAAATCTTTATTAGTCATCTATTGCTGTGTAACAAAGTATCCCCAAACCTAACAGATCAAAACAGCATGCATTTCTCATCTCGCACAGTTACTGTGGGGCAGGAATCTGGAAGTGGCCTGGCTGGGTGGCTCTGGCTCAGTGTCTCTTACGATGCTGTGGTTCAGGCCTGCCACCAATGGAAGGCTGTGGCTGGAGGATCCACTTCCAAGACGGGCCACTAGCACAGCAGGTTTCAGGAGTCCTTAGTTCCCTGCCACATGGACCATGCCCAAGGGTTGCTTGTGTGTCCTTTTTTTTAGAGACAGAGTCTCACTTTGTTGCCCAGGCTAGAGTGAGTGCTGTGGCATCAGCCTAGCTCACAGTAACCTCAAACTCCTGGGCTCAAGCAATCCTCCTGCCTCAGCCTCCCGAGTAGCTGGGACTACAGGCATGCATCACCATGCCCAGCTAATTTTTTGTATGTATATTTTTAGTTGGTCAATTAATTTTTTTCTATTTTTAGTAGAGACGGGGTCTTACTCAGGCTGGTTTTGAACTCCTGACCTCGAGTAATCCTCCCGCCTCTGCTTCCCAGAGTGCTAGGATTATAGGCGTGAGCCACCATGCCCGGCACTTGTGTGTCCTTATGACATGTCCACTGACTTCTCCCAGAGAAAGTGACTTTTCCCCAAGAGAAAGTAAAGCAGATGCCATGATTTGTTTTATGACCCTGCCTTGGCCATCACAAACCAGCATTTCTACAGCATCTTACTTGCTGCACTGTTCAGTCCTACTCCACGTGGAGGGGATAAGTGATACCAGGAAGTGGGGCTCAGTGGGGCCCTCCTGGAGGCTGGTCACCACGAGGGACATCAGAGCACTGCTGGAGTCAGGGGACCCCAGGGAGCTTTACCAGGGCATCCTGCCCTCCCAACAAGCCTGAGAGCTCTTCAAGTTCATGGGCAGCCTCTCACATCCTGACGTCTCCCACAGTTGCCAGCACCATGCTGCCTCAACGTCACCATCTGGAAATCCAAGAGGCACCTCACACTAGCGTGTCCAAGGCTGAACTTGGGAATTTCCCCTAAGCCTTCTCCTCCCACACTTGCTCCCATGTCAGTTAGTGGTGACTCTTGTGCTTACTCAGGGCCACACTGCGACACCAGCAGTGCTCTTCTCTTGGTCTCATTTGCCATGTCCAATGCACTGCAAATCCTCTTAGATGTACTTTCTTTTTTTTTTTTTTTTTTTGAGACAGAGTCTCGCTTTGTTGCCCAGGCTAGAGTGAGTGCCCCAAGGCGTCAGCCTAGCTCACAGCAACCTCAAACTCCTGGGCTCAAGCAATCCTGCTGCCTCAGCCTCCCGAGTAGCTGGGACTATAGGCACGAGCCACCATGCCCGGCTAATATTTTTGTGTATATATATTTTTAGTTGGTCGATTAATTTCTTTCTATTTTTAGTAGAGATGAGGTCTCGCTCAGGCTGGTTTCGAACTCCTGACCTTGATCGATCCGCCCGCCTCGGCCTCCCAGAGTGCTAGGATTACAGGCGTGAGCCACCGTGCTCGGCCTAGATGTACTTTTAATGTGTGTCTGGAGACACCCTGCTGCTGCGCCCCGGTATCAGCCCCATTCTCTCTTGCCTGGGTCACTGAGGTTTGACTCGCTTCTGCTTTTGCTGCTTGGAAAGTCTCTCCACACAGCAGCCAGAGGGAGCCCGTTCAAAGCAAGTAAGGTCACGTCACTGCTCGCTCAAAGCCCTGCGATGGCTCCCACTGACTCGGAGAAAGAGCCAGTCTTTATAATGGCCTGCAAGGCCCTGTGCCATCGGCCCCCCGCCCCCACCTCCACCTCCACGCCCGCCGACCTCCTGTCTCCCCTCTGCTCCTTGCTCCCCTGCTCCGGCCACACTGGCCCCCTTGTTCCTTAGCATGCACTGCCCCCTCCACCTTGGTGCCTCTGCTGTTGCAAATGCCATGAGGATTCAATACACGTGCTAGTGAGCCTTGGATGTTTCCGAGGGAAAGGATTCCAGACTGTTCCCTCCATCTGCAATCTCTTCCCTCGGAAACATCCAAGGCTCACGCCCTCACTTCTTCAGGTTTTATCTCAAATGTCACCTACTCCTTGGGCCCTTCCCCCTAACCCCATTTAATCCAGCAACCCTCACACCCCCCACGCCCTGTCAGCCTTCCTTGATCTATTTCCTTCCACTGTAATTCACATTCCTATCCATTGCACAATTTACTTGTTTATTTGTTCACTGTCTGTTTCCCCATCTGGAATGTCAGTTTGACGGGGACTGAGGTTGTTGGCTGTTTTGGTCACTGTGTCCCCAGAGCCTAGAGCAGTGGCTGGCAGGTGCTCAGAAAGTGCTTGTTGAATGAATAGCAGGTCCTAAAGAACAATTTTTTTTTTTTTTTTTTGAGACAGAGTCTCGCTTTGTTGCCCAGGCTAGAGTGAGTGCCGTGGCGTCAGCCTAGCTCACAGCAACCTCACACTCCTGGGCTCGAGCGATCCTCCTGCCTCAGCCTCCCGAGTAGCTGGGACTACAGGCATGCGCCACCATGCCCGGCTAATTTTATATATATATATCAGTTGGCCAATTAGTTTCTTTCTATTTATAGTAGAGACAGGGTCTCGCTCTTGCTCAGGCTGGTTTTGAACTCCTGACCTTGAGCAATCCGCCCGCCTCGGCCTCCCAAGAGCTAGGATTACAGGCGTGAGCCACAGCGCCGGGCCCTAAAGAACAATTTTTAAAAGGACAAATGAAGGACGATAATGAGTCATGTGTTTCTTCCCAGCTGTGTGGCGTTAAATGAGTCACTTCACCTCTCTGAGCCTAGATTCTGCATGACCAGACACAGGTTCAACCAAAAGGATGCTTATTGTCATAGAGCAGGCTCTGGGCGGTTTGGGGCTCTAGCTGCAGTGGCTTTGCCACTTGCCGGTGGTGAGATCTTGGGCAGGTCACTTAACCTCTCTGCCCCTTGGTTTCCCCCTCTGTAAAATGGGAACAATCATAATGAACACCCTAAGGTGTTGTTATGAGGATGACACGAGTTAAAGGCCCAGCCCGGTGCCTGGCACACAGTAGGTGTCCACAGAGAGGAAGGAACATTGTCCTGCGCGCTCCACGGGTCTTTCTGTCCTGGTCATGGGGCGACTGCGCAGCCAAGGCTCTTGGCCATCTGGGATTTTCCAGAGCCTGGATCCACATCTGTTAGGATCACCAGTATTTTTCCACAGCGAAGGAATCAATCTCTTCAAGTTCTGCCCCCTGGGAGTCAGGGACAGCTGGGAAAGGCACGCAGGGTGTCCTTGTCCACTGGGAGACTCCGATAGGAGAGGAGAGGATGCTTCACCCCGTGTGACTGCAGATGGCAGGCAGTGATCTCGTCACCCACAGGCCGGATTACAGAAATCACTGGAGACAAGCTCACCCGGAGGCTGCAGAGTGGCGGCCAAGGGCTGGATGGGAGGCACAGACCAGGTTGTTCTGTTGGCCTGTGCCACATTTAGAAAATAACAGTATCTGAATGCCTGTAGGTAACTAGGGAGAGCCGGGGGTCCACAGACCCCACCACTCCCTGTTGCCTCACACCCGGCCGGAGTCGCACATTTGCTGTTGTCTGGACTCCAGGCAGCCGCCTTCGCATTCCACAAGTGGGACTCTGAGAGAAGCTGACCCCTTGAGAAACCATCTCAGCCGCCTGCTACCAGGCTCATTTTGGATTCCTGTCCAGCCAGCAGTGGCCTCTGTCACCTAAATCCATGGGGTCATCCCCAGCCTCTTCTTGTTGGTTCTTGACTTGCTCCCCTATTTTTCATACTCACCTCCTAGCCATGTCCACTTAGTTGTAAGAGGAGGGGAGGGAGCCCGCTGGCTGTCCCCTCTGCCAGGGTATCCTCCTTCTGCAGCCAGCCTGATCAGCACCTCCTCACAACTCCGGTCCTGCACCACCTCCTGTGAGAAGCCTTCCCTGACTGCCCCCCTGCCCTGCCTTGGCCCCCAGCCAGCCTGATCCGACCACAGTGCTCCTGGATGGCTGCTTATCAGGGGCCCTTTCCCTCCTGATTGGGCTGGTGGTATGGGTCTGCTTGTCCCACGAGACTGTGCACTCCTCCAGGGCAGGGGCTGTAGTTCATTCATCTCTGTGGACCTAGGGCTTGGCTCATGTAGGTGCTCAATAAATTGGCCCTGAAAGTGTAAATTCCTTCCTTCCTTCCTTCCTTCCTTCCTTCCTTCCTTCCTTCCTTCCTTCCTTCCTTCCTTCCTTCCTTCCTTCCTTCCTTCCTTCCTTCTCTCCTTCCTTCCTTCCTTCCTTCCTTCCTTCCTTCCTTCCTTCCTTCCTTCCTTCCTTCCTTCTCTCCTTCCTTCCTTCCTTCCTTCCTTCCTTCCTTCCTTCCTTCCTTCCTTCCTTCCTTCCTTCCTTCCTTCCTTCCTTCCCTCCTTCCATTAATTTGTTCTTTGCTTCCACATATTTGCCTGGCAGGGTCCTGTCACTTTAAGTGCCAGCCCCCGGCTGTGGAGGGTGTGTGTCAGCCCCCACGGAAGAGGAACCTGGTTCTTGGCCAGCTTGTACATAACACTCATCTCGATCCCACCCTGATCACAGTGTCACACCCAGTTTCTTTTTTGAGACAGTCTCACTCTGTTGCCCGGGCTAGAGTGCCATGGCGTCAGCCTAGCTCACAGCAACCTCAAACTCCTGGGCTCAAGCGATCCTCCTGCCTCAGCCTCCCGAGTAGCTGGGACTACAGGCATGCGCCACCATGCCTGGCTAATTTTTTCTATATATATTAGTTGGCCAATTAATTTCTTTCTATTTATCGTAGAGACGGGGTCTCGCTCTTGCTCAGGCTGGTTTTGAACTCCTGACCTGGAGCAATCCGCCCGCCTCGGCCTCCCAGAGTGCTGGGATTACAGGCGTGAGCCACCGCGCCCGGCCTCGTGAACATTCTTGTACGTATCTTAGGGAACATACGAGTACATTGGTGCCGGGTATGTACCTAGGTGTGGAAGTGCTGGGTCATAGGCAAGGTGTACCTGCTACGTCAATGGAAACTTGCCATGTGCCACGGCAGCGTGTGAGAGTCCCTGCTGCTCCTGTGCTCACGCATACTTGGCATTCCTGGGCTTTGGGTTTGTTGTTCAGCCATTCTGGCAGGAGAACCGTTCCGTCATTGACCGCATGCTCCAGCGCACTGGCAGTCCAGTCCGATCCCGCTCTCTGTGTTTGGGGTGCGTTCTAGAAAACCAGCCTCTCTGGTTCTTGATGCTTGTCCTGCAGTTTTATCTAGAGTTAGTCTCCACCCTTGCAGACCTGGACAGGCCTCTCTGCTGTGCGAGGGGACACCCTTTCCTGAGGAGCACTCCAGCCTCGGATGACAGCTCCCACAGAGCATGGACCCCTGTGAGGGGAGGACAGGGGAGGGGACAGAAGGCATCAGAGACCTGTCCCCCCAAAACCCACACAGGCCCTTCCCATGACCATAGCTTATTTCCTGACCCAACCTGTGGACCCTTCTCAGCCTATTATACTCAAAACATTCGGTGGGCAGGCGCGGTGGCTCACGCCTGTAATCCTAGCACTCTGAGAGGCCGAGGTGGGTGGATCGCTTGAGCTCAGGAGTTTGAGACCAGCCTGAGCAAGAGCGAGACCCCCGTTTCTACTAAAAATAGAAAGAAATTAGCAGGACAACTAAAAATAGAAAAAGTTAGCTGGGCATGGCAGCACGTATCTGTAGTCCCAGCTACTCAGGAGGCTGAGGCAGAAGGATCGCTTAAGCCCAGGAGTTTGAGGTTGCTGTGAGCTAGGCTGACGCCAGGACACTCTAGCCCGGGCAATAGAATGAGACTCTGTCTAAAAACAAACAACAAAAAAACCCCAAAACAAAACAAAAACCAAAAAAAACCCCAAAACATGGGGTAGGTAAAGAACAAATATAAGTGCTAAGACTGTGAAACTCTTAGAAGAAAACGCAGGGGCAGTCTTTTGTGACCCTAGGGGCAGCAATAGTTTCTTAGCTACGATACCAAAAGCAGAAGCAGCCAGAGAAAAAATGGAATTGGACTTCATCAAAATTAAAAACCTTCTTGCTTCACAAGACACTATCAAGAGAGTGAATGGACAATCCACAGGACTGGAGAAAATATTTGCAAGTCATATATCTGACAGGGGGCTTGTATGTAGAATATATAAAGAACTCTTGGAGCTGAGAAGCCACCCGAAGCCGGAAGGGGCAGCAAGGATCCTTCTCCAGAGCCTTCAGACGGAGTGCACCCTGCTGACACCTAATTTCAGACTTCTGGCTGTCAAAACCACGAGAGAATAAATTTCTTTTGTTCGAAGCCACCAAGTTTATGGTAATTTGCTGTGGCAGCTCTAGGGAGAGAATGCAGGAAGTTACACTGAGAATGCAGCAAAGCTTTTGAAAGCCTGTTTCCTTAAGAATCTGTCTGTCTGTCCTGTCCCTGCGTGCGTGGCAGCTGTACCTCCTGCTCCCTCCCAACATCTGCCTTTCAAATAGCCTCAGCTGAGCTTCTGTAGGCCCTTCCTCCTCCTCCTCCTCTCCTTCCCCGTTACCATGAGCCTTTCAGCATTTTCCGTGGAAATCCAGCCACCCCCCCCCCCCACAGTTCTGCTGCCACCATGAAGCCCAGGGCCCCAGGGCGGGCTGATTCCAGAGCTTTCCTTGGCGGTGGAAGGAGGAGGAGGAATGTGGAGGCCTGTCCTGCTCTTCTCTGAGTAGATCTTTCTCGGAATGGCCATGCGGTTCTCCAGCTGCCCTTGACTCTTCCCTTTCCCTCCTTCCCAACATGCACACCATCACTGTTTGCCTTCCCAACAACCCTGGAATCAGCCCAGGCCCCTCCATCCCATCGCCTCTCCCGGGCTCAGGCCACCAGTGTGTCCCTGTGGGCACCTCCGGGCACGCTGTCCCCGACCCAGCCTTCGCTCTTCAGCCAAGGAGCTTTCCAATGCACAGGTCTGAGCCTGCCGAACCCCTGCTGTGCCCCCTGTCCCTCCCCTCCCTCTAAGGCTGAGCCCAAGCTCAGTAGGGCTCACAAGGACCTTCCTCCCCCCTGCCAGCCCCATCCAGGCCTGTCACCTGGGCCTGCTCCTCTGGAACCACCGTGATGATGCCCCTTCCTCAAGCATCGCTTGCTCTGCGCAGGCTGTCTCCTCCTCCTCAGTGTCCTCCCACCCATCCAGCACCGCCCCCCCATCCTCTTCCTAGGCCTTCGGTCCCCAGCAAACACCTCCTCAGAGAAGCCTTGTCTGGCCCTCTAAGTCAGGGATAGCTGTCCTGCCACGTGTCCCTAAGGCTGGGGGTAGGATGGGTTGGGTAGTGTGTTTTTGTTCCAAGTGACACAGGACCCAACTCAGGATTAAGCAAGAAAGGGAATGTGCTGGTTTATGCGACTGAGAAGCCCTGTGGTTGGGTCTGGCCTCAGGCATGGCTGGATTCTGGATTCAACAGTGTCTCCCAGACCAGACCGCCTTGTCTCTTGGTTCTTCCCTTCTTAGGGTTCACACCATGTTGTCACCCCGGCAGCCCTGGGTCCTTTTCTCACGGTGGCCAAGTGGCTGTAGTACATCCCAGTGCCCTAAGGCCAGTGGGACAGCGAAAAACTCTTTTCCAGGGGCTCCTGCAAGAGCCCGGCCATCCAGCTGATGACCAGCTCGAGTCACTGGTTTGTCCCTGAGCCAATTGCCATAGCCAGAAGAAGGCAATGTCCCAGTGGTTTGAGGATCCCACCGAATGTCGGTCCTGAACGAGATGTGGGGCCTTCCTGAGAGCAGGGGAGGGTGGAGCCCTGAGCGAGGACAGGGGATGTTGCTGTAAGATGGGGAATGGGGACCAGGAGGCAAGTGACAAATGCTCACCACCCTCTCTTCTTTAGAGGCTGGGACGTAAGGCACACGGAGAGGGAAACTGACACCCCAGGCCACACTGCTGGTGCATGGCAGAGCTCAGACTTGATCCCAGTCTCCTGACTTCATGTAGCTCTTTACACAAAGCCACTCTGCCCCAGGGAGTAGACTCAGACAAGGGGGGGGGGCCTGGAGTCCCTACCCAGAGGTCTTTCTTTTATTTTTATTTATTTATTTATTTGAGACAGGGTCGCCCAGGCTAGAGTGCCATGGGGTCAGCCTAGCTCACAGCAACCTCAAACTGCTGGGCTCAAGGAATCCTCCTGCCTCAGCCTCCCGAGTAGCTGGGACTACAGGCATGCACCACCATGCCCGGCTAATTTTTTTTATATATATATTTTTAGTTGGCCAATTAATTTGTTTCTGTTTTTAGTAGAGACGGGGTCTCACTCTTGCTCAGACTGGTTTCAAACTCCTGACCTCAAACGATCCGCCTGCCTCGGCCTCCCAGAGTGCTAGGATTACAGGCGTGAGCCACCTCGCCCGGCCCCGGTCTTTCTTTTCAATCATAGGGTGTCGAAGCTATCTCCCCACAAACTAGGCTTTAGTCGGTGGGTCTGAGCAAGGAAAGGACTGCACTCTTTGCCCTGGAAATCTTCCTCTTTCTTGATTCTCTTCTTTTAAGAAAAATTCCTCTCCCTTCCCAGTCATTCCAGCCCTTGGCAAGGATCCTCTGGGCTCCAGACAGGGCTGCTGCTTGACAGATGAGGTCAGCTCAGCAGCAGCCGATATCGGGAGCGTCTCGCAGAGCAGTGCTGTGTCCTGCCCAGGGTTCACTGCAAGCACTCAGCACCCGCCTCTCCTCCCGGGCTCCTTCCTCCGTCTGCGCCGCCTTCCCTCCTGCTGGCTGGAGGGCAGACGGAGCAGCCAGGAAAAGCACAAGACAGTCTGGCGACTGAGGACAAACCAGGTTTCCGTCTGGGGCTCTGTCCCGGAGCCTGAGGCAGCCCGGCATTCTCCCTGGGGCTTGGGCTCCTTTCGCTGTCGGCTCCGCCCTGCCCTCCACACCCTGAGCAGGGACAGTCCACTCCCCGTGCGTGCCAATCTCTGTTCAGCTTCCTTTTGCTGGATTAGTTTCCATCACATTTGGTATCAGGTTGAATTGTGTCCCCCAAAAGATACATTCGGCTCCTAAGTCCTGGTACTTGTGAATGTGACATTATCTGGGAACAGGATCTTTGCTGATATGATCAAGGGAAGATGAAGTTATGCTGGATTAGGTTGGCCCCTAGACCCAGTGACTGGTGTCCTTGTAAGAAAAGGAAAATTTGGACACAGAGACACGTACAGAGAGAGAAGACGACACATGGGGAGAAGGTCACATGGAGGCAGAGACTGGAGTGACGTATCTGGCATCTGCAGGCTGAGGACAAACACCAGGAGCAAGAAAGAGGCAAGGAAGTGTCCCCTCCCAGAGCCTGCAGGGCGGGCGTGCCCCGGCCAACGCCTTGATTTTGGACTTCTGGCCTCTGAAAGTATGAGAGAATAAATTTCAGTTATTTCAAGCTACTCAGTTTAGGGTAGTTTGTTGCAGTAGCCATAGGAAATGGATGCAGAGTGAACAAAGGGGCGCTGGTAGCATGGAGCCATAGAAAGGCCAAGACAGCCGTGGGCTCAGATAAGTGGCTCGTTCACGTCTTAGCTGTGTGGACTTGGGCAGGTTACCTCCCCTCTCTGAGCCTGCATTTCTGTTAATACTCAGTGGTTGTCAGTAAATATTAGGAGTTGGCTAGGGCCCTGGGCCAGACTGGGTGGAAAACAAACACTGTCTTCAAACACTTGAAGGCTGTCAAGAGGACAAGCCATTTGATCCATTCTGTGTGACAAGCACCTCAGGGGAGAAGTTAAACTGAAGGACAGGCAGGGAAGAACTTTCTAGCAAGGAGACCTGCCCGGTCGTGGTCGGAAGAGGCAATGAGCCCCCGTGACTGGAGGAGATGACGCAGAGGCTGAAGGACTGACTGAGTGACATCGCCCACCACCCAGGGCAAAGCTTGCCCCCCTTTCCTGTGTCATAGGGTGACCAAGGACTGAGGTGTTTACTGGGACGTGGGACTTTCGGTGCTGAAACCAGGAGGGCCCTGGGCAAGCTGGGCTGAGCTGCGTGGTGAGGAGCCCACAGCTGATGCCCTGCCTGTGTCTCAGGCAGATCCGGGAATCCCGGAGTGGGTTTGCAGGCAGAAGCCACAGGAACTAGTTTTTTCCACTGGCTCTGAGACACAGGGGTCCAAGTCGCCCTGCTTTGGGGCCCGGTGACAAGGACAGCACAGGCGTGGAGAGAGGGGACGGCTCCTTACTGCAGACTAAACATGGCTTCCCACCCCTGTGAGGCCCACAGAGCCAGCAGCACCAGGAGGCCAGGCAGCTTCGGACATCACGAATCCAGGCCTTTCCACGAGCAGCGGCCTTCCTGGGGCGCCGGCGGCATGGCAGGAGAGAGGCCCTGCCCTCACGCAGCTCCCCAAACAGCTGAGTCACTGAGGGGCTCTGTGAGGAAGGACAGGGGAGGGGGGTTGCATGATGGTTTGCATGAGATACATCCGGGTGCCCCTGGAATTAGCCGAAGGGATGGGAGGGAGGCCTGCTGGCAGAGCCTGGCTCGGCTCCGGGCACAGTCTCAGCCACCTGGGAGTCTCCAGCTACACCACCTGCTCTGCCAGGACCCTGAGGGCAGACTCAGGCCTCCTCCTTGCCTTCTCTCTAGCCCCACTTCCAGGCAGTCTGCAGCCCTCTGGAGTCTCCTGCCAGGAAGCCTCTGGAATGCCTCTAGTCTTCTCTCTGACCACTGCCAGGCTGGCACAGTCCCTACCCTCTCTCTCCTGAGCAACCGCCTGGCTCCTGATGCCTCCCTGTCGGCCTCTCCCTGGCCCTGCTCCCCTCACCGGCACCGAGCCCCGGCCACCATGCAGCCCCTGCGCTTTCTCGGGGGCAGCTGCAGCCCTCTTGCCCCCCAGTCTTTGCGTAAGTGGGATCCTTTTCCAGAATGCCGCTCACCTTCTTTACTCTGCTAACCGCTACTCAGCTTTGGAGATTCACCCAGGTGCTACCTCCTCCAGGAGGCCCTCCCCAAGATCCTTCTCTGTCCCCAGAGCACCCTGTGCTTGCCACTGCCCCACGCCAGTCACGAGGTCATGCACTAACAGAAAGGGTGTCTCTCCTAACAGCCTGGGAGCTTCCTGAGGGCAGGGGACAGGTTTCCTATTTGTGTATTCCCAGCACCTGGGGCAGAGTAGGTCCACAACACAGAAGGAGGGAAGGCATGAGTGAATGAATGCATTGTCCTGTTTGTCCTGTTAATCCTCAGGGCTGAGGGGCCCCTGCTGAGCTGTGCTGGGGACCCCGAAGCAGAGGGGAGTGCAGGGCAGGGAAGCCTGGGACTCCTCAGCTGCCGCCTCCTCTTACCACTGCTGTGCTGGTCCCTGAAGACCCCTGAACCCTGGCCAGATCACACCGGGGTTTGTGTGTGGGGCTAACGTGAGGCGGGGAAACTGGAACAACCTGCCAGGCCTCAAGTGTGGAAGGGGACTGTTGGCCTGAATATGATGCATATCAAAAAATCCCAGGTAGTAGGGGGAGAGGGGGAAAGGGCATTTATTGAAACCTTAAAATCTGTACCCCCATAATATGCCAGAAAAAAAAAATCCCAGGTAAAGGACTGTGGCTGTCTGCCCTTCTGGGTACCTGGGTAGGATAAGAGGAGGGGAAGGCTGAAACAGAGGGAGACTCTGGCTCTGGAAGTGGGAAGAGGACCTCCTACACCATGGGAGCCAGGCAGGGAGGGTCAAGCCTGGGTCCCAGAGGTCATTTGAATGGATAGGGTGTCCCTCCATGGTGACTGGACGATATCAGCCCACTCCTCCTAGGCTGAGTGAGAAGCTGTCCTGCCCGTCCCCACTCCCCTCCTCCAGCAGCCACTGCCATCTTTCTCTTTTTTATTGAGACAGTCTCACTTTGTTGCCCAGGCTAGAGTGCTATGGCCTCAGCCTAGCTCACAGCAACCTCAATCTCCTGGGCTCAAGCAATCCTTCTGCCTCAGTCTCCCGAGTAGCTGGGACTACAGACATGCGCCACCATGCCCAGCTAATTTTTTCTATACATTTTTAGTTGTCCAGCTAATTTCTTTCTATTTTCTGTAGAGATGGGGGTCTCGCTCTTGCTCAGGCTGGTTTTGAACTCCTGACCTTGAGCGATCCTCCCACATCAGCCTCCCAGAGTGTTAGAATTACAGGTGTGAGCCACCACGCCCGGCCCATAGCTATCTCTTAATCTCATGACAGCTCTGTGCAGGGCGACTGTGCAATCTCCACTTACAGGTGAGGAAAGCTTCTTTCCTGCCTTCTATTGATTTGTTTGAAAATTCTTCAGAATTCCATTTTAATTACTGTCTTCAGTGCTTTCTCTAGGAATTACAATATATATTCTTAACTTTTCATACTCTCCTCAGAGTTAATCTTGCATTATTTCATATGCTACTCCCAATTATTCACCATGGCCACCGTTTATCACACTCCTGTCTGTCCTTTATGCTAGAATCAACCTATGTATTATATTTACATACTTTGTGAACTCTGTAAGACTATGCTACAATTTTTTTCCTTAAAGAGTTATATCTATTTAAAGAAATTAGAGGAGAAATCACCTTATATAGCTACCCAGATATTTACCATTTCTAATGCTCTTCATTTCCTTGCTGAAGATTTGAGTTTTCATATGGTATCATTTCCTTTCTACCTGAAGAACTAACTCCCTTTGGCATGTCTTATAATGCAGGTCTGCAGTGATGAATTCTCTTAGTTTTTCTTAATCTGATAATATCTTTCTTTTATTTTCATTCTTGAAGTATATTTTCGCTGGGTATATAATTTTATACAGAAAAAAATTCTTTCATCACTTTGATGTTGTTCCACCATCTTCTGGCTCCATAGTTTTTGAAGAGATGTCAGCAGTCAATGAAATTCTTGGTGCTGTGTATCTAGTGTGTTGTTTTTATCTGTCTATTTTCAAGAAAGACTTCAGAAAAAGTCTTTTTCTTCAGAAAAAGACTTTCTCTGTCTTTTTCTCTGTCTTACTCTTTCTCTTTGGTTTTCAGATATCAGTTTGACTTGATATTCCTTGGCATGGCGCTTTGGAAAAAACACTCCCCAAATTGTCCTTTCCTCTAATACCACAACAATCAACAAAAAAAAGAGGACTTCTGTGACCAAACGTGGGGTTTCCCACACAGAACAAGCAGCAAACACCAGCTGGGTGTCCTCTAATTCAATTCTGACATCGTCTCCCCAGAGACAGCATTAGGTCCCACAGGGAGAGCGCGCAATCCCTAAGACTGATCTCTTCTTCCCACCAGTCACAAGTCCAGGCCTGCAGAACTTCCGACCGACTGGCTTCAAGTTGGTGTTCCCATGACCCCCTCTTTGGGTTTGATTAATTTCTAGATTTGCTCACAGAATTCAGGGAAACATTGACTTACACGTACCAATTTATTACAAGGGATGTCTTAAAGGATACAAATAAACGGCCAGATGAAGAGGTATATAGGGTGAGGTCTGGAAGGGTCCCAACACGGGAGCCTCTGTCCCTGTGTAGTTGGGGTATGCCACCCTCGCAGCACGTGTGTGAGTTCTTTTTCCTATTCCTGTTCACCTGCACATGTGCAGCTCTCCAAACCCTGTCCTTTGGTCCTTTTATGGAGACTTCACTGGGTGCCGGTGACTGAAGCATGGACAACCATCTCAAAATGTGATTGGACAAAAAGTGCAAGATCTAAATGCAGCAAGGCCTGTCTGTTCAGATTCTTTCTGGCCTCTCCCTGCAGCGTTCCTTCCTCCAGGGTATGGGGCAGGACCTTCTCTGGAATGGATCTTTTGATCCACAATCAGATTAGAGTCCTGCCTTGGGCAGGTAAAAGGAAGACGGGAGAAGGTCAGAGAGAGATCCTGTCTTCTGGGGCCTAAAGCACCCCAACATTGTAACAAGGACTATGGGAGTTATGAGCCAAGAACTGTGGGTGAATATATATATATATATATATATATATATATATATATATCATAACACCATCCATGGTTTTCTTTAAATTTATCCTGCTTGGAGTTTGGTGAGCTTCCTGAAATTTTAAATTTGTATCTATCAAATTTGCGAAATATTTGGCCATTTTTCTTCAAATATTTTATTCTGCCTTGTCTTCTTTCCTCTCCTTCTAGAACTCCAATTACATGCATGAAGTCCTTACAATTACATGTAATTGGCCTACAGGTCTCTGAGACACTGTTTTGTTTACTTATTTGCTTTTAATCTTTTTTCTCTGTGTTCTTCAGGTTGAATAATTTTTATTTATCTATCTTCAAGTTCACTAACAGGTTTCTATTCCTCTCCATTCTGTCATTCAACTCATCCAGTGAATTTTTTCCTCTTGACATAAATAGACAGTGTTTATTTCTGGTCTTGAATTTCCATTTGTTCCTCCCTACACCTCCCCATTCCTGCAGTTTGGTTCTTTAAAAAAATAATTTCTATTTCTTTGCTGAGATTTCATTCATTCACAGATGAGAAGCTTTTAAATTTAACAAAGTTCAATTTGTGGATATTTTTTCATAGATCATACTTTTGGTGCTATACCTAAAAATTCATCACCAAAGCCAAAATCCCTGAGATTTTTCTCCTGTGTCATCTTCTAGAAGTTTTATAATTTTTGCATTGTGTATTTAGATATATGCTCCATTTTGAGTTAGTTCTTGTAAAAGAAGTGAAATCTTTGTCTAGGTTTTTTTTTTGCATGTACACACCCAATTGTTCCAGCATCATTTGTTGAACAGACTATCCTTTCTCCATTGAATTGCTTTTGCTCTTTAAGTGTAGGTCTATTTCTGGGCAAAAACATAGATTATATAGGGCTTGGTACTATCTGCAGTTTTAGAATTCCACTGGGGGTCTTGGAATTTATCCACTGTGGAAAAAGGGGCTGACTCTATTAGTAATGTGTGTCTTCCTTATTGTTTTTGTAGTTAGCCTGGCTGTTGGTTCATTATTTATATTGATCTTTTCAAGGAACAAGATTTGGGTTTTATTTATTTTCTCTATTTTCTGTTTTCAATTTCACTGGTCTCTGTTCTAATTTTTATTATTTCTTTTCTTCTGCTTGCTCTATGCTTAAGTCACCCTTCTTTCTCTAGCTTCCTAAGGTAGAAATTTAAAATTATTGATTTTAGATCTTTCTTTTTTTTTATAATAATGCATTCAATGGTATAAATGTCCCTCTAAGCACTGCTTTTATGGCATTCAACAAATTTTGAATTTGTATTTTTATTTTCACATAATTCAAAAATTTTTTAAATTTCTCCTGAGACTTATTTGACCTATGTGTTATTTAGAAGTGTGTTGTTCTAAATAACAACATGGGCGGTGGCTCATGCTTTATAATCCCAGCACTTTGGGAGGCCAAAGTCAGAGGATTGCTTGAGGCCAGGGGTTAAAGACCAGCCTGGGTAACATAGAGAGACTCCATCTCTAAAAAAAAAAAATTTTTAAGTTAGCCAGGCATGGTGGCATGTGCCTGTAGTCCCAGCTATGTGGAAGGCTGAGATGGGAGGATTGCTTGAGCCTAGGAGTTCAAGGCTACAGTGAGCTTGCCATCGGACTCCAGCCTTGGTAACCAAGAGAACTTGTCTCAAAACAACAAAGCAAAAAACAAAACAAACCAACAAAAAGTGTGTTGTTTAATCTCCAAATATTTTGGGATTTTCTAGCTAGCTTTCTGTTACTGATTTCTAGTTTAATTCCATTGTGTTCTGAGTACATACTTGTAGAGCAACAGGACATTGTGCATGTTACGTTGTGGGAGGTCTCGTTTCTGTTATATTCCTCCGGTATGTGTTTTATTTTATTGTTTTATTAGGCAATTAACTTCAAACTCTGCTCTTGGATGGCAGCTCAAATTGCAGTTCAGTTCTTTTTTCTCTGCAGAAGTGTTTTCCACGCACGTGTGGTTGGGGGAATCAGCCAGAGGTTTGGACAGAGTTTTTTTTTTTTTTTTTTTTTTTGAGACAGAGTCTCACTTTGTTGCCCAGGCTAGAGTGAGTGCTGTGGCATCGGCCTAGCTCACAGCAACCTCAAACTCCTGAGCTCAAGCGATCCTCCTGCCTCAGCCTCCCAAGTAGCTGGGACTACAGGCATGTGCCACCATGCCCGGCTAATTTTTTCTCTCTCTATATATATATTAGTTGGCCAATTAATTTCTATTTATAGTAGAGACAGGGTCTCGCTCTTGGTCAGGCTGGTTTCGAACTCCTGACCTCGAGCAATGCTCCCGCCTCGGCCTCCCAGAGTGCTAGTGGACAGAGTTTATACACGGGATCTAGAGCTCCCTGTCTCTGGGTCTCTGCTTTATGGGACTCCCTCCTTCACTCTCCAGTGGCTGCAGTTGCCCTAAATTTTGTCCTCTGGTTCTTCAGGCCAGAAAGACTACAGGTATCCTACGTGCTGTGCTGACTGGACCCCCCCCCCCAAACCACATGCCAGTCCCTTCTTCCAAGTGTTGACTCCCAGCCAGAGGTTGCTTTTGCTCACTGTCCAGGGCCTTGAGGTGTTTTGTTTTGATTTTGGTTTTATATTTTGTCAAGAGTTGTTATCTGTGGGAAGGTCAGTTCAGTAGGATCTTAGTTACACTGCAAGAGAAATCTCCGAAACCGAGGCATAAGAAGGCAACATCACTGGCTTGTGATGACCCAGCTAGCAAACTGCAGAACTGGAATTCAAACCCAGGCGTAACCAACTTCCAGCTCTTGCAAGTACCTTTTCTTTTACTTACCTGTCTTCCAACCTCTTGTTTGTCAACCGAGAGCCCTAGAACTTCTTTTTATTTATTTTTTAATTGATTCCTTATATTTTTACTCTTTTTTCTTTTACTTTGAGTCCAGGTTGCTGCATGATAGAACTTCTTATAGCTTGAGTGACAACGGTGGGGTCTTCCAGCATTTCTGACTTTCCCTTTGCATAAAATCCAACCAGATTAATAAGGGGACTTTATTCATTGCCTTTTGTCATTCTCTGTCCTGTGAAAGGATGGTGTGATCACATTGTATCAGCTTTGAAGTTAGAGATATTTGTGTTCAAATTCTGCATCTGGATTTATATGCAACCTTGGGCAAGGCACTTCCGTTTCCTTATCTGCAAAATGGGGGAACCAAGAGTATTGACCTGAAAAGGTTGTGGCGAAGATTAAACGAGATACTTCATGGGAAGTTCAAAGGACTGATATATCTTAAGCACTCATTACGTGGGACCTGTTGGGGATTTTTCCTACTCTGAGGTAGCCGGGTGGTCCCAGTGGGATGCTGCATTAGGTATTTTTCTAAGAAGAAGTTACACAGGGGCCTGAGCCCAGGGCACTGCTTTAGAGGCTGGTCCTCCTGCGAGGTCAGCCCTGTTAAGCTGGGCTGCTTCTATCATCTCAACCCCGGTGGCACAAGAGTCTAGGTGTGAGCAGGTGCTCCTT
The DNA here is from genome assembly GCF_040939455.1 of Microcebus murinus. Taxonomy (NCBI): domain Eukaryota; kingdom Metazoa; phylum Chordata; class Mammalia; order Primates; family Cheirogaleidae; genus Microcebus; species Microcebus murinus. The sequence continues at coordinate 23,259,393 of NC_134121.1, read as the reverse complement.
GCAGGGAAAGACACCCAAGTCCAGAAAGCCTTAGCTCCCGCCTGAGGGCTGTAGCAGAACCAGGAGGGCAGGCCAGCTCCCCTGAGCTCTGCCTCCTCCATCGATGGTGTTTCCTTTCTGTTGAGATGCCCATGCCCGTCACAGGGGGAGCCC